>NW_027413924.1:0-300000 GCF_048773025.1 Camelus bactrianus | reverse complement strand
GTGATTTCAGAATTTGTTAAAGATTTACAAAAAATTGACATGATCTTAACCACATGCTGCTATTGCCAATATGCCCTTTAGAGTGATGTTTTTACTAAAAGCAATGTCTGACTCCTTCACATTCCTACAATAATGGCCTTATTATTGTACTACAAAAGATGACATCTTCAAATAAAAAATGTCTAAGTCTATAATAACATTCCATGAATTCACTTATTACACAATATTAACAAACTACTTAAAGAATGATCAAAACCATGTAAGATATTATTTCTCATGTATTGGAAAAAATATTATGATCAAGTAAATTAAATCTAATAGTGCTAAAACATTCAAAGCCTTTCCAATGATAAAAACTTTAAATATAAAATATTCTACTTCAAAAATAGTTTCAGAAATGTTATAAATGGTGAGAGGATGTATATATCATATATAGTTTTCTGTTTATGAATTTGATTATATTATAGCAATGGAACAGTGTAATATTAAATTTTTAAAAATGCAAATCAATTGAAGATATAAATTAACCTCAAATTTGGGTTGTAAATAACTTTATATTTAGCTTTCAGTTTTCTTTGTGTTTTTATATCATTTCAGGAAAGTAATTATCATATATAAGTGTACAAATCTGAGTCTTTAATATGTCTCAACCTCAAGAGTTCTAAAACCCCTCAATTTCCTTCTTTCCTTCCTTCTTTCTTTTCTCCCTTCTTTCCTATTCCTTTATTGGTAATTTTGGGTATAAAAGTTAATTGTTGGCAATAATTTATCAGAACTTTTAATGTGAATGAAGGATGAGAGATATATACATATATACACACACACATATAATGATGATCCTACTTGGAATAAATATTTCCATATTTCTATGAAAAATTATGAATGAATTTAACTATAGTATGTTATTCCTTAACATTTTTCAAAATATACAGTATATGTACTTACAACTTTATACTGTGAACTTAATTGTTTAATATCTACCTTCATGCATGGAAGAGTTTTTATGTTATTATAAAGTATACTTTAATAATGTGATAAAGGAGAATTACATGGTGTTAAGAAATTATGTTAATGTAATGGGCTTTATGAATTCACAAATTAGCTGAGCACTGAGAGTGATTGGAATTAGATAGGCAAATCTCTTGAGGGGAGTAGGGGATTGATGTGCAAAAGATTATTTCTAAGAGTGAGAATAGCATGTGTATGGCCCTGTAGCATGAGGGAACATAGTAAGTACGAGGATTGTAAGAAGTGTATCTATGGTAATGATCATGAAGGTGAACAAGGAGTGATTTGAGGCAACTAACAAGGGTAAGGCCAAATATATAACAGTCAGCTTATTACAGCAGGCTGTCCGGCGAGCCGGCCCTCCGCCCGCGCCGCGGGGTGGGCAAGCACCCCGTGGGGGTCTCGGGCTCCCAGCCCACTGCCCCGCCTCACTGCCACCTGCTAGGCGTCGTCCGGGGACGCCCGTCGCCAAGAGAGACCCTCAATCACAAGTCACCCCGCCCTCCCCACCCTCCTCGCCGTGCCACGCAACCCCGCCCCCGAACCGCCCTCCCGATCTCCGTGCAGTACCCCTCACCCCTCGCCGGGAAGAACGCAGTGGTTCCAGCAGCTGTGGCGGCTCTTTGAGCCCAAGGGGCGGGCGCGGCAGCCATTGGCGGAGGCCGCTGCCTCCGGCTGTCAATCCTGCGGCCAGGCCCCGCCCCACCGGCGGAGCGTGGCAAGACGCAGGGCCGCGGGGGCTATCGGGACGGCTCCAAGATGGCCGCGCGCTTGGGGTCCGCACCTGCTGGCGGTCCCGAGCCCCGTTCACTGCCACCGCTGCTGACCAGAGCCGCCGGTCGGCACGGCGACACCGGGGGCTGACCCCGCGGGGCGGGAGGCCGCCATGGCGACCCTGGAAAAGCTGGCGAAGGCCTTCGAGTCCCTCAAGTCCTTTCCGCGCCCGCCGCCGCCGCCTCAGCCCCCTCAGCTGGCAACGCAGCCTCAACCGCCGCCGCCGCCGCCGCCCGCCCAGCGCCCTCAGCCGGTACCGCCGCCGCCTCGGCCCCCTCAGCCGGTACTGCCGCCGCCTCGGCCCCCTCAGCCGGCACCGCAGCCTCAACCGCCACCGACGCCCACCCAGCCGTGGGCCAGGAGCCGCTGCACAGACGGTGAGTCCCTGCGGGCCCCTCCCCAGCCCTGCGCGGGTATCCGTCCCTCCCTCGGCCTCCCCCAAAGGCCCCGAGGCGGTCCGGTCCCCAGGCCTCTGCTTTCCCGGCTGCGAACCTCGGGAAGGAACGGGGCTGTGTTGTGATCCGAGGCCGCGGGTCCTGTTCAGCTTCCTCTGGGCCACTCCCACCCCTATCCTCGTCCGGGCCAGGTGTAACATTTTATCTTCCCTTTTCAACTGAGGGTTTAAAACAGTGTTTCAGATAACTGTCAAAACGCTATGCATGCAAAACCCTAGGTTAATTTAAGGGAAGGAGTAGGAGAGAAGGGGGAAAGGAGAGAAGTTCACCGGTCACTTCTGTGGGGGTGGGTTACATGGTCACAGTGGTGAACGCTTAACTGCTACATGGCCCCGTGCGCTTACCGTCATAGTCGTTACTGTTACTAGCCCCGGACAGCACTGGTGTTAAGGAGGCATGACCACGGAACAGGTGCTCATTGAGCTTAATTTTACACAAACAGTAAGATTTCCAAGGAATCAAGACAGGCAGTAAACGCCAGCTGCAGAGGACAGCTTGTGCAGGGTTGGGAAACAGCATGGCATGATCAGAACTTTAGTCTGACTGGCTTGAAATGTAGAGGGAAAGGGAAACTTCACACTGATGAATCAGAGAGGAGATAGCTGTTTTTATTAAACTAAAATGGTTAAATGAGCCTTGTTGGTTAATGATTTGCTTTAGCAATGTGAATTTGGATTCTGCAAGTATTTTATAAGTTCTGTAAGAAGCTTGTTTTAAAATTTCAAAACTCTTAAGATATTAGAAGTTCAGTTATATTTTATAAGAATTTTTTAAAAAGTGTTTATTTAACTCAATTAGAACTGAGTTCCTTTAACATAGACTTTATTATCTCATGTATTAATACCTGCTAGAGGTACACAATGACAAATGTGATTTATAAACAGACACATACAGACACAAGGAAAACAGAGCATTTAGCTTCAGTAACAGTTTAAGAGAAAAGTCAGAAACAGAAATTTTCCCTGGTCAAAATATCAATAAAAGCACCTGGGGCTTATATCCTTTAATTGATTTGAGCTCTAAATGGACAAATACACAATTTTTTTTTTAAATTGCTAAGAACAAGTTTCTTTTTCATGTTGAATAATGATTTTGAAGTTTAAATAAATACCAACAATAGAGCTATGAGGGAGGAAAAATATAAAATACTGATTTTTTTTTTAATCTCACCGTAAGGTGCATTCTTAATTACATAGGAGAGAACTGTCATGATTTGCGCAACTCGCTTGCAAATAGTTCAACAGTATTAACAATGATTGAATTTAGATGGTGGGCATATGGGAATTTATCATCCTATTAAACAGTTTTCTGTACTTCTGAGACTTAGAATAAAACATTGGAAGGAACCTGTTAGACATAATGCTCTATGTGAAGTAATTTGTTCCCTTTGTGAAATTCTAGGAAGGTTAAAATGCATGTTCATAACATCAAGAAAATCACAAGCATTTACGATGTAATCAGAACTACCTGAGGATCTGTGAAATTTGGTGAGTTGGTGAATTTTTTAAAATGTCTTAAAACATTTTGTTTTTACAAAGATTACAGGAGTAAGAGAAGATAAATTTTAATCAACTCTTAATATTTTTTTCCTGGTTGATGTGATATAATTAAATGTGGGGAAAAAAGGTAAATTCTAAAAGGAGACACTACCTTGATGGTTTTCTATGGAGGAAACTCAAGCAGGAAGAAGTTTAATTTAAAAACATAAATTACTGCTCTTTATAATACATTCTAAGTTGTCATTCTTTTGAATGCCTTCCTTTCCAAACAGGTGTGTTATTCTGGGAGATCATCAGGACTTCTGGGTATTTGGAGGTACTGACCTAACCAGTGGAACTGCTGATTTATAAGAAGTTGTCCAGAATTTTGGAAAACTGATTAGTAGAGGTAAAAAATGTTTCCTTGGCAAGTGATGACAGAAAGTGACTTGAGTGAATTTTCCTTTGTTTTTAGGCAGATGTACCTAACCATGTATGTTAACAATGATTACAGGCTGGAGACCGAGAAGAACTACCATTTTTGCCAGCTGGGATGCAGAAAAATTTGGACTTCTGGGTTCCACAAATGGGCTGAGGTAACTAAGACAGAAAACGTATCTTCTTGGTCAACATGTATCTCAGGGTAATCACAGATGTGTTCCATTACCTGATATTGTTTTAATTTGGATAAATACTCAAGAAAATTTAAGAAATAGAGTTTGCTTTTGCTTTTACATCAGTTTGGTAAAACAGAACAACCTCTTAATTACTAAGTACAAACCAAGTTTTTCATTATTTTTAAAATATTTTAGTTTCTATTTGTATTTTTTTGTGATAAGTAAGTAAAATCTGTAAGCTCAGAAAATAGTCAAACCTAGGAAGCTGCTTCTGACAAGTGAATTAGCTTATTGAAAATCTGATATAGATCCTTGGCATTAATTTTCAAGTTTTTACAGTTTCCTTGGATTTCTTCTATCTAGGAAAACAACATGCTCTTTTAAGATGACTATACTCTGATTATAGTCTCTCCTTTATGGATTCCGTACTAAATTGTAACCATAGGTATATTTTACCATTTACAAAAGTGCCTGGTTGGGAAGTATAATACAATGATTTTGTTAATTGAATTACTCTAAAATTTCAAGGATTTATTTTTAATTCAATTATGATTAATTTTCATTTGTCACTGGCTCTTAATGCTTTATTTTAAAGTGTCTTTCATAGGCCCCCTTCTTTCATCTTCTTCCCTTAGGCTCTCTGTCCAGTAACTCTAAGTTCTTACATGTTCATGGTCGGCTTGTGTGTTTTTTTTAAAGCAGGTGCACCAAAAAGCACTTTCCTGTGACTATCCTCTGTTTTGTTCATCATTTATGAGTCCCAATTTTATAGAATTGATTTGAAGAATGTCATATCTTTCTTATCATTGTGTCTGGTTTTTAAAATGCTTTCCTTCTGACTCATTTCCGCATACTTTAAAATAATAATATGAATCAAATAAGTATGGGAATAAAATCACAGTTACTTGTATCACATTTGATTCCATTTATATTGCAAAGTCTTATTATTATGTTGGTGTTATGAACATGCATTTCATAATACACGTATTTAGATGAATCAGATCTTATTCATTAAGGTCATTTACTTTTAGAAATATGTAATTTCTTGTGAATACATGTATATAGAAATACATGTGTCTTTCTATAATTTAAGCAGCTTAAAATACAGATAAAATAAATCCAAGATACAAGATAATATGCCTTTCTTTAATTTAACTTCATGTGAGTTAAAAGACAATTTGAATATTGTTTCCCATTTTCTACTAGCTTCTTGATCATGTTCAGCAGCACATTTATCTTTACATATAGTTAAGGAATCTTTTATTTCTACTGTAGCTCTGTCATAATGGAAATTCTGCAGCAGAATCAGCTGTCATCTATCCCGTGTGGCCAAGTGCAGAGGTGAGAATTCTCATTTGTGGGATGACTACTCACAGCTTTAAATGTTTTTACTGTAACTGCTCTTATAAGGTAGCAAGATAGAGAGAGAGAGAGAAATAGAGAGAAGAAAAGAGTTCTCTCTGCATATTCCCATGTGTGTGATGGCATTAGTCTTCTTCTGCTGTATTTTTCTAGAATGTGTGTGCGTGTGTGCATGTATGTGTGAGAGAGAAATGTCTTGTCTTTGTCCTAATAGCCACTCTTCTCTCCCTCTAGTTTTTTCTCTATCCTCCCCTCCTTTCTTTTTCTTTTTCATCAATATCTTCTCTTTCAAAAAATTCTTGATAAATCAAATTTCCAACTTCCTAACTTTTAATATGGTAAAGTTACTTGGATCCCCAACGTCAAGGGATCTCTTACTTTAATGTCTTTAAGGATTGCCAGGGACACCTTTTAAAAATACAGATTTCCAAGCCTTACTTTGAGCAGTTCTCTTCCAGTAGATCCAGGGTGAGGCTGAGCATCTCCGAGCCTTCCCCCTTCATATTATGGTGCAGGGGATCAGGGGCAGTTTTCCTCTGGGTCTCCCTGCTGTTGCTATGAAAAGTGGCTACAGCATCACTAATATTTTTCTTTCTTGTTTTAATTGCTTTAATATTATCAAGCAGTTAATAGCATTTTCTTAAAATGATGGTCAAAGGCATAGGCATTTGATTTATAATGGTATCTGCAAACCACTCTTTTACTGAATTAATTTGTTTGTTTTGCTTGTATATCCACAATTGTAAATGCTGTGAGTTAAGTGACTGCTTTGCTTCAACTACAGGAGAATGTGAAAACACTCCAGGAGAGAGAGGTTGCATATATCAATGCAGACTCATACACAGAAGGTAAATTTTATTTCAGATTGTCATTAAATAGTATACCAGTATTTAATTCTATCAACTCCAACTCATAAACTAGGATTATCCTCTTTCTATGAGATGCCTCAATAATACCTCCATTTCTCCATTTTACCAGAGAGAACATTATTATGATTCAAATGAATCAATATGATTCATAACTAAGGTATTGATCCTAATTCCTTTAGTATATTTACCATTGGCCTATCTTGGATTACTACTTAAAACTTTAGTACTTTTGACATTCTTCCTGTGGAGCTATTTTTAAAAGTTGGGCTAAAATATTTCATACAGAAATAGTTCCTGTATGTATTGGAACAACTCTGAAATAATCACCCACTACAGACTTCCTTTTGACCCTGACATGTGACATGTGCATCTGTAGGCTTTCATCATATTATGGTTATTTCTAGGTAAGTGTCACAGGACACATGTTAGTTACTGACACGCTCTAGTCTAAAGTCTTGATATTGAATTGAATGAATGAATAAAAACATGAACACTATGGCCTTACCACTTCCTTTGCCAAAGACCCCTAGGTACTGCTGCCGTAATGAGCAATGACCCTGTTACTGCAGGAGCTGCGGCCTTAACAGCAGAGTCCGCCTCTGCAGTCTCCTATCCCGAGTGTGTGCTGCAGCCTCTCTGGCTCCTGAAGAGTTATTTCCACCTTGTGTTTTAGTTTTAGCCAGACTGTCTGTCTGTCTGTCTATTTATCTACCTACCTATCTATTCTAAAATTTTATTTATTTGTTTTTACTGAAGTACATTTGATGTGTAATATTAGTTTCAGGTGTACAGCAAAGTTATTCAGTTATATACATATACATATACATATACATATACATATACATATACATATACATATACATATACATATACATTGTTTTTAGATTCTTTTCCATCATAGGTTATTATAAGATACTGAATATAATTCCCTGTGCTATACAGTAGGTCCTTGTTTATCTGTTTCATATATAATAGTGTATATCTTATTCCTGAACTCTAACATATCTCTTCCCTTCCCCATTTCCCCTTGGGTAACCATAGTTTCTTTTCTATATCGTGAGTCTATTTCTGGCTTGTAAATAAGTTCATTTGTATCATTTTTTTGTTTGTTTACATTCCACATGTAAGTGATATAATTTGGTATTTGCCTTTCTGTCTGACATACTTCACTGAATATGATAATCTGTAGGGTCCACCCTATTTTTAATTCTCCAGGAATGATGCCTTCATATTGAAATCTGTTATATCTTGTTTATAATTAGAAAATAAAGTTAGAATTAAATACAGGTTTGAAGTCCATTTGGAGGTATTAAAATACTCTCTTATTTATTTTGCAGGCAATTATACTCTCAGAGTTGACTGTACACCCCTTCTTTTCCAGTTGGTATATAAACTGACAAAGGAGGTATGTAAATAGATCTGTCATAATGTTTTCTGATGAGTAGATAAATCAATAACTTTTGTTTTCTAAATTACTAATATTTAAACTGGTGACAGACATAGCTGATTTGTATAAATAATAAATCAGAACGAGCTTTAATACACTACTTATGTGACATAACTATGAGAACAGTAGTGCTAGTCTCTGTTCTAATAATAGTTCCTAATAATTGTATACATTTGTTAAAATATGCAGGGTCTATTGTTTCATGAGGCAGAGTCTCTTTGATATAACAGAAACAATACTGAGCTGGGATGGGGAAGCCTTGGCTGTGAAGATTGCCTTGGCTATTCATTCATTCATTCATTCCTTCATTCAGCAAGTATTTATTGTGTGGTTACTATGTATCAGGTCCTATGAAATGAATTCTAGCAGCAACAGTGATAAAAGGACAAGGTTACTGAATCCAAATACTTTGTAATCTAGAGAGGCCACAGACCTGTAAATGAGGACTCATACTTCACTTGAATATTGGATACTATATACAGTGGATGACAGTTGTGGAAGAGAGAAACTAAGACCCTGGGGTAGCTGGTGAGGTTGGAAAGCATTAGAAGGTGTTCACAGAAGGATTAGTGGTTAGGCTGTAAAATGGAAGGATGTGAAAGTGGGGAGAAGGTTTCTCCTCAGAGGACACAGGACCTAATAAAGACGTGGATGTGTGAAAGAACATTTCCCGACCTCTGGGTAATGCAATATAACCTAAATGTAAGGTGTTGGTGAAAAAGCTGGTAAGAAACGGGGCCTGACACATAGGCCTAAATGTTCATAAATCTGGTGATGGAGAAATTAAAGAATCTTTAACAAGTTTGTACATTATCATTTTTATTCATTAGAAAAATTACTCTGTATCAGTGCAGTGAATAGGTTAAGCTGTAGTAAGTCTAAAAGCAAAATGGAAAAAATTCCACATACTTATTTAGCACACAGGAATTTATAAATACTAGTTATTGATGTAAAAAGTACTCTGAAAATGCTAATGCACTCTGAATCTCTAAAAATTATGTGATCTACTCATTGAGAATATGTGTGCTTCATTTAAATAACCCCCCATTATAGAATTTAACTGTAGAAATGTTTCTTTCAAGTAGGTATCACTTAGATGACAGTGGGAAGTAGATGTCACATCTCTGTGGTCCTGTATCCCAATCGCCTTTCATCTTGCCCTGTCCTTTTCACTGTTAGTGTCTTTAACATCTCATCCTCCCAAGTGAGCATCCTCCCATGCCCATCACAACTCCCACCATACTGGGAAGCTTAGGTCCTTCATCCTTTTATTGAAATGTCCCATAGAAACATCTTATCTAAATGCACGCTGTAAAGACAGCCCTTGTTGGGGAATCCTTCTCAGGAGATACATTTACACTCTGTCCTACAGAGGAGGCTTCTGCATTTATAGGAGGGGTAGTAAGAATTTTAGGGCCAAGAAGGAGAAGCTTAGGTCTATCCCATTTGTACATTTATTTAATAAGTATTAAATGTGTAAGTGGTTACAATAGTGACAGGATAAATCAAACATAGTTTCTGCTATTAGTGTGTTACCAGTGTAGCCAGGAGAGACTATGATCAAGAATTTTCAAATCCAAGATAGAGATTAAAATCACCAAAGTGAATACAGATAAAAGTGTGGGAAGCAAAAAATAAATATCTTAGTTTATTATTTTACATGATGGAATTAAACAGCCTGCTTAATGGGAAATTGCAAATTTTTTTCCCATTTTAAAGCCTCTTTTATGTTAATTTGAATTTAATTTTCATGCCACTTTAGATACAATATATCTGTCTTTCAGAGTTTTTGTTTTAGGTAGTTTTTTTAACAGTTTAACTGGGAAATTAAAATGTATCTTTAGTAGTTACATTATCAGGATGAACTAATTAATTGTCCAGAAGAGAAGAGTGAGATTTTATAATCTTGTTTGATTTGATTGTTAGTGCAAGAATCAGACATCATTCATCTGGAGAAATGCTATTGGTTGCTGAGGGCTCAATCCCGAACTGGATGATTTGATTTAGAGACATTTGGCCCATTGGCTTCACCACCAATTCGTCCATCCCTGACTGAAGGTGGGAATCCTTCTATTTTCTACAAATGTTCTTTGCTAAACACGTGAGCCTTGTTCCACCTTTGGAGCCTTGTGTATGTTGGTTTACCTTTCTGCACCTGAATATTCTCATATATAAAATCAGTTTGACCAAGACAATCATTATGAAACTGTGCTCCAGTGCGGTGCCTCAGCATCTGGTGCAGGGTCAGGGTGGTGGACACTGAATAGGCAAAGCTCTAGCTTCCACACATGACCCCACCTCTTCCTCAGCTGAGGAGTGTGTATTGTATATCTTTTATATAGAAGGTTCCACTGCTGTATCCTTCCCCCACCTTTAAAAAATTAAGAAACCAATGGACTAGACCATCTCTAAGGTCCCCACTTAGCTCTAAACTTTTCACTACTATATATATATATATATATATATATTAATTGAGGTTTACAAGGAGTAGTTGTGGGTGATAATCACAAAAACTGTATTTGAAATGTGAAAGCTTGGGTTCTGCTTCTGATTCAGACCTTTTTAAAAAAATTTATTTTAGCAAGTCATTTAACTACTTCTTAGCTTCAATTTTCTGCTCTTTGAGGGCACAGAATTAGATTCTTGAAATAGTCTGTATTCTTCAGGTTTCTAGTGTGTTTTAGAAATATTTGTTAGGGGAGCTAAAACAGACAGGGCTTCCACTTCAGCAGAGCAGTTATGTTTTTACCTTTTTAGAATTAGAGATTGAGAAATCATTTCATTTGAAAACAAAATGATTCCATTTATTTTTTATGAAAAGTTTAAAATCCACAGGATTAGATTATAAATTGCCCTTTATTTCTGAAATTTAATATATTTATTTATACAGATTAAGTGGTACAATGAAGACTGCAGTACAGAATTTCTTTCTCTTATAATATAGTGTGTTTTCTTTGCTTCATGAAGGAGCTCTATGAAGCTTGTTAATAACAACACAGTATATCTCTGATAGAGTTCAACTTTTCTTCTTCTTTTTTCCTTTCTCTCCTTAGTCTTTCCAAATTAGGATAATTGTGGTCTCTGGCTTTTTTCCAGTTAAATTTTTGAAATATATTTTTATTTTTTACATTCTACAATCACTTTTGACTTTTGGAATTAATAAAAGAGACAGGTAGGCAGACAAAACCAAACATTAAATGATAGTATTTTCTTCTAGGAAGTTAAATTTTGTTTATAATTATGCCAGGGGAAAAGAAAAAACTTCCTAAGACAGTGGAAACTACTGATAACTTTTAAAAACTAAGTTAGTTTATGCGAGTCATGCCTCCTTTCATAAGCGTGTTATTATTAACAGGAAGTTTGTTGGCTGTGATTTATTCTGTGTTCCTATTTTACAGGTTTATTTAATGCTTTTGGTGAAAATCATGACAGCCACATAGATTTTAAGGAGATATCCTGTGGGTTATCAGCTTGTTGCAGAGGACCTCTGGCTGAAAGACAGAAATGTAAGTGTGTTAAACATCACAAAATTTGGAAGCTATACAGAGAAAAAAATTAGCATCCATTCATGTAAAAAATCATCTGATTAAAGCTTGAATTTTCATCCTTTTGGCAAATAGCAGTCTCTTGCTGAGGTTTTACTGAGGTCAGTGTAAAGGTTCAATCATCTGTTCTTTTTACTGTGGAGTAATTTAAGATCTTTGTTATTAATAATGGTTGATTTTCCAGATGAATGTACAATTCATGATAAATGAACTACAACATTCATGATGTGTTTGAAAATGTTAAGCATATAGAAAATATTTTCTAGTAGCCTATATAGAAAATATATCTTGCTTAACTTGAATTCCAACTTATTTTCTATTACTGTGTATATTGATATTTTATTAGCAAAATTATATTTATGATAAAACAATTTTATTAAATACTGAATTTATATTTTAAACCTAGCTAAAATATTGTAGCTTAATTTATAAGCATATTACATTAATAAATCTTAACCATATTTGTTTAGGAAAATGCAGCAGTTTACATTTAATTGGAACTTAATTCTTATATATTCACTAGGGTCATTATCGCTGCATCTTTCTAAAATACAGCTTCACAAATACTGCATATTTTGTGTATGATACTTAATAGTTCAATATTCTTTAGTAATGTTGTACTGTGATGCACTCAGTTAATTTAATAGCATAATTGTTACACAGGTGTGTGAAGTAGATAATTATTTAATCTTAAGAATTTAGATTTCTTTTATCTTCCCTGATAGTATACCATTACTCTAACCTGGCTTTGTTATAGATTATTTGTTCACATTAAAGTTCTGGTATTAAAGAGGCTGAAGTCTTTGTTTCTCAATTGACTTTAATTATTGTCTTAAATTTTTTTAAGTTTATTTTTTGCCAGTGGACTAGTGGAAGTTAACCAACTAGACTAACTAGCAATTTTGCTGATATTGATGTTAATTAGCAAAGTGCTGATATTTCGGATTTTTAGCTTGTTCTATATAAACTTCATTGAAGATTTGAAATTGTTCTTAGGCAAAAATATACGGTGCACATTAATTACATTGGAGAGGCAAAATCTTTATACAGTCATCTCTCATTATCTGCTGAGGATTGGTTCTGAGACCCCCTCAGATACCAAATCCATGGATGCTCAAGTCCTTATGTAAAATGGCACAGTATTTGCATATAACCTATGCACATCGTCCTGTATACTTTAAATCATCTCTAGGTTACTTGTAATACCTAATACAATGTAATTGTTTGTAAATAAAATGTAAATGATATGTAAATAGTTGTCAGTGTATAGCAAATTCAAGTTTTGCTTTTGAGAACTTTCTGGGAAAGTTATATATATATATATATATATATATATATATATATATATATATATATATAATATATATATATATTTTTTTGATCTACTCTTTATACCTGTGAATGCAGAACCAATGGATACAGGGGGCTTACTGTACCAGCTTTTTGTTGATTCTTAATGTAGATGGAATATTTTCCACATTGTAAGAATCAACTGTGAAGTGATCAGTTTTAAATATTAGAAATTAATTTAAAAGCTTGAATTACCTTCTCAAAACCTGTGAGATATTGTATAGTAACTTGGCCCTTTTTCAGTTTGCAAGAAATTTAACTTTAGATTTAGGTGAATGATAGAGTTCTCTAAGCTGGCTAATGATATAAGGAGAGAGACTTGTGAAGTGTACAGGAATGCCTACAAGTTCAAAGGACTTTAAGGACACAGTGTCCTCCAAATAAGAACTTAATCCAGAATGTAGTTGTTTGAGGAACTAAGTAATTTTACTAGGGCAGCTTGTAATAAAATGTATTATACTTCAGAATATGAAAGTAATTTCCCTCCATAAGAGTTTCTTTTCTTTAGTTTGCTTCAAGGTATTTGATGTTGACGGTGACGGAGTTCTTTCTAGGGTTGAACTGAGAGACACGTGGTTGCACATTTAGAGGTCTGGAAGGACAACTGCACCGATGATACCCTGGTAAAGTCTGATTGTATACATCTTCTTGCATGTAAACTTCCAACAGGAACATAGAGTGAAGAATTTTTTAAAAGAGGTTGAGAAAAAGATTTCTTACTACTTCCAGGTTCTATATTATGCTACTCAAAATATTCATAGCCAAAGATGCAAAATTGGGAAGAGAATTTGCCTTAGAAAATTTAATAAACTGAATGTATTATGTAAAAAAAAAAATGAAACCACTGGAAAATTGTCATAATCTTTAAGGTAATCAAGCAATATATTTCTGTAATTAAAAAAAAAAAAAGTTGACCCAAAATACTTTATACTTCAGCTACTGGCTTATAAAAATGATACCTTCTCCTTCCTAACTACTGATTTGGGTTTCTGGTTTTAAAGGAATTACACATGGATGTATCCAACATTGTAGAAGACACATAGAATGCGCATGATACCACAAAGGTGAGTCTAGCAGAGACTAATTTATTCTTTTCTAAAAATACATTATATTCTGAATTGCTATACATACCTTACGTATACATACTTGAATCTCTTCTACATCATCCCTGCTAAATGCTTATTTGGACCTGTCGTTACAATACCTCCAAGTTGTCCCTAAGGAAAGCCCATTCCACCTTTAAACAACTCCATTAAGTGTTATTTACATAAAAACATTATATTTTATAAGCTAGGCATTTTATAAAAATTAAGTAGAGACAGCCCTTGCCATCTGTAGTTTATAATCTTTACTTCTCCCATTTTAATACATTATGGTAAGACAAAACTTATATTGAGCAAAGAAGCCACAGAATAAAAGAACACATTGTACAATTCAATTTATATGAAGTTCTAGAACAGAGACAGAACTAATGTTAATGTGTTACAATAGTGATTTTGGAGATGGGTGATTTAACTGGGAAGGACCATAGGATATTTGGGATGATGGAAATTATTTTTTATCTCAATCTGAGTGGTGTATATAGTTTAAAAAAATTTTTTTTCAATAATATTGGTGAAGGTCTGTACTAAGTTCTTTAATAGCAGCCAGAATTAGTGTATAATAACAGAAACAAGCATGTACTTTACAAAGAATAAAGCCTTGAATTTTTTTTAAGTTTCACAACATTTATTGAAGATATTATAATAGGTTTGCCTTAATGTCTATGTATCCCTGTGAAACTGAAGATAATCCATATATGTGAGACACATATGAGTTAATTTGACTCTTTCTATTCAAATGCTGACATGTACCAAGTAGCAGATTGTAGGGTGTAGACCATAGTGGTCTTATACAGGCTTAGAAAAATAAGTAACATTTTTTTTCAATCACAAATCCAGAAGAAATCATCATAGTCTTATTAACTGACACTCAATAGAAATAAATAATAGAAATTAATTTTTCAGGGCTTGATCTTTGTTTGGCAATTCAGATAACCGTCTTCATTTACTTTTCTGCCCAAAACTAAGGTAGCCATTTCTATTTGGTATATATGAAAACAGAAACATAGGAAAGTTTCTTTTAGGAAATACCTTATGTAGAGATACAATTTCCATCGCCTTTTTTCTGGGTGTTTGATAAGTATGGATGTTATCATTGCTGTCTATTTTTATGTAAGACCGAGTTTCTTCTTATGGCTGTACTTTTGAACATTAAAAAAAAAGATCATTTAGCTGCTCCATCTCCGTGTAACCATAATAATGAAATGGTAAAAATTTAGAATAGAATTTGGACCTTTCAATCAAACCTATTACCCATATTCACTGGTGAATAGACTGTGACAATATTACCCATTATTTTGTACCATTACATTGGTATTAATATACTTTAATGGAAGTTGCATCCTGAAAGCCAATAATTACCATCACAGTGCTTTAAAATCTTTTCTTATAATAAATGTTATTATATATTGAATGAATACATGAATATCATTAATAGTAAATATTATTAAGTATCATTAAATAATAAATCATTAGATAATAAAAATATAATTAAGTAATAAAAGCTAAGAACATTATTATTCATCTAGGATTGTTAAGGTGATTGTTCAAAACATGAAGTAAGAAGCATTTGGTTATATTTTTGCCTCCCAAGTAATATTGTCTACTGTATATAAATGTAATTTTTGGTACACTCTGACTCCCCCCCAAAAAAATACTGCTTTATTCAACTTTTGAAAGTAATGTTAAATTTTATTTTGAGGAAATGTTAATATAGATACTCATTTATTATACATATTTAGTTCTTTTAAATCTCTTAAGAAGTCTAATAATATTGCCAGATGTTTTAAAGAAGATCTTAGAAAATTGTTAGGGTCAAACGGCATAATCCAGAGAGTTTGGAAGAATTCTTTCAAAGTTAGTAAATAATCCTTTTTCTCTACCCAGAACCTTTTGTTGGTTCTGTTAGTAAACTTCCCCTTGAACCAGAAGATACTGTGAGTTATTTCCCAGGTCTTACTCGAGGAAGATTTTTGGTGATAAATTGCCCACGTTATGACTCACTACTTCAGAGTTTGGTTACTTTTGAACTTATTTTTGCTGGCCTACTTTTAGATGAACACATAGCATCTACATTAAATCATTAGTTTTCTTTCAGACAAATGACCGTTGCAAGTTTAATAAAACAGATTTTATTCAAATAATATAAGAAAATGAAGATTTAAAATAATCTTAAACATTGTTTCTCTTTCAGAGTGGCCATCTTAACTCGAAGAATATCAGATCTGGAGTGTGAAAAATGTTCTTGCCAATGAGTTTTTGAATCTACTTTTCCAGGTATGTTTAAGGTAAATGACAGAGACCGAGGGCAGTGGTACCAGTAGTTCTACATCTTTTCCATTATGTAGTAGTTAGACAACTAGACTACAAAACCATATATTGTCAAAAGAACTGCATTAACCTGTACACCACCTGCAGATGTTAAGTTAGATTGTGTGAGCTTCTCAGAGTCACAATGTGCATGATAGGAAAGTAGAGTATAGCTGATAATGTTTATCTTAATAACTCATGATAGAGCAGATTGTAAACTCATAGAAAAGAATTTAAAATGTAAAAGCCATAATAATTTGCTATTTTTCTTTACTTTTTTTTTTTAAGACCCTTCCTAACAAGTAAGGCAGTGTGGACAGAGACATAGATCATAAGTCGGTAGCTGTAAATTTTTCACAAAGTATACAATCTTTCCAGTTAGGAGGTTATTTTAGATGCAAAGCTGTTTCTTAATTTACTTTTTTTTCTTTTTTTTAATTTAATTCTTTAGAAAGCCCAAAAAAGATTGAAGGAGAAATGAGGAAAGAAAAGCTGTCAGGGGTGAATATGAAATCATAAAACTTGCCAGATTTTAACTCTTTTCCCAGTTAAAGGAGTTCTCTTTGCTCCAATTTAAAGAAACAACTTATAGTTTCCCATTTTTCATAGTTCTTCATAAATATATGTTGACTTAATAGTATTTTACAGGGGGGAGGTGTGTGAGTAGGGACAGACTGGAAGTTCAAGATTTGTAAATACTGACAGTATATATAGAATAGATAAACAAGTTTATACTGTATAGCACAGGGAAATATATTCAAGATTTTATAGTAGCTCATGGTGAAAAAATATGAAAACAAATATACGTATATTCATAAAGGACTGAAAAATTGTGCTGTACACCAGAAATTGACACAACATTGTAAACGGACTATAACTCAGTAAAAAAATAAAAATCAAGATAAAACTGTTAGAACACTATTAAAAAAGTAGTATTTTTGATTTTTCCTATTTTATTCTCCTTTTCTTATAAAAGCAACCCTATGAAGATCAATAAGGCTTGATATCTTTATATCTATCATGATCCTCCATTGTAAATACAGAGTAACCTTCCTGTGACACAACTATGTTAGAATAAATGAAAATTGAACTCTTCCTGACAGCTAATAACTAATGTATATTTAAAGCATATGAAATCTGATAAGCCTATGATACCCATTTATATCAATCAGTTGCTCTACTGTCAGTTATCAGCCAGGATCTAAGTTGATGTCTTTATAAAATACAAATACATATAAAAATAATATGAACCTACTGCAAACAGAAATGACTTGCTTAGTAATATGAAAATTGAGCAGCTATTTTTATCTCATTTAAAATGATGTCCTCAATTACTTTGTTATCATTAATTATATAAACATTTTGACCACTTAATTTTGTGTCTGTGTCGTCTTGCAGCTCTTACATAGCAAAGCATTTTGAACTTTTATATCGCCTTTCCTATTTTCTCATGCTTATCAGGGACTTGCATAAGCACTATTTTTTCTATGACTCTATAAACAGATGTATGCCTGAGATTTTCTTTTGTGTCTCAGTGTTTCTAGCATTATATTCCTGACAGATTTTTTGTTGGTTATCAATCTAATTTTTTTCTTGGTATATATAGTCCTTTCAAATATATATATATATATATATATATATATATATATATATATATATATATATATATATATATATATGTAGTTAGTTTACAATGTTGTGTCATTTACTGGTGTACAGCACAATGCTTTAGTCATACATGAACATACATTTATTCATTTTCATACTCTTTTTCACCATAAGTTACTACAAAACAGTATTGGATATAGTTCCCTGTGCTATACAGCATGAACTTGTTTATAAATTGGGAATTTCAGATTTGCAGGTACTAAATATTAACATTACATTTCATGATGCTCTTTTTATCCCATATTCAGACATGCTTTTAAAACTTTATGTTCACTTAATATATAAGTAAGCAGACTTACTCTAAATTGTTTTATTTTCTGTCTGTTTCTAAAATAGAATTAGCTAGTAAATTCAGTGATAAATGCTTGAATAATACTTTTATTTTATTTGCCAAGATCCCACTCCTGGCTGACCATTTTGGGTATTTAACTATAAAGTAAATAAATGTCAGTAGAATTAGGAAACCATTCCTGTGGTAATATTGTTTTCAGTCCTTTCAAATAAACTCAGTGCCCAATATTTTGCAGAGGAAGCATTCTAAACATGATCAGGATCTTCTATCTTGTACGTTTGTCAGAAAGTGTCAAATGTTAAACAGTTTGATAAACAGAATAGTGCACCACACTGACCCCTACCTATATACATGCTCTAATCCTGAAATCTGTGAATATATTATTTTACATGGCAAAGGGGATTTTGCAGATGTATCAGGTTAAGAACTCTGAGACAGGGAGATTTGCCTGGATTATCTACATGGGCCTAGTCTAACAACAGGAGTCCTTAAAAATTGAATATTTTCCCAGCTGTGGTCAGAAAGATATGACTTTGGAAGAAGGATTAGAAAGCTGTAAAGCTTTTAGATTTGAAGATAGAGGAAGGGCCATAGGTAAAGAAGTGTGGGTGGACTCTAGAAGCTGAAAAAGACAAGGAAATATATTCTTCCTTTGACCTACAGAAGGGCATAAAACTGATGACATCTTGATTTTTAGCCAAGTGATACCTGTTCCTGACTTGACCTACAGAACAATAAATTAATAAGTTTGTGTTGCTTTAAGCTGCAAAATTTGTGATAATTTTTTACAGCAGTGATAAAAATAAGTATAGGGCAGATAATCCAAATTTATGGATTGGAGGGCTCAACATTTTAAAGATGTCAGTTCCCCTTCAACTGATTCAAATATTTATATGTGCACATCAAAATCCCCAAAAGTTAATTGTTGTTACTGTTTTTTTGTAGAACTTGACAAGCTGATTCTAAATACATAGAGAAGCGTGAAGGGCCAACAATAGCCAAGATGATATTAAAGAACAATGTTAAAGGACTTATTATAAAACAATATTAAGTCTATGTGATAACTACCTAAAGTTAGATATACAGACCAATGGAACAGTATTGAATTAAACCCTATACCATACATGAACAGTAATTTTAGGTAGATTATAAATCTAATAAATTTGAAACATAAAGCAAAGCATCTGGGGGAGGGTAAAGCTCAGGTGGAATGTGTGCTTAGCATGCATAAGGTCTTGGGTTCAACTCCCAGTACCTCCATTAAAATAAATAACCTAATCCCCCACCAAAACAAAGCATCTAGAAAATAATGTAGGAGATATTTTAATGACTTTGAAGTGGCAAAGAGTTCTTAAACAGGACACAGCACTAAACATAAAAGAAGAGTTTTAAGTTGGACTTCAGTAAAATTAAGAATTATTTTTATCAAGAGATACCATTAAGAAAGTGAAAAGATAAGCCACACGGTGGGAAAATATATTTGCTATACCTATATCCAACAAAAGACTTGTATCTAGGGCATATAAAGAACAAAAACCAGTGGAGAAAAAGGCAGAACCTCTATATTAAAATGTGCAAAAAAATTGAACAGGTGCTTCACACACACACACACTCACACACAAAAATCCAAATAAGCTATGAAAAGAGGCTGACCTCTTTATTAATAATGGAAATACGTACTAAACCCACACTTGGAACACCATTAGACATCCACTAGAATAGTTAGTTGTTAAGTGATATGAAGCATTATTGAGTGCAACAAGCAATGGGGACTCTTACACATGGCCAGTGGGAATATAAATTCTTACATATACTTTGGGAAAAGGATTTTTGAATGAAAGTTATATATGTATATGTGTGTGTATATATATGTACACACACACACCCTATTACCAAGGGTAACCCATGTGTGTGCCCTTCAGAAACTTCTACATCTGAGCACCAAAAGACATCCAGAAAATTCTCATAATCACTATTTGTTATACCCCCAAATAGAAAATGACCCAAACACTTGTCAGCAATACATGACCATAAGTGGTGGCACATGCATACAAGTTGTATACTTTAAAGCAATAAAAATAAATATACTAGTTAACAGAAAACACTAGTGGATGAATCTTACATAATGTTGAGTGGAAAGTACGGGACCAAAAATTTCAAAAGCAAAATAACCAATCCATGGTGGCTGAATTTAGGATGGTTAATCCATCAAAGGGGTGCCGTAGTATCTGGGAAGAAACCCAAAGTGGAACAGCAACGTCCTGTTTCTTGACTGGATGAAGGTTACATAGATGTGTTTACTTTGTGAAAAATCACTGAGCTGTATACTTAAGATGTGTTCACATTTAAGCATGTATATTATATTTGCATTTTTTTAAAAAATGTTTGCTTGCAAAATGATATCCAAAGCCTAAGTATTTATTAGTAGGTGGATGGATAAAACAAATGATAGTATATTCAAACAATGGAATACTATTCAACAATAAATAAGAATCAACTACTGATACAAGGATGAACCTCAAAAGCCTAATTTATACATCTCATTGTCAGGTAAATTTTAACTCAGAAGGTAAACAAAACTGTAAACAGGCATGTGCCCTGGGGGGAGGGGTGCTGTAGCCTTTGTCTCCTCAGACCTGTGCCATTACTGGCACATCTCGCAAGAAGAGAAGCAGTGCTCAGCCACAGCTACCATCTCCTCTTGTGCATAGTGCCTGGGCGGGGGCAGGGCTGAGGCCTGTATCTGCACGTGGTTGCTCCACAACCTCCTAGGCAGGACTGAGACTTGTTTATAGCCTGAGGCAGAGAGGATCTTTCTACCCTGACACCTCAGAGAACTTGTGCTGCCAAGAGAAACAAGGAGCTCAGACTTGGCACAGAGATTAGGTGGGGCTGTTCTGCAGTCTTCCCCGTGCCCACCTACAGACCGCCTACTCGAGGCAGAGCAGGCAGCTGCACAGAGCAGTGGAGCGACCAGCACCAGGAGAGGGCAGATGGGCAGCCACCCACCTTCCTGGAAGGAACACAGCACCGGACCACGGTGCTGGGATGGGGTGTGATCTGCCCACCTGCCTCCCCCTGAGCACAGCATTTGACTGTGGCATCAGGAGGGGGAGTGACCTGCCCGCCCACTGGGTAAGAGCTCAGCTCCTGACCTAGTGTTAGGAGGGGGCACAATCTGCTAGCCAACAGCCACTGAGAGCAGCACAGATGAGGGCACCAACAGAAGGCCTATGAAACAGCAAGCTGAGTTCGCGAAGCAGGGTGAAGACACAAAGACCTCTTGATTAAATCATTAAGGGCACACCATCTCCAGGTTAAGTACGTAACTGATACTCCTTAAGCCACGGTGCCAGAGAGATATGAGCAATGTGAAGAAGCAGAGTAACCACTCCCAATTAAAAGATCAAGAGAAACCCCCTGAAAGCATGATCAAGGAAAAAGACATTGATGGCCTACTAGAACAAGGTTTCAAAAAAAGAGTGATCAAAGTACTGAAGGAACTAAAAGAAATAGGGTTTAGGGATATAAAATATGTCAAAAATGAAATAGAAACTATAAAGAAGAACCATGTACAATTAGTAAACTCATTGGCTGAGATGGGAGCTGACCTAAAGGCTGTGCAAAGCAGACTAGAAAATACAGAAGAACAAATATGTGATCTAGAAGACAGGACAACAGAAAGCACCCAATCAGAACAGCTGAGAGAAAAACAAATAAAAAACAATGAAAACAATATACGGGACGTATGGGGTAATATAAAGTGTGCCAATCTATGCATAATAGGAGTTCCAGAAGGGGAAAAAGAACAAAGGGGATTGAAAAGGTGTGGGAAGGACTCATGACTGAAAACTTCCCAAACCTAAAGAAGGAATCATATCCAAGCACCTGAGGCTTAGAGGGTCCCAAACAGGGAGAACCCAAACAGACCCACACCAAGGCACATCCTAATCAAGTTAACCAGGGTCAAGGATAAAGAAATGATCCTAAAGGAAGCAAGAGGAAAACAAAGAGTGGGTTACAAGGGAACCCCCATAAGATTTTCAGCTGATTTCTCTACACTGTTTACAACAGCTAAGACATGGAAACAGCCTAAAATGTCCTTCAACAGATGACTGGATAAAGACGTGGGATATTTATATGATGGGATACTATTCAGCCACAAAAACTGACAACATAATGCCATTTGCAGAGACATGGATGCTCCTGGAGAATGTTATTCTAGGTTGAGCAGAACAGAAAGAGGAATACCATATGAGATCACTCATGTGTGGAATCTTAAATATATGCAAGATCTTGTGGTAACTCACAGCAAAAAAAAAAAAATGTGACAATGAATATATGTACGTTCATGTATAACTGAAAAATTGTGCTCTACACTGGAATTTGTCATAAAATTGTAAAATGACTATTACCTAATAAAAAGTGTTTAAAAATAAGTAAAATAAAATATAACCTTTAATATACTGTATAATGAGAGGTGTGATATTCTAGCATCTGTTCTTAGAAGTACGTTAGACACACATAAGAATAGCCAGTGGTCAGAAAGATCACATGTTATCAGCTATCACCCCATGCAAATTAATGGCATTTAGTAGATATTCATATATGTGTGTACATATATAAAATATGTATTAGTATATATGTAAATCAAATAAAATAATTATATTATAATGTAATGTAAAATCATATCAGCAAGCGCACTGTGCTGACATAAAAGATGCACAGTTACTATAAGGCCACTCCCATTATTTACTATCAGTTTCAGAATGTCTCTGGGAATAAGTTAGCAGAATTAAAAACTCTAAAAAGACACAAGAATGCACTCTGTTAAAGAAAATAAATCAAAAGAAAAAAACATGAATGGAGAATTAAGATCCTACAGATAAAAATACCAATTTTTATGGGAAATAGCCTTAAAATAAAAAATAAGGAGATTATATTCTAATTTCACCTTTTGAATAAATATATACAATATTTAGCTGAATACTGTCGTATTTTGCACTTATGAAGAAAACATGTATTTGCAATGAAAAAGCAGACATCCTGCCTTTTGAGTATTCTAAAGTTTTAGGTTTGAATATATTTCACCTTAAATGGTCTTAAGCACTATGCAGTGGTTGGTGTTTTAAAAGTACCACTGTTTGTGGAACTTCTAAAAGTGATTCAAAAAAATTTATATTTTTGTAATGATTTAGTAATGGCCCGGATATTATTTTTAACAAGACTACTCAGCATGGAATGCTGCAAGATTTTTTCAATGAGTTTATATTCACACATGTTTAAGATTGTCACTATATTATGAGAAAATGTCAACCGTGGCAGTATTTTGACTTGAAAACGAGGTAAGCTGAGAAACATATTTTAAGTATAAAATAAATGATTGCATTCCTTTAAAGACAAGAAAGTAAAAGCATGATAAACTCCGACTTTGACACACTTAAAATATAAAAATTAACATAATGTGATTTTACACACTTCTCTTTAACCCTTTCAGTACTTTCTCAGCCCCTTTCCCATTACACACGCGTCCCCGCTCCTGACCCTTTGTGTACACACCTCCGATCACACGGGGGAAGGGGACCCGGGCGGTGAGGACCAGGGGCGCGGACACTCACCCGCTCCCTGCGGGCGAGGAGAATAGACGAAGCGGGCCCGCCAGCGCACCCGTCCCCTCCTGCCCAGCCGGCCGGGGCCCCAGCTCGGTCAGGTCCACACACACCCCGGCAGGAAGCGGGCTCAGGCCGTGGGAAACCGGCGTAACTTCAGACAGCGGGCGGGGAGCGTCCTTCTCCCGCGGACACGCAGGCAGCGCTGTCCCGGAGCCTCCCTGTCGCCGCCCTCTCAGTCCTGAGGAAAACAAGCTCCGCCCCCAGAGAAGACGCTAGTTGCTGACGCGAACTGCGTATGCGCACTGCCACCTAAGACACGTTGGGTTCGCGCGCCCCCTGCAGGTCCTCGAGGGCGGTGCTGGATACTCAGTACTCACTGTAGAACACATGACCCCTCCCAGCCAGAATGCTAAATCACTGGAAATCTCAGTGCCCTGGCCTCTTTGTTGATGGAACTGGCGATGCTCTCATTCAGCCATGCCTGCTCTCTTGCCTGGCACATGCCTCAGTCCTTGGAATCACGCCTGAATCAGATTCTGTTCTGGAGGAAGGACAGGTGCAGAAGAATCTCAAAATTCCAAACTTAGAAGATGATCAGGAATCCAAACTCAACTCTTTCAACTCCCTGGGGTCCCCTGAGGAGTGTAGTTTTCTCAAAACCATCTGCCCTGTGTCAGGAGCAGACCAAGCCTCAGGTAGCTTAGAGAGGCTATCATGCAGCCCATGCTTTGGACGGTTCTCAGTTCTGACCTGCATGATCCTGAGACCCTTTTGTATCTCCTAACACTGTTTACTCATACCTATAGTGATGGTTATTGATGACTGACTTAATCTTCTTACAATGCTGAGGTGCTGTTGTTCCTTGGATAACCGAATATTTTGAAGGGATCAACTGTTTATCACTTCCCCCTAATTAAGTATGTTTTTAAAACTAGACATGTTTCAGGGGGCACTCAGGTCCTCCTCTTGCACCAGTTCCTGAGGTGTTGGCAGTTTCTGTTCTTAGCTCCAGATCCTGATCCTGCCGGTGGTCTATGGTGATGCCAGTGTGTACATGCTTTTCCTTGTCCACCATTGTGGAAAGGAGACAGCCCTTCCCCTACATGAGGCTGCAACATGCTGGCACTCAAAGCAGGCACAATGAAGAATCAGCTAGAGTTCCCGGTACCATCTGTCCCAGGTAGAAACATCACCTTCACCACAGTGTTCCTGTGCTCCTGTCAGGCCTTCACTACTCCCAGCAGGCCATGCATGAGCAGTGTGACAGGTGACTGCCTGTCCCAGCACAGCATGGTGGTGATGATCCCACCTTATCTGTTTGTCTTTGGAGTGTCCCCACACCTCTCTGAGCTTCACATTGCTCTTCTCACAGGCAGGCTTGTACAGGCATGAACCTCACAGGGTTATGGTAAGTAGTCATGGTAGCTGCTCACCCAGTGGCAGGCTCTGCCGAGAGGCCTGCTGGGAGTGCTGTGTGTCTTCACACTTGTCCTTCACTCTCCCCAATGAAATAACTCTTGGCCTTATCCTTCCCTGGCCTGTGGCCTTTCTGTGTTTGCAATAGAACATGGAAACAATCTGTTTGCAAAGAAGTTTTGAGGTTCTGTCCATCTGGTCCAGGAAATGCTGACTCTGCTAGATGTGCTGTTGGCTGGGCTCTCATGGAATAGGCTTGGGCAGGATTTCCCTTGGCAATAAGCTGCCCCACCCAGGCCTTTCCTTGATCCAGACTCCTGGGACAAGGGTGCAAATCCCCAGCTCTCCACTTGTCAACAATGTGACCTTGGCAACTTTCTCAAACCCAAGCTTTGTCCACCCAAGGTCAGCAGAGATGGGGGATAACAGGAGGTCCTGCACAGAGTGTCTGTGCAGATTAAGTGAGGTAGAACAGACAGAACAGTGGTGGGCCCTGGTCCGTTGGTTGGCAAAAGGGAGCTCACCATTTGCAGCAATTTCCGCGGGTCACCCAGCAATCTGCCCAGAGGCTTAGCCACTCCATCACTATTATGTATCTGAAGTCCACTTAACCACATAGGAGAGAAACAAACACATATTCTGAGTGTAGCTGCCACAGTGAAAAGTGCATCTGAGCGGGGAGTAATACCAGAGGGTGATCAGGATGGTGGAAGATGCCCCCTGGGTTTGAGCAGAGTGGAGCTGCCCTCCAGAGCCTTGGGTTAGTGAGGATGGGCTTTTAGGAATGCCCCTCTCCTTTACCCATCATGCTGGGTCCTGCGGGTACTGAGTCCCACAATCGGTGTGCTGCTAATGCCCTCAGCACAGAGAAAAACCCAGGGGTTCCCACAAGGCTTCGGCCAGGACCTCTGCTTCCTGAACTCCCTCTCTGTTGACCCCACCTTGGATGCAGAGATGAGGTGAGGCAGGGGCTTGTGCTGTCAACACCACTGCTCTACCCTGGGAATCTGGCACACAGTAGGTGCTCGGTAAGTCATTGTTGAATGAACAGTAATAGTTGGCCAAGTTTCTGTGGGTGTCTGTGCCCCCAGATCAGGGACCCCTCAGGGCCCAACTCACAAGTGACATGAAAATAATAATGCAAACAGGAGCAATAACATTTCCTCAGAATAAGTGGGCTTTTCCAAGCACTCTCCACCTGTTGCAAAGGCCTCCCAGCAGGGAAGTGGGCTGTCAGGGGCAACACTGCACTCTCCACTGTAACAAGGAGAAAGCCAAGGGCCACAGAGAGGAGTGCCTTTCCTGTGTCACTGCTCACTTTCCCACCTTTTGGGAGACTGGGAGGCTTTTCTACTACATTCTGGCTCTGAAGCCCCAATACTGTGTGGACAAGCCTCCTTCCCTGGAACAGTGAACCACTAAGTGACCTGTCACTTGTCACCAAGCAGACAGGCTCATTTCAGCTCATTGTGCCACCTGCAGTTTGTGCTAGTAGCAGGATCCTCTGGGAGACATCACACTCTCCCAACCTGAAAACAGGTGAACAGCTCACAGGTTTCCCGGAGAGGATGGTCACATGGCCTTGATCTGGCCAATCAGCATTTTCCATCCTCCCTGGCCACTGTGATTGGCTCAGGGCTGGGCACCAGCCCAATCAGGCTCCACGGAGGTCAGGCCTAGTTGCTGGAATCCTGGGAGCAGAGAAGTTCTATTTCAGTTGGGAGTTGAGGGGTGGTGATGTCAGCCTGTGGCAGTTGGTGACTATCTTGCTCTCGTAAAAGCAGAGCCATGTGAAGTTGACACCAGTGGCAGAACCCAGAGATGGGGAAGGATGACTTCTGCTGATGTCACTGAGCACCAGGTACAGCCCTGCCTGAAGCTATCTCCCTGTGGATGTCTCAGTTAGTTAAGTCATTCTCTCCTGCCCTGTTTGCTTCTTTAAGCCACTTTGGTTTTCTGTCACTGGTTTTAAGAAAAAGTTTGACTATTCCTTCAAGCTGGCTAAATGGAGACCCTGGAACTGCAACAGTGTGGTGACAGGCAACAATGTGGCTAATAGACTCCAGAGGCCTCTGTTCAAACAGGGGATTGTAAATGACAAGGGAGAGTACACATGGCCTCAGTGAACAGATTTGCTAGTGGTAGCTCGCAGTTCCTGGATATTAGAGTGCATGCACTCAGCCAAGTCTCAGCCCTGCTCTCACACCTGCTAACTCATACATCTCCTCTCCCACCTCCCCGGCCTAGGGGGCTGGACACCCCCGGGCACCTGAAACAGCCCAGGGCTTTGTGTTGTAATTTACACAGGCTGCCCCCACTTCTGAGGGTGAGGGTGACTGGGTTCCAGTTTACAGAGAAAACAGACTAGACGGTCTCACTGGTGAGCTGTGGGGGTGGGACCCCAATCTACCATCTGACTTATGACTTCAGAGTGGACAGCTTCCCCACCCTCAGCCAGGATGCTTGCTAAGCCTAGGGGCTCAGGATTCCTGCTCCCTCCACCACCCCTCCTGGAGGTGAGAGTGGGGGGGCTCTGCCCTATACAAAATTCACCCCTGCAGGGGCACACGTGTGACCTCACAGTCTGTCATCCCTTCCTTATGACCTGGACCTCCTTGGCAGGGCATGAGAGGTGCCTTGATGTGTGAGAACTGCAGTTCATTGGTGCACATGTGGGCAGGTGCACCATGACTGAGAGGACAGCACCCCAATTTAAGCCCCCTCCATGCTCAGATGTTTACATCCTGGAATTGAGGGGTTCCCAGGGGTCAGGTGGCCCATTCTGGCCTTAGGGCAAATTCTTATCCCCCAGGAGGCTAATTTTTAAATTAAATTACACATTTACAATTCAATAGTCAAGCCCCTTTCTCAGCAGCCTTGTAGCCCCTCAGCTTTTACCCCTCGCTGTGACCATGTACTTAGATTCAAATTGAGTGCAAATATGGACATGAATATGTCCCTGTCATGTGTCACCTTCACAGTAAGCGGCCACCCAAAACTCCCCTCCCTTCCCCTTGTCGATACCTCCACACAGGGAGTAGGGCCCTTTCGATGCAGTTGTGCAAATGTGTGAGCTAAGGGTTTAGAATGACCAGGCTAGGAGGAGTATGCCCCACATGGCAGGGCAGGTGGGCTGGCAGGGCAGGTGGGATGATTTACTTGTAAAACCTCAGCTGGTGTCAGGCAGCGACAACAGACTGGCAGCCAAGGGCTCAGCTGGTGCAGAGTAAGCAGATTAAATGTGTTCACCCAGACGCCTCGGGGATGGCAGCCCTGGAGTAAGACTACAAGTGAGGAAGGTGGAGGGTCCCCAGTGCCTGGAACTCCACCTTGTAAAAATCAGGACTGAGATGTGGCTTTGAAATCCGAACACTGGGGTTCAAAGCTTCCCCCACCACTTGGTCAATAATTCAAAGCAAATGAGCCTCAGTTTTCTCATGTGTAAAATCGCAACATTGAAGCCTCTCCCTCTGAGGGTGGGGAGGGAAGTAAATGCGGTGACAGCAGAGCACAGGAGCTGTCTGGGCTGAGCCTGCACACAGGCAGGCCGTCGTTGCTGCCATGACCACCGTCTTCCAGGGCAGGGTCTGCACACTCTCCCTGTGAAGGTCCAGAGAGTTAACATTCTAGGCTTTGAGGGACCTACAGTCCCTGTCACAATTACCACCCTCTGCTGTTGGAGGGCAAAGGCAGCTCCTGCATTTGGTAGTCCAGGCTTGCACCCCCGCTTCCTGGGATAAGTATTCCTGAGATACAATTGTCACATAACTTTGTTGGCTTTTGGTGTGCAGCATAATGATTTATTACATGTGCATATTGTGAAATGATCACTGCTTTAAGTTTACTTGATGTCTGTCATCACCCATAGACACACACTATTTTCCTTGTGATCAGAAATTTTAAGAGGTACTCTCTTAACAACTATCAAATGCACAGCGCAGTGTTGTTAACTACAGTCACCTTGCAGTACACTATGTCCCCAGGACTTGTTTATCTTCTAAGTGGAAGTTTGTACATTTTGATTATCTTCCCGAATTTCAATCACCCCCTGACTCACCTCTGGCAACCACCAACCTGATCTCTGTTTCTATTGGTTTCGGATTATTTTGTAGATTCCTCATGTAAATGAGATCATAGGTATTTGTCTTTCACTGTCTTATTTATTTCACTTAGCATAATACACTGAAGGTCCATCCAAGTTGTCACAAATGGCAGGATTTCATTTTTTTAATGTCTGAATAAGATTCCATTATATATACATATATATGCGTCACGTTTTCTGTATCCATTCATCTGTTGATGGACACTTAGGTTGTTTACATATCTTGGTTATTGTAAATAATGATACAGTGAACATGAGGGTGCAGTTGTCTCATTGACATAGTGATTTCATTTCCTTTGGATATATTCCCAGCAGTGGACTTGCTGGATCATATGGAAGTTCTAATTTTAAATTTTGGGGGAGTCTTCTTACTCTTTTCCAGAGTGATGGCACCAATTTTCATTCCCACCAACATTGCAGAAGTTTCCCTTTTCTTCACACCACCACCATCACTTTTTATCTCTTGTATTTTGATGACACCCACCCTGACAGATGGGAGGGGATATCTCATTGTGGTTTTGATTTGCATTTCCCTGATGGTGAGTGATGTTGAGCACCTTTTCATGTACCTGTTAGACATCTGTGTGCCTTCTTTGGAAAAATGTCTATTCAGTTCCTCTGCCCTCTTTTTAAATCAGATTGCTTGTTTTTTGCTGTTGAATTGTAAGAGTTATTTATATGTTTTGGGTGTTAACCCCTTATCAGATATACAGTCTGAAAGTACTTTCTCCCCTTCTGTCTGTTACCCTAACCTCTGCTTTCTGGATGACAGGGGTCCAGGCACTTGGGAATCTCTGCTTCTCACGTGTTTCCAATGGTGAGTGGGTGAGGGCTTTGTTCTGATAAAACTGTGCACAACCGTGGGTCACTACCCCTTCTTTTAGAAGGTGGGCGCTGAAGAGGGCAGTGTGGGCAGGGATATTTCCCTGAAGTCATCATTTGGATGTACATGTGCCCTGAAACTCACATCTTCTTGCCCGGATGTGATGGGGGAATTTGCAAAGGGAGTACCTTGCAGTTAAGAGACTGACCATGTGCTCTTGTGTCTTGTTGGAAGGAACTGGAAACAGAGTTGTGTGGAACAGGGACTCCTCCAGGTCACAAGGCTAAGTTCAGACTTCTGGGATGCAGAGACCTGCTCTGAGCCACTGTCACTGAGGAGGGAAGGGCCTCAGGCAGGATGGAGGAGTTGCTGGATTTCACTTGCCCTGTTTGTCAAGTATCAGCTCTGGTGATGTGTGGCACATGGGCTTAGCTTTGGGCATGTATTAGGAGAGGTTCCTGGGGAAGGGCTGGCTTTTTCCTCTGATTGAGGTCCTACTGTATGCCAAGCACAGCAGTCCTCTGAGTCAGGGCTGGAAAGCCAGTCACAGAGAGGTCAGGGAGTTTCCAGGTCACACAACATTAGGGGCATCATTACGTTCTGATGCAGACCTGACGCCCAGCCCATATTCTCTCTCCTTTCCCAGGACCATCATGATCCCACATGTCAGCATCACCCAGATAGGCTCAGGTATGGGCACTGGGACCTTTCCTGCCTAACATGCCATGAGCCTTAAGAGGGAGGACAAGACACATCCTGAGTCCATGATGCCCAGAAGCTGCTCTCAGCGAGAGGCCCAGCACACACTCTTGGATGAATCCTATCTCTGTCCTGAGTCACTCTTTCCTCCCTGCCTCAGTTCTTCTGCCCACATGGGGCTGGAAACAGCAGCCACTTCACAAGGGTCTAAGGAACCTCCAGGATCCTGGAAGCAGTGCCCTCACACAGGGAGCACGGTGGTGTCAGCCTCCATTGTCTCATTAACTTTTCCTCACCTCTTTGCTGGATGAGGAGTCCTAGCAGTGTCCTGGCTTGTCCCAATTCTCACCCCAGATCAGGGTCCAGCAGGGGGTGGTGTCCAGGCTGGACTCTCCTCTGCCCCTTCTGGGCACCATCACTCCCCACACCTTGGCTGCCTGGACACTGTCTTCCAGGGGCCACTCTGTGCCTCCCACACCTACCTAGCATCCACCCACCCTGGGTTACTCCATCGCCCTCTGGCCCTTGGACACACACCTACTCCGTGTTGAGTGGAAAGGAGGTGAAAGTCATGCTGGGCCTCCTGGACAGTCTGGGGGTGCCGGATATCCCCATCCTGCCCACCGCCCCAAGATCCCAAGTTGGGGACAGAGTGTGCCTCCGTTCATATTCTGATTTGCTCAGATTCTCAGCACCTACTTTGCTGGGTGGATATGGGGGCAGAGGGATGATGTAAAAGCAGGAGACCTGGACAGCAGAGCATGAGAAGGGGGCTAGCCCAGGCTGGTCTCATAACCCCCTTAGCCTTGGCTTTCTCATCTTTAAAGTGGGACAGACTATTGTGAGTTGAGCAGGATTCTGACCCATAGCCAAGCACTGTCCTACACGCATAAGGGAAGCTCACTGACTCCCCATGAAAATCTGTGGGGCAGGGACAGGCGTTATCACCCATTTCTGCAGAAGTAACTGAGGCACAGAGAGAACAGGGGAGGTGACCACCCCAGATTACAGAGCCCAGGCCATCTGGTTCCAGTGTCCAGGCTCATGGTCAGTGCCCACTCTGGGTTTCCCTCCTCCCTTCACCCTCCACTGGGACCCATGGCTGCAGCCTCATCTCAGTGTGATTGTTCATGGGGAGCAGGAGGGGGGCACTGAGGGCCCGTTTCTCTGAGCACTGCTTTCCCAGAAGTCTCAAGGGGTTGACTGTATTCACTACTGGACACACAGGCCTGGCCCCAGGCCAGCCACACTGCAAAGCGTGAATCAATGATTGTTGAGTGAATACCTGAAACTCTGAATGTACCTGCATGTTGCTCCCATTTCCTCATCTCCACATCTGGCTGCCCGACCAACACCTCGTTTCATCAGGCCTCTGCCAGGGACAGTCAAGGGGACCAGAGCTGCTCATCTGGGGACAGGGAGCCTCAGGGGCCCTGTGGCTGTCCCAAGCATCTCCTGGGCCAATTCACAGGGAAGCCCAGCCAGCTTCCAGGAACAGCAATCAGGTCCCAATCCCAGGGGTGTAGAGTAGGTCTTGAGGGGTGTTTCCTGAGACTGACTTTGTGTATGAAGGGGTCCTGGGGGTCAGGCTGCTTTCAACCTCCATTCCAGGCCCACACCCCTGCTGGCAGCATGGAGCTACTCATAAAGGACACAGGCCGTGGGGCCAAGAATATAGCAGGGCTCTGCTCCCTCTCTGTGGCTCAGTGTCCTCATCTGTAACAGAGAACTAGTAACAGGGCCAAGGGAGGGCTCACTGAGACCCTCCTCTGTAGCTTTGGTTGGACACTTCCCTCCCTCTGCTCAGTGCCCTTCTCTGTAATAGAGAACTAGTAACATTTTTCTTAGCCCCTTTTGGCCCCATTTTTCTGAGTCTCTTTCCACATTGGGCCCAGGGCTTTCACAGAGATCACAGACTTGGGAGGTAATCAGAGTGTGGTCTCAGCCCTAGTGGTCCCAACTGAGGCCAGAGGAACTTCAGGAGGGGTGGGAATCCAGAAGTGCTTCATGGAGGAGGTGAGATCTGAGCTGTGTCCCCAAGGATGAGCTGTCATTCAGCTGAGGCCTGGCACTGAGCAGGACCCATGTACATGTTGAATGAGGTTGTGAATGAATGAATGGGCACCCCTCTAACAGAGAGTGAGGGGGGAAGTCCCCCAGGCCAAAGCAGGAAACACAGGGCAACCTGGGGGAGCAGATGGCGGGGCTGCAGTGTGATGCCTGCCTCAACCTTTATGGGTGTCTTGCCCCCACTTTAGCATGTGTTCTGGTGGATTGGGAGCCCTTGCCTCTCCTCTGCTCCAGGATCCTGCTCTTCATTCCCAGCAACACCAGCCTGTGTCACCTCAGTGTCCCCAAGTGGACCTGGACCTCTCTTGTGGGAGATTGTGAAGAGGGAATTGGTGTGCAGCCCAAGACTGAAGTGGGAGGGAGAGGATAATAGGGACCTCCAGAGGGGATCATGGGCTGGGGGAAATCGGAGGGGTGGGGAAGGCAGAGACTCAGGGCTGAAGGATCCTGCTAGTGGTGGCTCCTTCACAAGGGGCTTCACAGGGAGGAAGCATTCATGGGGTAAAGGCAGAGCTCAGTTTGGGGCTCACTGACATGGAACACCTCATCACAGAGACGTCCAGAGGAGCTGGATATAGGGAACAAATGTGCCACTGATATCAGGGTCAGAGCCTGAGACCCAGATGAGGTGGGGTGTTGGTGCAGGGGAAGGGGCTTTAGGATGTCAAGATGTTCATTCATTGGGGTCCTCAGGGTGGGGATCTTCATGTTCATTTCACAGCCACCTGGTGCCTGACAGAGCTAGGCTTAGGGAGGTCACTGAGTAGACACGTGCTGACAACCTAGATTCACCTGTTTTCACATAAAGTCCCTGGTGTGAAGCCAGGTGGCACTCTTTAGAGTCATACACCCTCACCCCTGGGCTCTCTGTGTGCCTAGAGCCCAGTGGCACCTTACCTCCCACTCCCCACTGCAGGACCCTTTGCACACCTGCATTTCCACAAGCTATAAAACATCTTCTCTTGCTGAGTGTTTACCCTATGAAAACTCATTGCCCAAGGAAGAGAGGCCTCACATCCTGCCCTTATTAAAGTGGTAAAGCCTGTTGTTCAGAGAAGCCCCTGACAGATCTCACAACCAACCAGGTACCTGTGCATGAATTGATCATGCAGCCCCCTCCTCCTTGTGTGAACAGCACCCCCCCAATAACAGACCCCACACACTCAACCTTGGCGCTCGTGTAGGCACCTCTTGCCTGTGTGGCCTGATGTTGCCTATAGCAGTGTCCCTATTAAACTTTCCTAGACCCTTCTCAGACGCTGGTAATTCTTTACCAACCCAAGTAACTAGCCCGCCATTGTGCCCACAACACCTGAAACAGAATTGGCTAAATTATGCAGATGATGCAGTTTAATTTGCTTTAAAGGTGAAATCAAGGTTTACAAATAAAAGCAACATACGTACTCAAGGCAGGACTAAGAACTCACACGGATAACTAAGACCCTCCACGCGCATCCCACTGTGGCCTCAGGGCCTTTGCGCTGGCTGCTCTTTCAGCCAGGATCTCTCTCCGCCTGCTTCTTGAACACCTCCAGGAATGTGCTCAAATGTCCTCCCTGACCTTATTTTTCTCCATGGAACATATCACCTCCGGACATTCTGTATATTTTACTTAATTTTCTCTGTGTCCCCCACCAGGCTGTCTGCTGCATGAGAATGGAGACCTGCCTGCTTCACTCCCTGCTGTGCCCGGTATATGGAACCCGCCCAACACACAGTAGGACCTCAGCGAATACGTGACGGATGTGTGATCACTGTAGGCCACAGACAAAGGTCTTCCCAGCAGTGATGGTAAGAGTCATTCATTCTCTACTTACTGAGCCCTACTGTGCACTGTATACTGACCTGGGTGGGAGGCATGCAGTGGATGAGACACAGTGAGCATACACAGCATGTTAGGAGGGACACGTGCTCTGGAGAGCACACAGGGCTGGGGGAGTGCAGGAGTGGAGGAGAAGAGGTCCAGGTGGAGACAATGGTGGCAGAAGAGACAGAGAGGTGGGGCCCAGGTCGTGCAGGGCTTGATGGCTCCTGTGAGGGCTTTTCCTCAGGGCAGCGGAACCATGGCTGGGCGTGGAGCAGGGGCCCGGTTCCTGAATGCTATGCTGGAGATGGAGCAGGTGTCTGCTTTGGAGATGTGCGTGGAGGAGGCTGTCCCTGTAGACTGTGCAGGCAAGGATGGCTCCTCTGAGGGGGTGACATCTGAGCTGAGCCCTTGTATGGACCATGTTTCCACCTTCTGTAGACTGGATGCTTTCGTCTGCCCTGCAGGCCTATGCAGGACACACCCTGTTCTCAGTCACCTGGGCTTGGCCTCCTGCCTCCATTATGGGCCTTCCCACCCCAGAAGGAGTCCTTCTAGATCTAACGCACTACCCCCTCCACTGGACTTGGACTCACACTGAGCCACTGTCCACCTGCCCAACTCACCCAGAGTCAAGTCCAGACACTTGGGGGAGCCCCTCCACCCCAGAGCCCATGAACTTACTCAAATGGCCAGTCCTCAGCCTGCTCACATGCCTCACCCTCCCCTCCTGCAGAAACCCTGTGACAGATCCTGTCCACAGCACCCTGCTCTTCCCATCCTGACCCCAGGCTTTCCCATGGGGTGTGACCCCACATTGGGTGCAGTCCCCTCCTCCAGTCTGGTGACTAGAAACTACCTTTTCTTTTTTCTTTTGTTAATATATTTTTTTTAATTTTTATTTTATTGAGTTATAGTCAGTTTGCATTGTTGTGTCAATTTCCAGCATAGAGCATAATTTTGTCAATTGTGTTTACTGTTTCAAGAAACCATCTCTTCGCTTGATTTTTTCAAATGTTTCTAATATCTCTATTTTATTTATTTCCTCCCTGATCTTTATTATTTCCTTCCTTCTGCTTACTTTTGTTATTTTTTGCTCTTCTTTTTCTAATTCTTTTAGGTAAGTTTGATTTTTTATTGCAGTTGTTCCTCTTTTTTGAGGTAGACCTGATTCTCTCGCTATAAACTTCCCCCTAAGCACTGCCTTTTCTGGATCCCATATGTTCTGTGTGGTTGTGTTTTCATCATCATTTGTCTCACTGTGTTTTTTTATTTCTTCTTTGATTTTATCATCCACCCATTTTTTTTAAAGTAGTATGTTGTTTAATCTCCATGCTGTCATTTATTTCTCCTTTATTTTTCTGTAGTTAATTTCTAGTTTTATGGTATTGTAGTCAGAAAAAGTTGCTTCAAATATTTTCTATCGTCTTCAAATTGTTAATGCTTCCTTTGTGCCAAATACTTGTGCCAAAGTATATGATCTATCCTATAAAATGTGGTATGTGCACTTGAGAAGAATGTATATTCTATTTTAGGGAAATATAATGTTCTGAAATTATTAACCAAGACAAATTATTCTATTTTATCACTTAATTTCTATGTTGTCTTATTAATTTTATGTATGGAAGATCTGTCCAGTGATGTTAATGGATAGTTAAAGTCTTCTACCATGATTGTATTCTGATCAAATTTTCCCTTTTTATCTGTTAGTATTTTCTTTTTATCTGTTATGTATTTAGGTGCTCCTATGTTGGGTTCATATATGTTAATGAGTGTAATATATTCATCTATTACTCCTTTAATCATTATAAAATGTCTTTCTTAATCTTTCTTTATAATCTTTGTTTTAAAGTCTATTTTATTTGAAATCACTGTTGATATTCCTGCTTTCTTGTCATTTCCATTTTTGTGGGATATCTTTTTCAATCCTCTCACTTTCAAACTATGTGTGTCCTTCTCCTTAACGTGGGTCTCTTGTATACAGCGTATTGTAGATACTTGCTTTATTATCCACTCTGCACTCTATGTCCTTTGACTAAAGCATTTAGTCCATTGACATTTATAATAATTATTGATAGATATGTGTTTATTACATTTTGAACTTTGTTTTGCAGTTGATTTTGTATTTCCTCTTTGTTCCTTTCTTTTTCTTTTTGTGGTTTGATAATTTTCCTTTTTATTATCTCTGTGTCTTTTTAGTTTTGTGACTCTATTGTAACTTTTTGGCTTGTGGTTACCCTACTTTGTACATATATTAACCCATTACTATATCTGTTTGTTTTAAACAAACAGTAATATAAGCTCAAACTCATCCTACCAAGAACAAAAAAGAGAGAGAGACAGACAGACAGAGAGAGAGATAGAGAAACCTGTATATTTTCTTGCTCGCCTCCCCCACCCTTAATGATTTAGATGTCCTCTTTTATGATTTCATGTTTATTCTGTTGTAATTCATTGTAGCAATCACCTTTCCAATTATGGTTTTCTCCTTTTTGTAGCCTCCTGCTTCTTTTCTATTTAGAGTAGGTCTTTCAATATTTCCTTTAGCATAGGTTTAGTGTTGCTAAATTCTTTTAGTTTTTGCTTGTCTGTGAAGTTCTTTATCTCTCCTTCTATTCTAAAGGATAGCCTTGCTGGATAAAGTATCGTAGGCTGCATCATTTTTTCATTCAGGACTTTGAATATTCCTTGCCCCTCCCTTCTGGCCTGTACTGTTTGTGTAGAGAAATCAGCTGAAAATCTTATGGGGGTTCCCTTGTATCTCATTCTTTGTTTTTCTCTTGCTGCCTTTAGAATCATTTCCTATTCTCAACCCTGGTCATCCTAATTGTAATATGTCTTGGTATGGGTCTGTTTGGGTCCTCCTTGTTTGGGACGCTCTGTGCTTCCTGTATTTGGATATCTGATTCCTCCTTTAGGTTTGGGAAGTTTTCAGTCATGATTTCTTCAAATACCTTTTCAATCCCCTTTGTTCTTTCTTCTTCTTCTGGGACCCCCATTATGAGTAGGTTGGCATGCTTTATGTTATCCCATAGGTCTCTTATATTGCTTTCATTGGTTTTTATTTGTTTTCTCTCAGCTGTTCTGTTGTCCTGTCTTCTAAGTCACATATTCATTCCTCTCAATTATCTAGCCTACATTTTACAGCCTTTAGCTCAACTCTCATCCCAGCAAATGAGTTTTCCAATTTTCACTGGCTCCTCTTTAGAGTTTCAATTTCGTTTTTTGACATATTCTCTGTCTCTATAGACAATCTCTTAGTTTCTTCAGTACTTTGATCACTCCTTTCTTGAAATCATCTAGTAGACTATCAATATCTATTTCATTGATTGTTCTTTCAGGGGATTTTTCTTGTTCTTTTAATTGAGAGAGGTGGCTCTGCTTCTTCATCTTGCTTATATCTCTCTGGCACTATGGCTTATGGAGTATCAATTATCTACTGTGGTCCTTTAGAAGTTTATTTATTTATATAAAGTGGTTGCAGAAATAAAACTAAGCACAAAGAAATTAGTTTTAAAAGCAGTATAATCAATAACAGAGGAACATATTGAAACAAGATAACAATTGAGTTGGGATGAATTTTTAAAATATTAAAGGAAGAAAAATATTTGAGAACAGAGTATAATCAAAACAGAAGAACAAAACAAAGATAAAAATGAAATTGGACAAATTGAAAGATAATATAAGTATTTTAAAAGAAAATTTTAAAAGGGATTATAAATATATATATAAAAAATATTTAAGAAGTAACATTTAAAAAGTAAAAGAAAATGGAACAGAAAAAGAAGTGAGGATGTTCCCGTGGAGATTGTGTGCCCTTAATAATTTTATCAAGAGGTCTTTCTTAAATAAGTGTGGTTGCCAAGTCTTACTTCTGTGCCTTTTGTCTGTTATCCCTTTAGTTACAGATGTGGCCATTAACCTGTTAACCAGAGCCTACCCTGGCTATTGAATGGGGACTCCTATTTGTTTTGTGGTTGTCATGGCTCCTGCCCCTGCCTTGCTTCATGAACTCAGCTCATTGGTTCCAGAGACCCTCTGGTCACACCCTTGGTCTGTGCTGCTCCCAGTGCCTGTAGGTAGACATGTCACATCTCCTCCCAATGCTGCATCTTGGTGCTGCTCTCCTGCATGTTAGGTGGGCAGGGTGTGCCCCTTCCCAATGCCATGTCCAGGTGCAGCAGTCCTGCACAGTAGTTGGGTTGGTTGCTCCCCTGTTCAGTGCTACTCCCCACTCCACATCTGTTCCACACTCTGTAGGTGGGCTTGAGGCAAATGGCCACACCAGCCCTAGTCCCTGCTCTTTGCCAGAACTCTGCTCCTTGTTCATTTCTCTTAGAGGTGCGAGTTCATAGACGCACCAGTACAGAACCTTCCTATATGTCTGGGGATGTAAACAAGTCTGAGTCTCACCTATGAGGCTGCAGAACTGCCAGGTACATATTCAGGTTTCAACCCCACCTCTGCCTGGGTGGGTATGATGGCTGTGGCTGAGCCTCATCTCTCTTTTTCTGAGAAATCACCAGTTATGTTGCTGTGGGTCAGCAGAGACAAAGGACAAAATTCCCCTTCCCTCAGGCAAGCCAGCAATGTTGCTTTGCTTTATTTTTTTTCTTATTTTATGGAGGGCCCAGGCTGTTCTGCTCTGTATACAATCCAAGCATTTGTCCACAGCACACTGTCGTCCCCCAGGTTTACCTCTGTACAGTCAACCAGAGTCTGCCTGGATCCAGCAGCCTGTCCCTTCCCATCCCTGATTCACTTCTAGGTTTGGGGGTTGTTGAAACACTTTGTGCCCATGTAACTTAATTCTGTCAGTCAAGGGCGGTTCTGTACACATCTGAGCCTCAGAGGTTCCCTGTCCATCCTGCTGACCTCTCCGTTGGAAAGGGGAGACCCAGTCAACCAGCACTATCCCTCCTTTGCTGCTCCCTCTTCAAAGGACCAAACCCAAGCCATTTTGCATTTTCTTCCTTCTTTTTTCCGTTTCTCCTACCAGATTGGTGGCACATTTTGTCTTTTGAAGATGGCAATGTTTTATCAAAGTTCAGCAGATGTTCTGAGTGGATGGGTGTGTCTGTGAATGTCAATCTTGGTGTATTTATTGGAGAGGATAAGATACAATTATCCTTCTACTCCACTAACTTGGCCTTTCTCCAAGAATATGCACTCTTAATAATTTTGTCATAAGGTTGTTTTTAATTATGGGTGGTTGCCAAGTCTTCCTTCCATGCCTTTTGCCTGTTATCCCCTTTGTTGGTCGTGTGGCTGGTGTTCTGGTGGCCCGAGTCTGCCCTGGCTATTGAGCAGGAGCTCCTTTTTTTCCTGTGGTTGTCACACTCCTGCCCATATCCTGCTGTGAAAACTCCACTTGCTGGTTCCAGAGGCCCTCCAGTCGTGCTCCTGGTCTGTGTCCCAGCATCAGTAAGTGGGTGGTCTGCACCCCCACCAGATGCCTGGTCCCAGCACCACACTCATGCAAGGTTGTTGGCAGGTAGCTCCCCTGCCGCATTAGGTCCATGCTTCATAGGTGGACTCAGAGAAAACAGCTGCACTAGCTCTCACCCCTGCTCTGTTCCAGAACACTGCTTCTTGTCCATTTGTCTTAGAAGAGCCAATTCAGAGAGGCATCGGTGTGTAATGGTCCCCTCTGCTTGGGACTGTAAACAAATCTCAGTGCCACCTATGAGGTTGTGGAGCCCCTAGGTAGGGATTCAGGTTTTGAACCCTCCTTCACCTGGGATCCATGAACCAGAAAATATGGTGGCTATGGCTGAGCCTTGACTCTCTTCTCCCAAGAAGTCTCCAATAATGGCACTGTGGGTCTGTGGACACAAAGGCTACAGATCCCCTTCCCCCTAGGGCACACCAGCAGTGTTGCTTTGTCTTTTTTTTTTTTTTGATTTTATGGGGGACCCAGGCTGTTCTAATCTGTATACTCTCCCAGCCATGGCACACAGAACATTGCAGTCCTCCAATGTTTCCTCTGTACAGTCAGCCCGAGTCCTCTGCTCAACTCAGACATCCTGTCCCATCCCACCCCTGTTGGTTCAAGTCTAGGGCTGGGGATCATTGGGGCTCTTTGTGCCCAATTAACTTAGTTCTGTCAGTCAAAGGCTATTCTGTACAGATCTGAGCCGCAGATGTTCCCTCTCCATCTTGCTGAACTCGCCATTGGAGTTGGGTAGACCCAGTGTATTAATGCTATTACTCCTTTGCAGCTCCCTCCTCATTGGAATGGTCCTGAACTATTTTCCTTTTTCTTCTTTTCTCCTTTTCTCCTACCAGATTTGTGGAAAATTTTATCTTTTGAAGAAGGCAATATTCTGTCAAAGTTCAGCAGGTGTTCTGGGTGGTGGGTGTGTCTGTGGATGTCACTCTTGGTTAATTTTTGGGAGACGGTGAGCTCTGAGCATCTTTTTTACTCCACCATCTTTCCTCCTCCTTCACTTTTTCTTTTGATTGTAACACTTAGTCCATTGACATTTATAGTAGTTATTTTATAGATGTGGTTTTATTGCCATTTTGAAATTTGTTTTCCAGTTGATTTGGTATTTCTTATTTGTTTCTTTCTTTTAATTATTTTTATTTTTGTCATTTGATATTTCTTTTCTATAAGCTTGGTTTCTTTTTGGGTTTTATGACTCTTTATATACTTCTGATTTGTGGTTATCTTGTCTTTCAAGTATGGTAACCTCTTACTTCATCTGTTTGGTTTTAGTTGATAGTCATGTAGGCTCAAGTGCATCCTAAAAAGAAAGAAGACAAAAAGAAAGAAAAAAAAAAAAGAAAGGGAACAAAATCTATATTCTCTTGCTCTCCTCTTTCACCTTTTATGATTTTGCTATTCTCTCTTTCTTTCTTGCTGTCTTTATTGACTTGCTGACTAATTTATATCTTCATGTTTTCCCTTGCAATTCACTGTATTTATTGCATTTCCAATTATGGTTTCCTAATTTCTATAGCTCCCTGTTTATGTTTTATTTAGATTAGAACTTTCAATTTTTTTTTTTTTAGCATAGATTTAGTACTGCTGAATTCTTTTAGTTTTGCTTGTCTGTGAAATTCTTTCTCTCTCTTTCTGTTCTAAAGGAGAGTCTTTCTAGATAGAATATCATAGTTTGCAGCCTTTTCTCATTCAGGACTTTAAATATAACTTGCCACTCCCTTCTGGCCAGAAGTTTTTACGTAGAGAAACCTGCTGAATGCTTATGGGGCTCCCTTGTAACTAACATTTTGTTTTTCTCTCACTGCCTTTAGAATATTTTCTTTATCTTTAACTTTAACCATTTTAATTATAATATGTCTTTGTGTAGGTCTGTTTGGTTTCTTCTTGTTTGGGACCCTCTGTGCCTCCTGTACTTGGATAATTCTTTCCTTCTTAAGGTTTGGAAAGTTTCAGTCATAATTTCTTTAACTATCTTTTCAATCCCCTTTTCTCTTTCTTCTCCTTCTGGGACCCACTATTATGCATAGGCTGGCACACTTTATATTATCTTGCTTTAATTGGTTTTTATTGGCTTTTCTGTCTGCTGTATTGGGTTATTTCTTTTATCTTGTCTCCTAACTCATTTATTCATTCCTCTGCATTATCTAGTCTGCTTTTGATTGCCTGTAGTTGAATTTTCTATTTTTAACTAGCTCTTCTTTATAGTTTAAATTTTCTTTTCAAAGTTTTCTGTCTCTTTTGATAGTCTCTGTTATTTCTTTCAGTGCATAGATCATTCCCTTTTTGAAGTCTTGTAGACTATCAGTCAATTTTACTGATTGTTCTTTCAGGGGATTTCTCTTGTTCTTTTAATTGAAAGTGGTTCCTCGGCTTCTTTATTTACTTATATTTCTCTGGCTCTATGTATTTCTTCTAGACCCGTTTCTGAGCTGTGGTGTGTAGTAGGCAGGGTGGGAGCACTTCAGTTTTGAAGAAAAATAGGCAGGAGGTGTCCACTGGGGATTTCCCTCTGTGGTGTTGTCTGTCACTTGTTATGCAGACTTACAAAGTACTATTTGTTGATGTTGGCTTTATCCCTGCCTTAGCTATGGGAATGTCAGCCACCTACTCTGGTGCCCCTCAGGTTCTGAGCCCCAGGAAACATCAGTGCAGATCCAGCAGTGTCAGTCCCTTGGACCTGCCTTAGCAAGTGTGTAGTCACACACATGAATTTGTGGTCCACTACAGGTTCAGCTCAAACCCCAATCCCGCATCCACATATGGAACCATACACCACCCTGTTCTAAATACCCTCACTGGCCACCCTTCTTGAGTCAGAACTCCACTAACTGCCTGTAAGTCCCAGAGGTGTGGATCCACAAAGTGACCAGAGAGAGCAAATCCACCCTCTCTGCCTGGGGCTGTAAACAAATCTCAGTCCCGCCTGTGAAGTTGCAATGGCACAGGATATGGATTCAACATTCAGCTCTGCCTTTGTGCAGCAGTGTTGGCTATGACCAAGCCCCATTTCTCTTCTCATGAGAACACACCAACAATGGAGCCAAGTGGAGAAAGTGACTTTGGCACAGCCATGCATCATTCCTCCCCCATTATACCAACATTGGTGCTTTTTTATGAGAGTTTCAGTCTGTTCTGTTCCACACACACACACACACACACAGCCAGAGCTCACACTGCCCTCTAGTTTCCTGATGCTACCTCTCTGCAGTGTGACCCAGCCCTCTGCCTGGGCTCTTCACTGACTCCAGTAGCCAGTCCTGGCTCATCCCTGCTAGTTCATGTATAGGGCTGGTCATCACAGGGACCCTCTGTGTCAGTATTCCCCAGTTCTGCCTGCCATGCAGTTGCCACTGTCTCCTCCAAACCTTGGAAGCTCTGCTTCTTTCCTAGCTGATCTCCCAGCTAGAGAGGTTGTGTCCCAGTGTGAGGGTGCCTTTCTTCCTATGCTACTTTTTCCCTGCAGGATCAGTCCTGCACTGAATTTGTGTTTTTTCTTTTTATTCCTTACCATATTTTGTGAGAATCTTCCTGTATTTCAAAATGAGAGACACTGTGCCAGAGTTCAGGAGGTTTCTGTGCAATTCAATGTTTTTGTAGATGTAATTCTTTGTGTATTTGTGGGACAGGTCAAGCTGTGAGTCTGTCTACTCTGTCACTTTGGCTCCTTCAAATTTTAAAATAGGGCTAGGTCTTTCTTAATTACTCTCAACAAGCTGTTGTAGTTTCCAGCATACATGTCTTGTAATTTTTCCTTGCCTCTATTGGATGCTGATTCAGAACATACACAACCTTCTAGAGAAACCTGTCCCACCCTGCCATTTGCTGCCAACTAGCTGGCTGTGTCTGAGTCACCAAAAGGTTCTGTTCTTTATCTGATTCTTAATTCTTTAGAATTTATCATTTTACTCTCATAAATGCTGATTGTACTTGTAACAAATACTTCAAAATAATAAACTTTATGCTGTGGATTCAATATGAATGAATCTCAAGTAACATATGCTTTAAATACCTTAGAATTAGTAAAGCAATATAGATACATTATGAACACTTGAAATGTTGCCTAAAGGAAAAGTGCAGAGATTTGCAAATCCCACCCCCAGAAGTGACCGTCATGAATGGCTTGGTGAACATCTCTCAGTCTCTATCTCTCTTATTCTCTCTGCCTCTGTCTCTCACACACCACAAGATTCATTTACATCTATGATGTTTTGACACATATGTGGTCATAGATGGCATCTGGGATGTAGATGATGGATTAACAAGCATCCAAACTGAGGGCTTCCTTGACATCAGGTAAAGACCTAGCAGTCATTTTTCCAGCTGCACAACAATCATTCCTCCATGTGAACCAGAACTGATGAATCCCACCCCCTCTCCATGAACATTAGTGTTGCTTCCAATCTCCTACCAGTTAAACCAGAACTGTGATGAACATCCTTGAAAAGACATCTTTGAAAAATTGTGCAAGAATTTTAGTATGATCAACACTAAGCATCAGCACTACTCGGAAAGGGGTGAACTTGTGGAACTGTAATTCATCCTGCATACTCTTCTCCCAGAGAGGAGTGTCTGCTCACTCTTCCCTCCAGGGGATGTACTGTGGCCTCTGCCTCCTCATGTTGTCACCAGAGCTGGTTGTCACCAGGCTAAAGCCCTGCCAGTGTGATGGTGACCAATGCTGTCTCCAAAGTGTGTACATCTGTGTGCATCCTCACTTGAGAGTTCAAGCACCTCTAATATACACTGGCCACCTGCATTTCCTCTTGTTGGAATTGCATGTGTTTGTTCTGTTTCTGTTTAGAACACAGTGTTTCAAGAAGTTTTTGGACCACAGGTATGTGAAAACTTTCTCTGACTTTAGGTTATGAAAAATGATTTTTCCAGTTTGTGGTTTGACTTTCATGGCTTTTGAATATTTTTATTTTTTATTTTGTAGGTTATGTTTTGCCACAGGAAGAGCTAAGCATCTCCCTTCTGGCTCTGGTTTCACACATAGAATAGCAGTGCCTATCTCGAGATTATGCACATAGTTACTAAAAATTTTCATTTTGTACATCTCATGTTTAATCCACCTGGGTTTCCCTTTCAAATAACCAAAATGCTACTTCAAGTAAAAAAAAAAAACCTAAAACAACACTCCCTTTTTAAAATATGAGAGCAGACACAAACAGCCACCTTTTGTATGATTTCATTGATAGGGAACATACAGGGTAGGGAAAGACACACAGAAAGAAAGAGGATTAGGGCTTGTCAGGGGCTGGGGGAGGGAGAAAAAAGAATGTGTGCTTTGGATACAGGGTTTTATTATGAGGAAAGAAACAGTCTGAAACTAGACAGTGATGATGCTTACACAGCATTGTGAATGCACTTAATGCTCCTGAATTGCACAATTTAAAATGGAAAAATATCTAAATTTTATTATTGTAAACTTAAAACATAAAAATAGATGATACTCTAAATGACATGAAAGTAAACAAGGAAATTACAGAAAAAACAAACAAAAATGATGCCACGAGAAGGGAAGTAAAGTTCGGGTCTGGGAGTGGGTTGATTCTGAGAATTAGATGACAGTGTTGGTGTTTGCAGAGGCATCTCAGCCCTTAGGGGTGGTGATGCCTGAATTGGCTCTGGGTCTCATAGAAGTGTGTGTGTAGGTGCAGGAGGAGCTACAAGATCAGGCTCAGGGTCTCCCTGCAGGACTGGTAATGTAACCTGGCTCTAGGTCTCCTGTAGGGCTAGTCTTACAGTCTCCCTGCAGAGCTGGTGGGATGTGACACGGTTCTGTGTTTTTTGCAGGTGCAGGTTCGGGTTCCCTTGCAGGGTTGATAGAATGGGACCCAGTCCTGTGTCTCCTGCAGGATCCAGCTCAGGATCTCATGCAAGACCAGGCTCAGGGTCTCTTTGTAAGGCTTGTGGAATGAGACCCCATCCTTTTTCTCCTGCAGCAGCAGATTCATGGTGTCCCTGCAAGGTTTTGCAATTTCACCCTACTCTGTATCACCTGCAGGAGCAGGCTCAGACTGTCCCTGCTGGGTTGTTGGAATATGACCCAACTCTGATTCTCTTGCAGAAGCAGGCTCAGGGTACCTCTACAGGGCTAGTCAATTTTGTTCCAGTCCTTGGTCCCTTGCAGGTGCAGGATTGGGGTCTTCCTTCAGGGCTGGTGAAATGTGACTCAGCTGTTGGTCTCCTGCAGAAACAGGCAGAGTTTCTCCCTGCAAGCCTTGTGGAATGAGACCCAGTGCTGGGTCTCCAACAGGAGCATGCTCGGGGTCTCTATGCAGGGCTAGTGGAATTGGACCTGGCTAATGGTCTCCCTGCAGTGCTGTTGGAATTGGTCCAATTCTTGGGTGTCTTGAAGGTGCAGGCTCTAAGTCTCCCTGCATTGCTGGTGAAATGTAAGCCAGTTGTGGTTCTCCTGAAGGAACAGTCTCAGGGTTTCCCTGCAGGGCTGGTGGATGGGACATAGTCCTGGGTTTCCTGGAGGAGCAGGCTCTGGGTCATTTTAGAGCTGTTGCAATATGACCAATCTCAGGTTCTCCTGCAGGAGTAGGCTCGGGGCCTTCCTGCAGGGCTAGTGGAATTGGACACAGCTCATGGTCTCCCTGCAGTGCCATTGGAATTGGTCCAATTCTTGGGTCTTTTGAAGTTGTAGGTTCTAAGTTTCCCTGCATTGCTCATAGAATGTGACCTGGCTGTGGGTCTTCTGCAGGAGCAGGCTGATAAATTACCTGTAGGGCTGGTGGAATGTGACATGGCTCTTAGTCTCCTGCCAGAGCTGATTCAGGGTCTTTCCACAGGGCTGGTAGAATTGGCCCCAGGCCTGGGTCTCCTGCATGTGCAGGCTCAGGGATCCCTGCAGGGCTTGTGGAATGTGACTGGGTTTCTGTTCCCTGCAGGGGCAGGCTCAGAGTTTCCTTGCAGTGTTGCTGGAATGGCACATGGCTCTGAGTTTCCTGTAACTGCAGTCTTATGTTCTTTCTACAGGGCTAGTGGAATATGACTCAGACCTTGGTCACTTGCAGGAGCAGGCTAGTTTTCTCCCTGCTGGGGTGGTGGAATCAGACCCTGTCCTGGGTCTTCTGCAGAAGCAGGCTCCAGGTCTTCCTGCAGGGCTGTTGGAACATGACCCCATCACTGGTTCTGCTTCAGGAATAGGCACAGGATCTCCTTGCAAGGATAGTGTAATTGGACCCAGCTCAGGGGTCACTACAGTGCTGATGGAATGTGACCTGGCTCTGTGGTTCCTGCAACTGTAGGTTCTGTGTTTCCCTTCAGGGTTGGTTTAATGGGACCCATTCCTGGGTCTCCTGTAGAAGTAGGCTCAGAGTCTCCCTGCAGGGCTGGTGGAATGGGACCCATCTCTGGGTCACCTGCCAGAACAGATTTGGACTCTACCTTCAGTCTGGAGGGATTGGGCCTGTTCCTGCATTTCCTGCAGGAACAGGCCTTGGGTCTTCCTGGAAGAATACTGTAATATGACCCATCTCTGGTTCTCTTGCAGGAGAGGCTCATGGTCTCCCTAGAAGTTTAGCAGAATTTGTCCCATTCCTTGGTCCAAGGCTCAGGGTATCCCTGCAAGTTTGGTGGAATGGGACCTAGTTCTTTGTCTCCTGCAGCAGCAGGTTCTGTTCTCTTTGCAAGGCTGGTGGAATGTGACTCCACTCTGTAGCATTTTTTGCAGATGCAGGCTTAGGGACCCCACCAGAACTGATGGCTCTTAGTCTCCTATGGGAGCAGTTGAGGGATTCCCTGCAGAGCTGGTGGAATTCATCCCAGTCCTCGGTCTCTTGCAATTGCAGGCTCAGTGTCTCCCTGCAGGGTTTGTGGAATATTACTTGACTGTGGGTATCCTGCAGGAGCAAGCTCAGTGTTTCCATGCAGGGTTGGTGGAATGAGATCTAGTTCTGTCTCTCCTACAGGAGGAAGCTGGGGTTCTCCCTGGAAAGACTGATGAAATTGGACTGGGATGTCTGTCTCCTGCAGGAGCAAGCCTAGGGATTACCTACAGAGCTGGTAGAATATCACACAACTCTTGTTCTTCTGCAGGAGCTGGCTCATGTTCTCTGGGAAGGGGTTGTTCTCCCCCAGGAGCAGGTTTGTAGTCTCACTACAGGGCTGGTGTTATGTGACCCGCTCTGTGTTTTCTGTAGATGCAGTCTCAGTGTTTGACTGCAGGTTTGGTGGAATGGGACGAAGTCCTGGGTTTCCTGGAGTAGTAGGCTCACAGTCTCCCTTCTGGGATATTGGAATGTGACCCAGTCATGTGTTTCCTGCTGAAGTGGCCTCAGGATATCCCTGCAGGGCTGTTGGAATTGTACCTCGCTCTGTATCATCTGCAGGATCAGGTTTGTGCTCTCCCAGCAAGGCTGGTGGATTTGGACCTATTCCTGGGTCTCCTGCAGGAGCAGGTTTTCAGTCTTCCTGCAGGGCTTCTGGAATATGACATATCTCTAATTTTCCTGCAGGATCAGGCTTGTAGGTCACCCAGCAAGGTTAGTGGAATTGGACCCACTTCAAGGTCTTAGTGCAGAGTTGATGGAATGGGACCCAGTCCTGGGTCTCCTGCAGGAATTGGCTCAGAGTCTCCCTGCAGGACTGGTGAAATTGGACCCATTCCTGAGTCTCCTGCAGGTGGAGGCCCTGCACCTTCCTGGAGGGATGATGGAATATGACAGAGATCTGGTTCTCCTGCAGGAATAGGCTCAAAGTCTCCCTACAAGGCTAGTGGAATTGGACACATTCCTGGATCCATTGCAAGTGAAGGCTTGGGGGTCTTCCTACAAAGCTGGTGGAATGTGATTTGGCTCTGAGTCTCCTGCAGGATTAGGCTCAGAGCCTCCTTGAAAGATTGGTGAAATGGGACACAGTGCTGTGTCTCCTGCAGTAGCAGGCTCAGTTTCTCCCTACAGTGTTGGTAAAATTGGACCTGGCTCTAATTCGAGTGCAGTAGCAGACTGAGGGTATACCTGCATGGCTGGCTTAGTGTGAAGGAACAGCAAGTCTTAATACATTGGCCCACTCCTGGGAAAAGTATAAACAGGGCTTGGTGCATGGTCTCTTGTATTGTCTGAAAAAGCCCCTTGAGATGTGTTGATTATGATGACCTCTTCCAAGAACTTGAACACTTTTAGAATCTCTGCCAACTCATCTTGTTTAGACTGAAGGAATCTGCCTTTCATCAGTTCTTGGAATAGAGATCAACACAAAATGAAAGAGGGAAGAAAAAATTACCAATCTATCTATTGAGAAATCAGCTGAAGACATTAGAAAGTTCTCTTGCAATGCACTTGTTTCTATTTTGGTGCATTTAGAATCATTTCTTTATTATCAACTTTGGCCATTTAAATTAGGATATATATTGTTGTAGGCCTACTGGGGTTCATTATGCTTGGACCCTCTGTGCTTCCTGTGTTGAGATAGCTGGTTCTATCTTTGGTTTAAGAAAATTTCAGTCTGATTTCTTCAAATATCTCTTCAAACCATTTGTCTTTCTTCTTTTCCATGTGGGATCCCTATGAGTCATAGACTGGTGTGTTTTCTCTTATCCCAGGTTTCAGTTGCATTGCTTACATTGGTTTTCACTTGCTTTTCTATGTCGTGTTCTGACTGAGTGATTGCGTTTATCCTGCTTTCGAAGTCACTTATTTGTTCCTCTGCATTATCTAGTCCGATTTGGACTGTCTTTAGCTTAGCTATTCTCACCATTGAGTTTTCTGATACTATTTGGCTCATCTAAAGTGTTTCTCTTTCCATTTATACTAGCCTGCATTTGTATTCATAGACTCAAGATTTCCTTCAGTGTTTTTATGTCCTCCCTTTTCAAGTCATGTTCTAGTAAATTTTGGTGGTCTAATACATTGGATATTCTTTCAGGAGACTCCTGTCTTTTGAAAATTTGGAATGGTTCTTTTAACTTTATTATATCTCTCTATCGCTATGGGTTAAGGATTATCATTTATCTATTATAGACTTGAACAGCTTTTGTAGGTGAAATCATTTCTGTGCACATTTATTATTAATGCTGTGAGGATTGTTATTGGTATGTAATGATGCCATGCATTCCTTCTGTGTCTGTTGCCTGTTATATCTATGATTGCTATTATGGTTTTTGTTGTGGTGAATACAACCTATTCTAGTAAAGTTAGCAGTGTCATTTTGGTTAAATGCTTATCATAGCTCTGACAGTGCTAGGACTAGTAATTTTTGCTGGAATACAGGCTTCCAAATGGTTTCTGGGCTGCCGGCTGGATATGTGGATAGGGAATGGTTCCAATACACTCTCATGAAAGTGCATTCGTCCTTACTATTGCCACGGAAAAGTCAAAATTTTATAATGGGTTCCCTCAGGTTCTCTGCAAACAAAAACAAAAGTGGAAACAAATCTATTGATGTCACACATTAGAACCTGTTGAAGCGTGCAGTGCCACAGTTGGGTCCTTAGTGTAGTACTGGGTCAGCACCACAACTATTGTTGCATTAGCATGTGGTAGTCAAGGCTGATGGAAAGGCTTCAAATTCACCTATTGTTCAGCAGATCTCTGCTCCAAGAACTCTTGCAATAAGGCATTGGAACTCAAAGGCAAGAATGGGGCATTTCAAAAACCTCTGCTTTGGACAATAAGAAATTTCAATCCTGCCTATGAAAGTTGCAGATCCTTGGGCTATAGAATCTGATTTCAACAATAAATTGCCCTGGATTCTAGAAACTAGATGAAGATGGCTCTGAATGAGACCCATTTCTCCTTTATGGAGAAAGTGAGCAATTATACCATGGATGTGGAAAGACTGTGACTAAGGCCCTGGGTTACTAAGCTAATCCACAACACATATGCCAGCAGATTTAATATTAAGAGAGGACCCAGGCAGATCTGTTCTCTAGATAGTACCAACCACAGCCCAAAACAATCTCCAAATCCCTGGGAATAAATTTGTGACATCAGCCACAGCCCTAACACACAGATTCCACAGGCACTCCTAGCTCAAAATTAACAGGTGGAGTATTGGTCTGGGAATGAATTGCAGAGAAATTTTGTGATTATTGCTTTCAGATATGTCAGCCAAACGTCCACTATGCACTCTTTTAACCCTCAGCACATTTTCTTCCATCTCAAATGACCTGTCCATTTTAGAGTGTGCATTCCAGTAAAACACAGTTTCCCCTTTACTGCTCCCTCACCAAAGGTCAGGTCCTGCACTGATTACCATTCTCTAATTTGCCTTCTACTCTTTCCAGGTTATGTGAGAATTCTTTCTGACTTTTGAAGTAAGAGATGTTTGGGCATTTTTCAGCAGGGTACCTGAGCCAAGGGCTGGGAGAGAGTATGTTTATCTTGCTGTATACATGGGAGAGAGTGAGCGAAGTTTGCACTGGTACTCTTCCACATTGGCATGGATAAATTAGCACAATTTAGTCATAACTCACAGACACTTGATTCTTGTTTAGCTATTTTTCTGTATATCAATTGTGGGAGGATGTGTCCGGAAACTCCAGGTCTGACAATGTGTTCATACCTCAGTTGCAGACTTTCAAATAATAAACAGAATTGAATTACATACATGGGAAATGTATCAAAATAAATACAGTTTTAGAAACATACTAAATCTAACTATAAGACAGTGTTGCCAAATTTAGGTACCAGCTTGAAATATCCAAATTAGAAAAATGCACAGAAAATATAAATTAGCAGCCAAGAGTCACGAAGGAGGCAGGTCAACAGTTTTCTCTTGGTGCCTCCAGCAGTAACAGAAACAATGAAATAATTCTTAGAACCATTAACAACCACAAACCTAGGTTTCCATTGTGCATGTGGTGCCCTTTCCTAATAATGACACATACTGGTCAATGTTGGCGATTCAAGGGGAAAAATTATTATTTAGGAAACCACAAAGAAACCCAAACAATGTATTTTTACATAGGCTTGGTTTCAATAGCACTTAGAGATATTAAAGATATGAAAACTCTGCTGCAGCTTTGCTAGGCTATTGAGAATCATGTGCTCTTCTATCAAAGATGAGAATGTTTAATCGACTAATTATGTTGAGAAAAGCAATTTAACCCCAAAAATACAGCAATCACATTATATCCGGCTCTTGGGACTTGACAAAAGGGAAAAGATGGTCCACAAAAAAAGTGTCATTACATATCTATCCCAACAATTACACTTCATTTCAATAACAGATTTATAATAGTTACAAATACTGTTTTGAATAAATGAGGATAAATAAATATCCAAATTCAGGCAAAAAATTCACTCACTTACAAAACTCCCTTCACACCAAAGTAGACATAAGCCCAGCATTTGATGAATCTAGGGGAAGATCATCATTTCAAGGTGTGAGCGAAGAATTCAATACCAATCTATTTTAGTCGAGAGTAGTTGACAATGGAGGAGTCCACTGTTGTGCACAGAATGTGAAGGAGGAGGAACTCTGATACTAGGAGGGGCTTGCTCAGCTCCTACTGGCTTCATTGCAACTCAAGTGCTGATTCTTTGAAATGGATACATGAGGGGAGGGGAGGGAAGAGCAAGTGCTTGATACCAAGGGCCAACCCTGGGAAAAGGCTTACCTGTGCTTCGTGCTTGGTCGTCTGAGTGGTTTATAAATGCCCCTTGGGACGTGTGGATTCTCACGACCTCTTCCAAGAACATGAGCGCTTTTATCATCTCTGCCATCTCTTCTCTATTACATGTCAGGAATCTTGGACCCCTTCTTGGAGCAGAGAATTGAATAACTTTCTCAAGTGCACGTTGACACTCCATATGTTTCTGCCAGTTTCAGCGAGGTACAGTATGTCTCATGAATGCCTTTCGAGCCTGGTATTCTCAACAGAAGTCTCCATGCCAGTGTTCTCCATTGTAGCAGAACAACTCTCATCAATATGTTCGCATCTCACCTCAATTCATGCACCCAGCTATTCTGCCAGCTTCCTACATATCTCCTATAAAGTCAAATTCTAAAGGACAGGGCAAGTCTGAAAGTACCTCGGAGCCTCACCAGTAAGCTGACGACAGGCAGATCTTCCACTCTCTGCCCTTTCAGGTTCTGGAAACTTACCCGTGAACTTAGGTCTTTGGGCAGCAGCAGTATCTCGAACTTACACAGCTTCCCGAACAAAAGACCTAAGCCAATCTCCACAAAGGGCGGCAGCCCCTCCATCACACTGATCCACCCACAGAATTCTGCCCAGTTACCTTGGATCCACCAGCCACAAGAATCCTGGTGGGGCACACCGAGATTCCACCTGGAATCCAACCGGTAACTGCCATCCCCAATGGTTGCTGCATCTTGTCAGTGTTGAAGGAGGGGCTGCATCAGACGAGAGGTTCCAAAGGTAAATGTGATTCTCTCCATTAGCGTCCCATGATTCATTTTTTCTTCCCTTTATCCTTTTGTACAGATCTGTATACACAGTACAAACGGAGGGAAGTGTGTCCATTTTTAGTTTATGATTTCACACGTCTTTAAACTTTCTAACAGTTAACATTACACAAAGACCCACTATAAGAATCTTTTGTTTGTGTAATATCCATTCACCCAGAATACATATCCGTCTGTTGCTTTTCTGCTGAAATACACACACTCTCAGAAAATGGATCCATTTGTTTCATGGGGGCTGAAATTCCTAGAAGTGAAACCAATCCCAATGTGCACTTTTCTGTCTGTCTCTTTTGCTCTTAGTACAGTTTTGCAGAGCTACTTGTCTTTGTTATAGGTGTATGCCATTTATTTTCTACGTAGGGTTGAATATGCCATTCATTGATCCTGTTGGAAGACTTGTAATACTATATCATGGACTATGACTGCATCTTATTCAAAATCGGCATTTGGGCTAGGTCACGATATGCTCTTTTGAATCAATATTTATGAATATTAATGCACGCATCTGTGTTCTGAATACAAGCGTGTTGAGTACATTTAAGCTGCGATACTGGGTCAATGCAGGCTGAATGATCCTTGACATCACGTTGAGTAATTTATTTTGAATTATCATGTTTCCTTTGGATAGATGTCAGCCAACCGTACACTTTTAGTGTTTATTTGTTTGATTGTTTGTTTGCTTGTTGTTGGTTTTGCAAACACCTTAGGCCATGCATCTCTCCGTTTGCTTCAGAGAGTCATGTAAGATGATTTACTTAGTATAGTGTTGAAAATCACCTATGATTTCCTGCTCCCCACTCCCATCTTCAGGATTTTGATTTCCTAATTGCCTTCTTGTTTATTCTTTGCAACTCACTGCTCTTCTTGCATTTCCAAAAATGTCTTTCTTATTTACATTTCTACGTGCTACTTTTCGATTCAGGGTGGAATTCTCAATCTTTCTTTTAGGATAAGTTCCTAACTGCTGAATTCTTTTAGGATTTGCTGGTCTGTGAAATTATCTAGCTCGGTCTTTAATAGGAATAGCAGTCTTGTAGAATAGGCTACCCATATATTGCAGCTTTTTCTCATTCGGGATATGGTCTATGTCCTGGCACTCCTCCCTGTTCTGCAATATTTCTGCCGAGATATGAGCTGAAACCCCTCTGGAGGTTCTTTTGTGACTAAATTGCTTTCCTCTACATGCATTTTAAATCACTGGGATGATCATGATCTTTGTTGATTTGAATTGTACAGCTGCAAGTACGTGTATTGGGATTCCACCTCCTTTGGAAGCTGTGTAGTTCCTGAATTCGTATAGATGATTCTTTCTTGTTTTTCAGCAAGTTTCAGTCTGATTTTTCTACAAATATCTTTTCAGACTTTTTTTGTTAATCTTGCTTTTCCATCTGGGACTCTTACGAATCATACTCTTTCATGCTTTGTCTTACACCCAGGCTTCAACAGCAGTGTTTGCATTGGTTTGCACTTCTTTTTGTATGTCTTCTTCTGATCGAGGGATTTCTGTTCCCCTGTCTTCACAGTCTTTCACGAGTCCGTCTGCATTATCAAGTCTGCTTTGGACTGACTTTAGCCCTGGTATTATCACATCCTTGAGTTTTCTGATATTATTTGGATCGTTTTTAGAGTTTCTCTTCCCCTTTCCTGGTATATTGCCTTTTGTGATTCTGAGACACTGTTGTACTTCATGTTTTCCTCACCTCAGTTTTCAATACTAGCTCTGGTAGCATTTTGCAGTCTAGAGGGTTGAAAGCTTATTTTTTGGGCCTTCAAAGTCTTTGGAACTGAAAATGGTACTTCCTGTTCCTTTTTACTATACTTCTTTATCTCTACTGGTCAAGTAATATCAGGTATCTAATATAGATTTATAGGGCTTTGTTAAGTGAAAATTTTAGACCATTGGGTGTACAAAGTTCCATGATATTTCTGTGAGGACAATTTTCCCAAGGCATTGATGCCATGTCCTGTTCCTGTGTGTGTTGTCTGGTATACTTCTAATTGCTGGTGTTGCCTTTGTTGTGATGAACACACCATATTATTTCAATTAGTAAAACTTCGTTTTATTGCACTTACCTCACAATTCTGAAAGTGCAGAGTACACTTCCTCTTCTGGAAATGAAGCTTAAAGGTTTTCAGCTCGGCATTCTGCTTTATGTCATATTGGAGTCTTTCCAAAACAGCAAACTGAGAGTGCACTTGTGCTTTCTATTGCCATGGGAATGTCCGAATGTTACCAGTTTTTCCCAGAGCTTCTCTGTCTACAGAAACACCAGTGGAAACATATGTATGGATGTCAAACATCAGGGCCTGCTGGAATGATCCCGCAGACCGATCTTTGTGTCCTCTGGGCAGTACCATTTCAGTGCCATCCAAAATGTAGCATCTGCATTTGGGAGATAATGCTGAAGGAAATGCTTCAGCTTCTCACGTTGTGGACTTTGACTACTCTTCCTTGATCACTCATCCTTGGGTCATGGGTGCACGAATGCAACCACAAAGCTGTACCGAATTCTCTTCCTCAAACCAATCCGTAATCCCTGTCCAGGTTATGACTGTAGCAAATCCTAAAGCTTTTAATTCTGATTTCAAGCCCAAGGGACACTGAATCCCTCAGACCAGATGCACGACATCTCTGATTGAGCCCCACACGTGCTCTATTGGCAAAATGCCAAATTGATCCTGGGCCTGCAAGATGCAGTGGATGTGGCCATGGCACATATCGAAAAACTCAACCACACACGCCAATGTGGTTGCTTTCTTACTGGGGTTACAGGTCGGTTTGCTCTCTTGATAGAACCCACCACAACCCACAACGCACTCCAGATCCCTGAGACTCTGTAGCTCTATACCTCATTTTCCGCTGCCTCTGCTAGCTTAAATTTGGGAGATCGGATCTTGGTCTCAGAATCAATTTTGGGGATATGTTGTGCTGATTTCTATGAGTTATGTCAGCCAAGCATCTGCTGTGCACCCTTCTAACACTCAGCACATTACCTACAATCCCATGTGCGCTGTCCACTTGAGAGTGTGCGTCCAAGTAAAACAGAGTTTCACCTTTGCTGCTCCATCAGCAGAGGTCAGATCCTGCACAGATTTCCATTCTCTACTTTGCCTTCTCCTGCTTCCAGGTTTTCTGAGGCTGCATCCTGTCTTTGGAAGTAACAGACCACTCTTCGGAATGTGTCCTGTGCCAAGGGCTGGGTGAGTGGAAGTTTACATTGCTTTGTACATGGGAGGGAGTGAGCGCAAGTTGCACTGGTTCTCTGCCAACTGGGCATCGATAAATCAACACTTTCCAGATATAATTCACAGAAATGTGATGTTTGTTTAGCTCTGTTTCCTATAAAGGCATGGTTGGAGGGATTGTCCGAAGACTCCAATTTTGACATTGTGTTGATAACACAGTTGCAGGTTTTAAGAAGGTTAATAGAATTGATTTACATGTTTTGGGATTTATATGAAAATGAAGTTAGTGTTTGAAACATACTAAATTTACCTAGAAGTCAGACTTGTCAATTTTTGTAACATTATGTCAGCTCCAAGAAAAATATAGACAGATAGAAACTAAAATCACAGTCCAAAATGTTGAAGGAGACATGTCAACCCTTTACTGTTGAAGCCTCCAACACCAACAGGAACAATGAAGAAACAATTGAAACAATGAAATAACTGAGAATCTGGGTTTCCCTTGTGCATGGGTTGCCCTATAGTCCCAATGACACATACTGGCCAATGTTGGCATTTCAAGGGGTAACATTCCTCTCTAGGAAAGTACAAGAAAAACCAAAGAAAATATATACATTTAGGCTTGATTCCAAAAGCACATACAGGAATTTTAGTTATGAGAACCCTGATGCAGCTATGCTAGGCTATTGAAAAGCAGGTGTTCTTCTATCAGTGATGATAACGCTTAATCATCTGATCATGTTCGGTAAAGCAATTTAACACAACCAAGTCTGCACCCGCTATATATCGTGCACCCGGTGCTTGACTGAAGAGAAAGACGGTCCACAAAACCTGTGTCTTTAAATTCTTTCACGACTTTTACAGTTCAGGTCGCTATCTGACATAATATTTACCTATATTGTCTTGAAAAACTGAGGCCTAGTACATATTCAAGTTCAGTCAAAGATTCCTCTCACTTACCACACTCCCTTCACCCCAGACAAGACATAAAGCCAGCATTTGTTGAATCTAGGGGAAGGTCATCATTTCTTTGTGTGAGCTAAATATTCAATTCCTAACTATTTTAGTCGAGAGTATTTGACCTTTAAGGAGTTCACTGTTGTTCACAGAGTGTGAAGACGGAGGAACTCTGATTCTAGGAGGGGCTTGCTCTTCTCCTACTGGCTTCATTGCAGCTCAGTTTCTGATCCTTTAAAATGGATGCCTGAGTGGAGGGGAGGGAAGAGCAAGTGCTTGATATCAAGGCCCAAACCTGGGAAAAGGCTTACCTGGGCTTGGTGCATTTTGTTCTGAATGGATGTAAATGCCCCCTGGGGCCTGTGGATTCTCATGACCTCTTCCAAGAACATGAGCGCTTTTATCATCTCTGCCATCTCTTCTCTTTTAGACGTCAGGAATCTTGGACCCGTTCTTGGAGCAGAGAATTGAGTAACTTTCTCAAGTGCACGTTGACACTCCGAATGTTTCTGCCAGTATCAGTGAAGCTCAATATGTCTCATGAATGTCTTTCGAGCCTGGTATTCTCTAGAGATGTCTCCATGCCGGTATTCTCCATTGTAGCGGAACAACTCTCATCAATATGTTCGCATCTCTCCTCAATCCGTGCAGCCAGCTTTTCTGCCAGCTTCTCTTCGTGTCTCCCATAAGGTCGACTTCAACAGGACTGGGCAAGTCTGAAAGTACCTCGGAGCCTCACCAGTAAGCTGACGACAGGCAGATCTTCCACTCTCTGCCCTTTCAGGTTCTGGAAACTTACCCGTGAACTTAGGTCTTTGGGCAGCAGCAGTATCTCGAACTTACACAGCTTCCCGGACAAAAGACCTAAGCCAATCTCCACAAAGGGTAGCAGCCCCTCCATCACACTGATCCACCCACAGAATTCTGCCCAGTTACCTTGGATCCACCAGCCACAACAAGCCTCGCGGTACACACCAAGATTCCACCTGGAATCCAACCGGTAACTGCCATCCCCAATGGTTGCTGAATATTGACAGTGTTGGAGGAGTGGCTGCATCAGACGAGAGGTTCCTAAGGTAAATTTGATTCTATCCAATAGCGGGCCATGGTCCTTTTTTCTTCCCTCTTTCCTTTGGTTCAGATCTGTATATACAGTACAAACGGAGGGAAGTGTGTCCATTTTTAGTTTATGGTTTCTCACGTCTTGAAACTTTCTAACAGTTCACAGTGCACAGAGACCCACTAAAGGAAACTCATGTTTGTGTAATATCCATTCACCCAGAATACATATCCGTCTGTTGCTTTCTGCTGAAACACCCACGCTCTCAGAAAATGGATCCATTTGTTTCATGGGGGCTGAAATTCCTAGAAATGAAACCAATCCCAACGTGCACTTTCGTGTCTGTGTCGTTTGCTCTTAATACAGTTTTGCAGAGCTACTTGTCTTTGTTGTAGGCTTATGCCATTTCTTCTCTACGTAGGGTAGAATATGGCATTCATTCTTGCTGTTGGAAGAATTGTAAGTCTTTATCACAGGCTATGACCAAATCTTATTCAAAATCGGCATTTGGGTTAGGTCACGATATGCTCTTTTGAATCAATATTTATGAATATTAATGCACACGTCTGTGTTCTGAATACAAGTGTGTTGAGTACATTTAAGCCGCGATACTGGGTTGATGCGTGCTGAATGATCCTTGACATCAATTTGAGTATTTTGTTTTGAATACTCATGGTTTCTTTGGTATATGTCAGCCAACCGTACCCTTTTGGTGTCTGTTTGTTTGTTTGATTGTTTGTTTGTTTGCTTGTTGTTGGTTGTGCAAACACATTAGGACATGCATCACTCCGTTTGCTTCAATCAGAAAGTCATATAAGTGAATCACTTAAGATAGTGCTTAGAATCACCTATGATTTCCTGCTACCCTCTCCCATCTTATGGCTTGGATGCCCTCCTTGCCTGCTTCTTGTTTCTTGTTTGCAACTCACGCTCTTCTTGCATTTCCAATAATGGTTTTTCTTATTTCCGTTTCATCTTGCTACTTTTCTATTCAGGGTAGAATTCTCAATCTTTCTTTTAGGATAAGTTTCGAACTGCTGAATTCTTTTAGGCTTTGCTGGTCTGTGAATATCCCTAGCTCTGCCGTTATTATAAATGGCAGTCATGTGGCATAGGCTACCCATGATCACAGCTTTTTCTCATTCAGGATATGGCCTATGTCCTTGCACTCCTCCCTGTTCTGCAGTATTTCTGCCGAGATATGAGCTGAAACCCCTCTGCAGGTTCTGTTGTGACTAAATTGCTTTCCTCTACATGCATTTTAAATCACTGGGATGATCATGATCTTTGTTGATTTGAATTATACAGCTGCAAGTAGGTCTATTGGGATTCCACCTACTTTGGACACTGTGTACTGCCTGAATTCGTATAGATGATAGTTTCTTAGCTTTCAGCATGTTTCTTTGTGATTTTTCTTCAAATAGCTTTTCAGAATTTTTTATTTTATTTCTTGCTTTTCCATTTGGGACTCTTATGGATCCTATTCTTTCATGCTTTGTCTTACCCCAAGATTCAACAGCGATGTTTACGTTGGTTTGCACTTGCTTTTCTATGTCTTCTTCTGATCGAGGGATTTCTGTTCACCTGTCTTCACGGTCATTCACGAGTCCCTCTGCATTATCTAGTCTGCTTAGGACTGACTTTAGCCCAGTTATTATCTCATCCATTGAGTTTCCTGATATTATTTGTTCTTCTTTATAGTTTCTCTTCCCCTTTTCTGGTATTCTGCCTTTTGTGATTCTGAGACACTGTTGTTCTACAGTGGTTTCCTCACCTCCGATTTCAATGCTTGCTCTGGTAGCATTTTTCCGTCTAGTTGCTAAAAGCTTATTGTTTGGGCCTTCAATCTCTTTGGAACTTAAATGGTACTTCCTGTTTCTTTTACTATACTTCTTTTCCTCTGAGGGTCAAGTACTATCAGGTATCTAATATAGATTTATAAGGCTTGGTTAAGTGAAAACTTTAGACTCTTTGGTGTACGCAATTCCATGATATTTCTGTGAGGACAATTTTCCCTAGACATTGATGCCATGTCCTGTTCCTGCGTGTATTGTCTGTTATATCTCTAATTGCTGGTGTTGCATTTGTTGTGATGAAACCACCATACTATTTGAATTAGTATAACCTCACTTTTATTATGCTAATCTCACAATTCTGAAAGTGCACAGGGCCCTTCTCCTATTGGAAATGAAGCTTCTAAAGGTTTTCAGCTCTGCATTTTTCTGTATGTCATTTTGGACTGTTTCCAACACAGCCAACAGACAGTGCGCTTGTACTTTCTTTTGCCATGGGAATATCCCAATGTTACCAGTTCTTCTCAGAGCTTCTCTGTCTACAGAAACACCAGTGGAAACATATGTATGGATGTCATACTTCAGGGCCTGCTGGAATGATCCCGCAGACCGACCTATGTGTCCTCGGTGCATTACCATGTCAATGCCATCCAAAATGCAGCGTCTGCATTTGGGAGATAATGCTGAAGGAAATGCTTCAACTTCTCACGCTGTGGACTTTGACCACTCTTCCTTGTTCTCTCATCCTTGTGTCATGTGTTCACAAAGGTAACCACAGAGCTGTTCCGCATCCTCTGCCTCAAAGCAGACCATAATTCCAGTCCAGGTTACGAATGTAGCATATCCAAAACTTTTAATACTGATTTCAAACCTGATGCACCCTGAAACGCTCAGACAAGGTGCATGATATCTCTGATTTAGCCCCACATGTGCTCTGCTGGCAAAATGCCAAACTGGTCCCTGGTACTGCAGATGCAGTGGATGTGGCCATAGGACATATCGATAAACTCAACCACACACGCCAGTGTGGTTGCTTTCTCACTGAGGTCACAGTTCTGTTTGCTCTCTTTATAGGACTCAACATATCTTACAATGCACTCTAGATCCCTGAGATCTGCGTGTGCCATCATCCGTAGCCCTATCCCTCTTTTTCCGCTGCCTCTGCTAGCTCAAATTTGGCAGCTTGGATCTTAGTCTCAGATTAAATTGTTGGGATATTTTCTGTGGTTTCTTTTAGTTCTGTCAGCCAAGCATCTGCTGTGCACTCTTCTAACACTCCGCACATCAACTTCAATCCCATGTGTGCTCCCCGCTTGAGAGTGTGCATCCAAGTTAGACCGAGTTTCACCTTTGATGCTCCATTACCAGAGGTCAGATCCTGCACTGGTTTCCATTCTCTACTTTGTCTTCTTCTACTTCCAGGTTTTCTGAGGCCTCGTCCTGTCTTTGGAATAACAGACCACTCTTCGGCATCTTTCCTGTGCCAAGGGCTGGGTGAGTGGATGTATACATTGCTATGTACATGGGAGGGAGGGAGCACAGGTTACACTGGTTCTCTGCCAACTGAGCATTGATAAATCAACACTTTCCAGATATAATTCACAGAAATGTGAAGATTGTTTTGATCTATTTTCTATACAGCCATGGTGGGAGGGTTTGTCCGTAGACTCCAGTTTTGACATTGTGTTGATAACTCAGTTGCAGTTTTTAAGAAGGTTAACAGAATTGATTTACATTTTTTGGTATTTATAGGAAAATGAATTTAGTTTTTGAAACATACTAAATCCACCGAAATGCCAGCCTTGCCAATTTTGTAACATTATGTCACCTCTAAGAAAAATACATACAGTTAGAAAGTAAAATCGCTGTCCAATATTTTGAAGGGAATATGTCAACTCTTTACTTTTGAAACCTCCAACACCAACATGAACCGTGAAACACCTATTGGAACCATGAAATAACCGAGAACCTGGGTTTCCATTGTGCATGTTGTTCCCTATACTCACAATGACACATACTGGCCATTGTTGGCATTTCAAGGTGTAACATTTCTCTTTAGGAACATACAAGAAAAACCAAACAAAATATATACATTTATGCTTGATTCCAAAAGCACGTAGAGGAATTTTTCTATGAGATACCTGATGCAGCGATGCTAGGCAATTGTGAACTAGGTGTTCTCCTATCATTGATGAGAATGCTTAATCATCCTAACATATTGGGTAAAGCAATTTCACACAACCAAGTGTGCACCCCCATGATATCGTGCACCCGAGGCTTGACTGAAGGGAAAGTCGCTCCACATAACCAGTATCTTTAATGTCTTTCATGATTTTAGAGTTAAGTTCACTATCTGACTTATAATATTTGACAATTCTATCTTGAAAAACTGAGGCCTAATACATATTCAAGTTCAGTCAAAGATTCCCCTCACTTACCACACTCCCTTCACCCCAAAGAAGACATAATCCCAGCATTTGCTGAATCCAGGGGAAGGTCATCATTTCTTTGTGTGAGCTGAGTATTCAATTCCTATCTATTATAGTCGAGAGATTTTGACCTTTAAGGAGTTCACAGTTGTTCACAGAGTGTGAAGTTGGGGGAACTCTTATTCTTGGAGGGGATTTCTCTTCTCCTACTGGCTTCATTTCACTTCAGGTGCTGATCTTTAAAATGGATGCATGAGTGGAGTGGAGGGTAGAGCAGGGTCTTGATAGCTAGGGCGATAATGGGAAAAGTCTTACCTGGTCTTGGTGCACTTTGGTCTGAATTGTTTGTAAATGCCCAATGGGACGTGTGGATTCTAACGACCTCTTCCAAGAACACGAGCGCTTTTTTCATCTCTGCCATCTCTTCTCTTTTAGACGTCAGGAATCTTGGACCTGTTCTTGGAGCAGGGAATTGAGTAACTTTCTCTAGTGCACATTGAAAGTCCGTATATTTCTACCAGCATCACCGATGTCCAGTAGGTCTCATGAAAGACTTTCGAGCCTGCTATTCTCTAGAGATGTCTCCATGCCAGTATTCTCCATTGTAGCAGAACAACTCTCATCCATATGTTCGCATCTCTGCTCAAACTGTGCAGCCAGCTTTTCTGCCAGGTTCTCTTCTTGTCTCCCATAAAGTCGACTTCAACAGGACTGGGCAAATCTGAATGTACCTCGGAGCTTCACCAGTAAGCTGATGACAGGCAGATATTCCAGTGTCTGCCCTTTCAGATTTTGGAAACTTACCCATGAACTCAGGTCATTGGGTAGCAGCAGTAACTCGAACTTACACAGATTCCTCAGCAAAAGACAAAAGCCAATTTCCACAGAGGGCGACAGCCCTTCCATCACACTGATCCACCCTCAGAATTCTGCCCAGTTACCTTGGATGCACCAGCCACAACAAGCCTCACGGTACACACCAACATTCCTTCTGGAATTCCATCCGGTAACAGCCATCCCCAATGTTTGCTGCATTTTCTCAACGTTGGGGTAGGAGCTGCATTATACTAGAGGTTCCTTAGTTAAATGTGATTCAATCCACTAGCGTCCCATGGTCCTTTTATCTTCCCTCTTTCCTTTGTTCCAGATCTGAATACACTGTAGAAACGGATGGAAGTGTGTCCATTTTTAGTTTATGGTTTCTCACGTCTTGAAATTTTCTAACACTTCGCAGTACACAGAGAGCCACTAAAGGAAACTCATGTTTGTGTAATATCCATTCACCCAGAATACATATCCGTCTGTTGCTTTCTGCTGAAACACCCACACTCTCAGAATAAGGATCCATTTGTTTCATGGGGGTGAAATTCCTAGAAGTGAATCCAATCCCTATGTGCTGTTTCCTGTCTGTCTCTTTTGCTCTTAGTATAGTTTTGCAGAGCTGCTTGTCTTTGCTATAGTCTTATGCCGTTTCTTCACTACATCGGGTAGAATATGGCATTCGTACATCCTGTTGGAAGACTTGTAAGTCTATATAACGTTGTATGACTGAATATTTTTCAAAACCGTCATTTGGTTTGGGTCACGATATGCACTTTTGAATCAATATTTATGAATATTAATGCACGCATCTGTTTTCTGAATACAAGTGTGTTGAGTACATGCTAGCCTCCATACTGGGTTGATGCGTGTTGAATGATCCTTGACATTACTTTGAGTATTTTGTATTGAATAAACATGTTTCTTTTTTATATGTCATCCAAGTGTAACCTTTTGGTGTTTGTTTGTTTGTTTGATTGTTTGTTTGTTTTGCAAACACATTAGGCCATGCATCTCTCCTTTTGCTTCAGACAGTCATATAAGCTGATTCACTTAAGATAGTGCTTAAAATCACCTATGATTTCCTGCTACCCACTCCCATCTTTAGGATTTTGAAGTCCTCCTTGCCTTCTTCTTCTTACTTCTTTGCAACTCAGGCTCTTCTTGCATTTCCAATAATGGTTTTCTTATTTCCATTTCATCTTGCTACTTTTCTCTTCAGGGAAGGATTCTCAACTTGTGTTTTAGGATCAGTTTCAAACTGCTGAATTCTTTTAAGATTTGCCGGTCAGTGAAATTCCCTAGCTCTTCCGTTCTTAGAAATGGCGGTCATTTGGCATTGGCTACCCTAGATTGCAGCTTTTTCTCATTCAGGGTATGGTCTATGTCCTGACACTCCTCCCTGTCCTGCAATATTTCTGCAGAGATACGAGCTGAAACCCCTCTGGAGGTTCTGTTGTGACTAAGTTGTTTTCCTCGAGGTGCATTTTAGATCCCTGGGATGATCATGAACTTTGTTTATTTGAATTCTACAGCTGCTTGTAGGTCTATTGGGATTCCACCTCTTTGGACCCTGTGTACTCCTGAAATCGTATAGATGATTCTTTCTTGGATTTCAGAAAGTTTCACTCTGATTTTTCTAAAAATAATTTTTCAGACTTTTTTTTTTTTATCTCTTGCATTCCCATCTGGGACTCTTTTGAACCATAAACTTTCATGCTTTGTCTTACCCCGGGATTCAACAGCAATGTTTGCATTGGTTTACACTTGCTTTTCTATGTCTTCCTCTGATCGGGGGATTTCAGTTCCCCTGTTTACACAATCATTCAAGAGTCCCTCTGCATTATCTAGTCTGCTTAGGACTGACTTTAGCCCTGTTATTATCACATCCATTGAGTTTACTGATAGTATTTGGCTTGTCTTTAGAGTTTCTCTTCACCTTTTCTGGCATTCTGTCTTATGTGATTCTGAGACACTGTTGTTACTCAGTGTTTTCCTCACCTCCGCTTTCAATACTTGCTCTGGTAGCATTTTGCATTCTAGTTGTTTGGAAGCTTATTTTTTGGGCCTTCAATCACTTTGGAACTGAAAATGGTACTTCCTGTTTCTTTTCCTATGCTTCTTTATCTCTACTTTTCAAGTACTATCAGGTATCTATTTTAGACTTATAGGGCTTTGTTAAGTGAATATTATAGACTCTTGTGTGTACACAATTCCATGATATTTCTGTGAGGACAATTTTTCCTAGACATTGATGCCAAGTCCTGTTCCTGTGTGTGTTGTCTGGTATATCTCTAATTGCTGGTGTTTCCTTTCTTGTGATGAACACACTATAATATTTCGATTATTATATCCTCAGTTTTATTACGCTTATCTCAGAATTCTGGTAGTGCACAGGATACTTCCTCTTGTGGAAATGAAGCTTCTAAAGATTTTCAGCTCTGCATTTTGCTGTATGTCATTTTGGAGTGTTTCCAAAACAGGAAACTGACAGTGAGCTTGTGCTTTCTATTGCCATGGGAATGTCCCAATATTACCAGTTCTTCCCAGATCTTCTCTGTCTACAGAAACAACAGTGGAAACATATCTATGGATGTCATACAACATGGCCTGCTGAAATGATCCCACAGACTGACGTATGTGTTCTCGGTGCAGTAACATTTCAGTGCCATCGAAAATGTAGCATCTGCATTTGGGAAAATGCTCAATGAAATTCTTCATCTTCTCACCCTGTGGACTTTGACCACTCTTCCTTGTTCTCTCATCTTTGTGTCATGTGTGCACGAAGGGAAGAACTGAGCTGTTCTGCATCCTCTGCCTCAAACCAAACCGTAATCCCACTCCAGGTTATGAATGTAGCAGATCCTAATGCTTTTAATTCTGATTTCAAACACGAGGCCCCCTGGATCCCTCTGGCCTGATGCACAGTATCTCTGATTGAGCCCCACATGTGCTCTCTTGGCAAATTCCAAATTGGTCCCTCGTCCTGCAGATGCAGTGGATGTCGCCATGGGACATATCGATAAACTCAAACTCGCACTCTAGTGTGGTTGCTTTCTCACTGGGGTCACAGGTCAGTTTGCTCTCTTGATAGGACCCACCACAACCCACAACGCAATCCAGATCCCTGAGACTCAGCGTGTGACATCATCCGTAGCCTTATCCCTCATTTTCTGCTGCCTCTGCTAGCTCAAATTTGGCAGCTCGGGTCTTGGTCTCAGAATCAATTGTGGGATATTTTGTGCTGATTTCTTTGAGTCCTGTCAGCCAAGCATCTGCTGTGCACTCTTCTAACACTCCACGCATCACCCTCAATCCCATGTGTGCTGTCTGCTAGAGAGTGTGCATCCAAGTAAAGCAGAGTTTCACCTTTGCTGCTCCTTTACCGGAGGTCAGATCCTGTAGTGGTTTCCATTCTCTACACTGCCTTCTCCTCCTTCCAGGTTTCTGAGGCCTCATCCTGTCTTTGGAATTAACAGACCACTCTTCTGCAAGTGTCCTTTGCCAAGGGTTTGTTGAGTGGATGTTTACATTGCTGTGTACATAGGAGCGAGTGAGCACATGTTACACTTGTTCTCTGCCAACTGGGCAGTGATAGATCAACACTTTCCAGATATAATTCACAGAAATATGATATTTACTTAGCTCTATTTTCTATACAGCCATGGTGGAAGGGTTTGTTCAAATACACCAGTTTTGACATTGTGTTGATAACTCAGTTGCAGTCTTTAAAAAGGTTAGAAGAATTGATTTACATGTTTGGAATTTATATGAATATGAAGTTAGTTTTCAAAACATACTAAATCTGCCTAGAAACCAGACTTGTCAATTTTTGTTACATTTTGTCAGCTCTAAGGAAAAAATAGACAGATAGAATGTAAAATAGCAGTCCAAAATATTGAAGGGGCATGTCATCCCTTTAATGTTGAATCCTCCAACACTGACAGAAATAATGAAATAACTATTGAACCAAGAAATAACCCCCAACCTGGGATTCCTTTGTGCATGTGGTGCCCTTTCTTCCCAATGGCACATACTGGGCAATGTTTTCATTTCAAGGGGTATCATTCTTCTAGAGGAAAACACAAGAAAAACCAAACAAAATATGTACATTTGGGCTTCATTTCAAAAGCACCTAGAGGCATTATATCTATGAGATTCCTGCTGTAGCTATGCCAGGCTATTGAGAACCAGTTGTTCTTCTATCAGTGATGACAAAGATTAATCGTCTGATCATGTTGGGTAATGCAATTTAACATAACATTGTCTGCATCCCATGATATAGTGCACCCGAAGCTTGGCTGAAGGGAAAAGACGGTACACATAAATTTTGTCCTTTAATGTCCTTGGCGACTTTTACAGTTCAGTTCACTAACTGACATAATATTTACCTATACTGTCTGGAAAAACTGAGGCATAATACCTATTCAAGTTCAGTCAAAGATTCCCCTCACTTACCACACTCCCTTCACCCCAAAAAGACATAACCAGAGCATTTGCTGAATCTAGGGGAAGGTCATCATTTCTTTGAGTTAGCTAAATATTCAAATCCTAGCTATTTTAGACGAGAGTAGTTGACCTTTGAGAATTTCACTGTTGTTCACAGAGTGTGAAGTTGTAGGAACTCTGATTCTAGGAGGGGCTTGCTCTTCTCTTACGGGTTCATTTCAGCTCAGGTGCTGATCCTTTAAAATGGATTACTGAGTGGAGGGGAGGGTAGAGCAACTGCTTGATAACTAGGCCCATACCTGGGAAAATTCTTACCTGGGCTTGGTGCATTTTGGTCTGAATGGTTTGTAAATGCCCCTTGGGACATGGGGATTCTCACAAATTATTCCACCAACATGAGCGATTTTATCATCTCTGCCATCTCTTCTCTTTAGACGTCAGGAATCTTTTATCCATTCCTGGAGCAGAGAACTAAGTAACTTCCTCAAGTGCATGTTGATCCTCCATAAGTTCTGCCAGTATCAACGAGGCTCAGTATGTCTCATGAATGTCTTTTGAGCCTGGTATTCTCTACAGAAGTATCCATGCCTGTGTCCTTCATTGTAGCAGAACAACTCTCATCAATGTGTTCACATCTCTCCTCAATACTTGCAGCCAGCTTTTCTGCATGCTTCTCTTGGTGTCTCCCATAAAGTCGAATTCTACAGGACTGGGCATGTCTGAAAGTTCCTTGGAACCTAACCAGTATGCTGATGACTGGCAGATGTTCCACTGTCAGCCCTTTCAGTTTCTGGAAACTGACCCATGAACTCAGGCCTTTGGGCAGCAGCAGTATCTCGAACTTACCCAGCTTCCCGAACTAAAGACCTAAGACAACCTCCACAGAGGGCGGCAGCCCCTACATCACTCTGATCCACCCACAGAATTCTGCCCAGTTACCTTGGGCCCACCAGCCACAACAAGCTGCACGGTACACACCAACATTCCACCTGGATTCGAACAGGTACCTGCCATCCCCAATGGTTGCTGCAACTTGTCAGTGTTTGGGAGGGGCTGCATCAGACGAGAGGTTCCTAAGGTAAATGTGAATCTCTCCAGTAGCATCCCATGGTCCTTTTTTCTTCCTTCGTTCCTTTTGTTGTCATCCCTATACACAGTACAAATGGATGGAAGTGTGTCCATTTGTAGTTTATGGTTTCACACGTCTTTAAACTTTCTAACTGTTAACAGTACAAAAAGACCCACTAAAGGAATCTTATGTTTTTGTAATATCCATTCACCCAGAATACATATTCATCTGTTGCTTTTCTGCTGAAACTCCCACACTCTCAGAACATGTATCCATTTTTTTCATGGGGGCTGAAATTCCTAGCAATGAAACAATCCCAATGTGCACTTTACTGTCTGACTCTTTTGCTCTTAGTACAGTTCTGCAGAGCTATTTTCCTTTGTTTTATGCTTATGCCATTTCTTCTGTATGTAGGGTAGTATATGCCATTCATTCATCATGTTGAAAGACTTCTAAATCTATACCACGGACTAGGAATCCATTTTAATCAAAATAGAGATTTGGGTTAGGTCACAATGTGCTATTATGAATCAAAATTTATGAATATTAATGCACGCATCTGTTTTCTGAATACAAGTCTTTTGAGTACATTCATGCCACAACACTTGTTCGATGCGTAATGAATGATCCTTGACATTACTTTGAGTATTTTGATTTGATTTATCATGGTTCCTTTGGATAAATGTCTGCCAACCGTACTCTTTTGATGTTTGTTTCCTTGTTTGATTGTTTGTTTGCTTGTTCTTTGTTTTGCAAACTCATTAGGCCATGCATTTCTCCGTTTGCTTCAAATAGAGTCATATATGCTGATTAACTTAGTATAGTGCTGAAAATCACCTATGTTTTCCTGTTTCTCTCTCCCATCTTTAGGATTTTGATGTCCTCCTTGCCTTCTTCTTGTTTATTCTTTGAAATTCATTGCTCTAATTGCATTTCCAATAATGATATTCTTATATCCAATTCATCTTGCTACTTTTCTCTTCTGTTTAGAATTCTCATTCCTTATTTTAATATAAGTTTTGAACTGCTGTAGTCTTTTAAGTTTTGCTGGTCTGTGAAATTCTCTAGCTCTGCAGTTATTAGAAATGGTAGTCTTGTGCCATAGGCTACCCTAGATTGCAGTTTTTACTCATTCAGGATTTGGTCTAAGTCCTGGCACTCCTTCCTGTCCTGCAATATTTCTGTCCAGATATCAGCTGAAACCCATCTGGAATTTCTGTTGTGATTAAGTTGCTTTCCTCTAGGTGCATTTTAAATCAGTGGGTTGATCATGAACTTTGTTGATTTGAATTATACAGCTGCTTGTAGGTGTATTGGGATTCCACCTCCTTTGGATGCTTTTTAAAACGTGAATCTTATAGATGATTGTTTCTTGGCTTTCAGCAAGGTTCTGTCTAATTTTTCTACAAATAAGTTTTGAGACTTTTTTTTTTAACACTTGTTTTTACATCTGGGACTCTCATGAATCCTACTCTTTCATGTTTGGCTTACCACGGGATTCACCAGCAATGTTTGCATTTGTTTTTACTTGCATCTCTTTGTCATTCTCTGATTGAGGGATTTCAGTTTCCCTGTCTTCACAGTCATTCAGGAGTCCCTATGCAGTATCTAGTCTGTTTAGGACTGAGTTTAGCCCTGGTTCTATATCATCAATTGAGTTTTCTGATATTATTTGGCTAGTTTTGAGAGTTTCTCTTCCCCTTTTCTGGTATTTTGCCTTTTGTGATTCTGAGACACTGTTTTTCTTCAGTGTTTTCCTCACCTCAGTTTCCAACACCTACTCTGGTGGCGTTTTGCAGTCTAGTTCTCTGAAAGCTTATTTTTTGGGCCTTCAATCTCTTTGAAACTGAAAATTGTACTTCCTGTTTCTTTTACTCTACTTCTTTATCTCTATTGGACAGGTACTCTCAGGTATCAAATGTAGACTTATTGGGCTTTATTAAGTGAAATGTTTAGACACTTCTCTGTACACAAAACCATGATAATTCTGTAAGAACAATTTTTTATAGACTTTGATGCCATGTCCTTTTGCTGTGTGTGTTGTCTGGTATATCTCTAATTGCTGGTGTTGCCTTTGATGTTTTGAACACCACTTATTTTTTTCCATCAGTATAACCTCAGTTTTATTACGCTTAAATCACAGTTCTGAAAGTATACGGGTCACTTCCTCTTGTGGAAACGAGGCTTCTAAAGGTTTTCAGCTTTGCAGGCTGCTCTATGTCATTTTGGAGTGTTTCCAAAACAGCATAACGACAGTGCGCTTATGCTTTATATTGCCATGGGAATGTCCCAATATTACTAGTTCTTCCCAGAGCTTCTCTGTCTACAGAAACACATTGGAAAGATATCTAAGGATGTCATGCATCAGGGTCTGCTGTAATGATCCCACAGCCCCACCTATGTGTCCTCAGTGCCGTACCATGTCAGTGACTTCTAAAATGTAGCATCTGCATTTGGGAGATAATTAGGAAGGAAATGCTTCATCTTCTCATGCTGTAGGCTTTGATCAGTCTTCTTTGTTCTCTCATCCTTGTGGCAAGGGACCATGAAGGCAACGTCAGGGCTGTTTCACCTCCTCTGCCTCAAACCAAACAATAATCCCAGTGCAGGCTATGAATGTAGCAGATCTTAAAGCTTTTGATACTTATTTCAAACCCCAGACCCCCTGGATCACTCAGACCAGATGCATGATATCTCTGATTGAGCCCTACACGTGCTCTATTGGCAATATGCCAAATTGGTCCCTGGTACTGCAGCTGCAGTGGATGTGGCCATGGGACATTTTGATAAACTAAACCTCGTGCCCCAGTCTGGTTGCATTCTCATTGGTGTCACAGGTCGGTTTGCTCTCTTGATAGGACCCAACAAAATCCACAACGCACTCCAGATCCCTGAGACTCAGTGTGTGCCATCATCCATAGCCCTATCCCTCATTTTCTGCAGCCTCTGCCAGCTCAAATTTGGCAGCTCAGGTCTTGGTCTCAGAATCAATTCTGGGAATATTTTGTGCTGATTTATTTGAGTTCTGTCAGCTAAGCATCTGCTGTGCACTCTTCTAACACTCAGCACATCACTTTCCATCCCATGTATCCTGTCCACTTGAGAGTGTGCATCCAAGGAAAACAGAATTTCACCTTTGCTGCTCCATTACCAGAGGTCAGGTCCTGCACTGATTTCCATTCTCTACTTTGCCTTCTCCTCCTTCCAGGTTTTCTGAGGCCTCAATCTGTCTTTGGAAGTAAGAGACCAAGCTTAGGCTTGTGTCCTGAGCCAAGGGCTTTGTGAGTGGATGTTTACCTTGCTGTGTACATGGGAGCGAACGAGCGTAGTTTGCACTGGTACCCTGCCAACTGGGCATCGATAAATCAAAATTTTCCAGAGATAACTCACATAAATGTGATCCTTGTTTAGCTCTTTTTTCTATGCAGACATGGTGGGAGGGTATGTCCGAAGACTCCAATTTTGACATTGTGTTGATAACTCAGTGGCAGTCTTTCAAAGGTTAATAGAATTGATTTACATATTTTGGGATTTATGTGAAAATGAAGTTAGTTTTTGAAACATACAAAATCTACCTTGAAGCCAGACTTGTGAAATTCTTGTAAAATTTTGTCATCCCTAAGGAAAAAATATACAGATAGAATGTAAAATAGCAGTCCAAAATGATTAAGGGGACATGTCAACTCTTTACTGTTGATACCTCCAACACTAGGAGGAAACATGAAATAACTATTGAAAAAATGATATAACCCCAAACCTGGGTTTCCCTGTTGCATGTGGTGCCCTTTCCTCCCAATGACACATACTGCCCAAAGTTGGCATTTCAAGGGGTAACATTCCTCTCTAGTAAAACACAAGACAAACCAAACAAAATATATACATGCATGCTTGGTTCCAAAAGAACCTAGAGGCATTATAGCTATGAGAAAACTGTTGCAGCTTTGCTAGGCTATTGGGAGCTAGGTGTTCTTCTATCAGTGGTGAGAATGCTTAATTGTCCGATCATGTTGGGTAAAGCAATTATCAAAACCAAGTCTGCACCCCCATGATATAGTGCTTGACTGATGGGAAAAAACCGTTCACATAACGTGTGTCCTTTAATGTCTATGGCGAATTTTACAGTTCAGTTCACTAAATGACTTATAATATTTACCTATACGGTCTTGAAAATCTGAGGCCTAATACATTTCAAGTTCAGTCAAAGATTCCCCTCACTTACCACACTCCATCACCCCAAAGAAGACATAACCCAAGCATTTGCTGAATGTAGGGGAAGGTCATCATTCCTTCCTGTGAGCTAATTATTCAATTCCTACCTATTTTATTCGAGAGTATTTGACCTTTGAGGAGTTCACTGTTGTGCACAGAGTGTGAATGTGGAGGAACTCTGATTCTGGGAGGGGCTTGCTCTTCTCCTACTGGCTTCATTGCAGCTCATGTGGTGATCCTTTGAAATGGATGCCTGAGTGGAGGGGAGGGAAGAGAAAGTGCTTCATAGCTAGGCCCAACCCTGGGAAAAGGCTTACCTGGGCTTGGTGCATTGTGGTCTGAATGGTTTGTAAATTCCCCTTCGGACATGTGGATTCTCACGACTTATTCCACCAACATGAGCGATTTTACCATCTCTGCCTTCTCTTCTCTTTTAGACGTCAGGAATCTTGGACCCGTTCTTGGAGCAGAGAATTGAGTACCTTCCTCAAGTGCACGTAGGTGTTCCACAGGTTTCTGCCATTATCAGCGAGGCTCAATATATCTCGTGATTGTCTTTCTTGCCTTGGATTCTCTGCAGAAGTCTCCATGCCAGTATTCTCAATTGTAGGAGAACAACCATCATCAATGTGTTCGCATCTCTCTTCAATCCGTGCAGCCAAATTTTCTGCCAGCTTCTCTTCGTGTCTCCCATAAAGTCGACTTCTACAGGACTGGGCATGTCTAAAAGTACCTCAGAGCCTCACCAGTAAGCTGATGACAGGCAGATCTTCCACTGTCTGACTTTTCAATTTCTAGAAACTGACCCATGATCTCAGGCCACTGGGCAGCAACAGTATCTCGAACTTACAATGCTTCCTAAACAATAGACTTAAGCCAAGCTCCACAGAGTGTGGCAACCCCACCATGACACTGATCCACCTACCGAGCTCTGCCAAGTTACCTTGGATCCACCAGCTCATAACAAGCCTCATAGAACAAACCAACATTCCACCTGGAATCTAACCAGTAACTGTCATCCTCAATTGTTGCTGCATTTTTACAGTGTTGGTGAAGGGGCTGCATCAGACGACAGGTACTTAAGGTAAAAGTGATTCTCTCCATTAGCGTCCCATGATCCTTTTTTTCCTACCCTCTTTCCTTTAGTTCAGTTCTCTAAACACAGTACAAATGGAGGGAAGTGTGTCCATGATAAGTTTATGGTTTCATCCATCTTAAAACTTTCTAACAGTTAACAGTACAAAAAGACCTACTAAAGGAAACATATGTTTGTGTAATATCCATTCACCCATAATATATATCTGTCTGTTGATTTTCTGCTGAAAGACCCACAGTCTCAGAACATGGATCCATTTATTTCATGGGGGCTGAATATCCAAGAAATGAAAACATTCCCAAAGTACACTTCACTGTCTGTCTGTCTTACTCTTAGAACAGTTTTGTAGAGCTGATTTTCTTTGTTATAGACGTATGCCATTTAATCTCTTCGTAGTGTGGAATATGCCATTCAATCTTCATCTTGGAAGACTTTTAAGAATATATCATGGAGTATGAATCCATTATATTCAATATAGGCATTTGGGTTAGGTCACTATGTGCTCTTATGAATCAATATTTATGAATATTAATGCACGCATCTGTTTTCTGAATACAGGTATGTTGAGTACATGCAAGCACTGATACTGGGTCGATGCGTGCTGAATGATCCTTGATATCACTTTGCATATTATCTTTTGAATTATCACGGTTCCTGTGGATATTATCAGCCAACCATACTCTTTTGGTGTTTGTTTGTTTGTTTGATTGCTTGTTCTTAGATTTGCAAACACATTCTGCCTTGCATCTCTCTGTTTGCTTTAAACAGAGAGTCATATAAGATGATTCACTTATTATAGGGCTGAAAATCCCCTATGTTTTCCTGCTTCCCTCTCCCATCTTTAGGGTTTTGATGTCCTCCTTGCCTTCTTCTTGTTAATTGTCTGCAACTCATGGCTCTTCTTGCATTTCCAATGATGGTTTTCTTATTTCCATTTCGTCTAGCTTCTTTTCTATTCAGGGTAGTATTCTGAATCTTTCTTTTAGGAAAAGTTTCAAACTGCCGAATTCTTTAAAGTTTCCAGGTATCTGAAATTCTCTAGCTCTGCCGTTATTAGAAATGGCGGTCTTGTTGCATAAGCTACCCTAGATTGCAGCTGTTTCTCATTCACGATTTCATCTAAGTCCTGGCACTCCTTCTTATCCTGCAATATTTCTCCCGAGATATAAGCGGAAACCCCTCTGGAGGTTCTGTTGTGACTTAGTTGCTTCCTTCTAGGTGCATTGGTAATCACTGTGTTGATCATGAACTTTGTTGATTTGAATGATAATACAGCTGCTTGTAGGTCTATTGGGATTCCACATAATTTGGATGCTGTTTGCTTACTTTTTTTGTATAGATGATTGCTTCTTCATTTTCAGCAATTTTCTGTCTGATTTTTTTCCAAATATCTTTTCAGACTGAATAACCTTTTCTTGCTTTTAACTCTGGAACTTTTATGAATCCTATTCTTTCATGCTTTGTCTTAACCCAGGATTCAACAGCAATGTTTGCGTTGGTTTTCCTTTGCATTTCTATGTCATTTTCTGATCGAGGGATTTCAGTTCCCCTGTGTTCACAGTCATTCACGAGTCCCTCTGCATTATCTAGTCTGCTTAGGACTGACTTTAGCCCTGCTATTATCTCATCCATTGAGTTTGCTGATTTTATTTTGCTCGTCTTTAGAGGGTCTCTTCCCCTTTTCTGGAATTCTGACTTTTGTGATTCTGAGACACTGTTGTTCTTCAGTGTTTCTATCACCTCCATTTTAAATAAATGTCTGATAGTGTTTCACAGTCTAGTTGTTTGAAAGCTTTTTTTTGAGCCTTCAACCTCTTTGGAACTAAAAATGTTACTTCCTGTTTCTTTTACTATACTTCTTTATCTCTACTGGTCAGTTAATTTCAAGTATCTAATGTAGACTTGTAGGGCTTTTTAAGTGAAAGTTTAAGTCTCTTGTGTGTACAAAGTTCCATGATATTTGTGTGAGGACAATTTTTCCTACACATTGATGCCATGTCATTTTCCTATGTGTGTTGTCTTGTATATATCTAAATGCTGGTGATGCCTTTGCTGTGATGAACACAGCATACCCTTTTCGTTTCGTATAACCTCAATTTACTACACTTATGTCACTGTACTGAAAGTTCACAGGACTGTTTCTCTTGTGGAAATGAAGCATGTAAGGCTTTTCAGCTCTGCAAGCTGTTGAATGTCATTTTGGAGTGTTTCAAAAACAGCATCATGACTGTGAGCTTGTCCTTTCTATTTCTATGGGAATGTACCAATGTTATGAGTTCGTTCCAGAGCTTCTCTGTCTACAGAAAAACCTGTGGAAACATATCTAAAGATGTCATGCATCAGGACCTGCAGTCATTATCACAGTGCCCCAGCTAGATATCCTCCCTGAAGTACACTGTCAGTACCATTCAAAATGTAGCATTAACATTTGGTAGATAATGGTGAATGAAATGCTTCATCTTCTCACGTTGTGAACCTAGACCACTGTTCTTTGTTCTCTCATCCTTGTGGCTTTGGACCATGAAGGCAACCACAGTGCTGTCCCGCATCCTTTGCCTCATAACAAACCGTAATCCCAGTCCAGTCTATCAGTGTAGCAGATCCTGAGGCTTTGGAAACTGATTTCTACACCAAGGCCCCCTGGATCCCTCAGACCTGATGCTTGATGTCTCTAGTTAGACACCACACATGCTCTATTGGCAAAATTCCAAATTGGACCCTGGGCCTGCAGATGCAGTGGATGTGGCCATGGGACCTTTCGAGAAACTCAACCTCATGCACCTGGTTTCTTGCTTTTTCATTGAGGTCCCAGGTCTGTTTCCTCTCTGGATAAGGCCAACCACAATCCACAACACACTCCAGTTCCCTGATACTCAGCGTGTGCCATCACCCATAGCCCTATCCCTCATTGTTCGTAGCCAAACCGAGCCCAAATTTGGCAGCACTGATGTTGGTCTCAGAATCAATTGTGGGGATATTTTGTGCTGATTTCTTTGAGTTCTGTCAGCCAAGCATCTGCTGTGCACTCTACTAACACTCAGCGCATCTCTTTCAATCCCATGCATCCTGTCTGCTTGAGAGTGTGCGTCCAACTAAAACAGGGTTTCACCTTTGCTGCTCCATCAGCAAAGGTCAGGTCCTGCACTGATTTCCATTCTCTACAAAGCCTTTTTCACTTTCCAGTTTTTCTGAGGCCTCATTCTGTCTTTGGAAGTAAGAGACCACTCTTTGTCAAGTGTACTGGACCACGGGGTGTGTGAGTGGATGTTTATCTTGCTGTGTACATGGGAGCGAGTGGGCGTTGTTTGCACAGGTACTCTGCCAATTGGCTATGAATAAATCAACACTTTCCATATATAACACACAGAAATGTGATTCTTGTTTATCTCTTTTTCTATAAAGCCATGGTGGGAGGGATTCTCCAAAGAATCCAGTTTTGACATTGTGTTGATACCTCAGTTGCGGTCTTTCAAAATGTTAATAGAATTGATGTACAAATTGGGGATTTATATGAAAATGAAGTTAGTTTTTGAAACATACTAAATCTACCTACAAGCCAGACTTGTCAAATTCAGGTAAAATTTTGTCAGCTCTAAGGGAAACATAGACAGATAGAATGTAAAATAGCAGTCCAAAATGATGAAGGTTTCATGTCAACTGTTTACTGTTGATGTCTGCAATACAAACAGGAACCATGAAATAAATATTAGAACCATGAAATAACCCCAACCCAGTGTTTCCATTTTGCATGTGGTGCCCTTTCTCCCAGTGACTCATACTGGCCAATGTTGTCATTTCAATGGGTAACATTTCTCTCTAGGAAGACACAAGGCAACCCAAACCACTTATTTAAATATAGGTTTGGTTCCAAAACACCTAGAGGCATTATAGCTATGAGAAAACTGCTGCAGCTTTGCTAGACTATTGAGAAACAGGTTCTCTTTTATCAACGATGAGAAAGGTAAATCATCTGACCGTGTTGGGTAAAGCAATTTAAGCCAACTAAGTGGGCACCCCCTGATATACTGCACCCGGGACTTGAACGAAGGGAAAAGACGGTCCACATAACTTCTGTCCTTATATGTATATGGCGACTTTTACACTTCTGTTCACTAACTGACTTATAATACTTACCTATACTGTCTTGAAAAGCTGAGGAGAAATACGTATTCAAGTTCAGTCAAGTAATCCCCTCGCTTACCAAACTCTCTTCACCCAAATAAGACGTAACCCCAGCACTTGCTAAATCAAGGGGTAGATAATCATTTCTTTGTGTGAGCTATATATTGAAACCCTATATATTTTGTTAGAGAGTATTTGACCTTTGAGGAGTTCAGTGTTGTGCACAGAGTGTGAAGTTGGAGGAACTCTGGTTCTAGGAGGGGCTTGCTATTCTCCTTCTGGCTGCATTGCAGCTCAGGGTCTGATCCTTTGAAATGGATGCCTGAGTGGAGGGGAGGGAAGAGCAATTGCTTGATAGCTAAGCCCAAACTTGGGAAAACGTTTATCAGGGCTTCATGCTCTGTGGTCTTTGAGATTTGTAAATGCCCCTTGGGATGTGTGGATTCTCATGACCTCTTCCAGGAACATGAACAGTTTTATCATCTTTGCCATCTCTTCTCTTTTAGACGTCAGGAGCCTTGGGCCACTTCTTAGAGCAGAGAATTTAGTACATTCCTCAAATACACGTTGACTCTCCACAGTTTTATGCTAGTATCAGCGAGTCTCAATATGTCTTATGAATGACTTTCGAACCTGGTATTCTCTAAAGTAGTCTCCATGAGAGTATACTCAATTGTAGCAGAACAACTCTCATCAATGTGTTCACATCTCTCCTCAATCCGTGCAGCCAGCCTTTCTGCCAGCTTCTCTTCGTGTCTCCCATAAAGTCGACTTCTACAGGACTGGGTAAGTCTGAAAGTACATCAGAGCCTCACCAGTAAGCTGATGACAAGCAGATCTTCCACTGCCTGCCTTTTAGTTTCTAGGAAATGACCCGTGATCTCAGGCCATTGGGCAGCATCAGTATATCGAAATAACACATCTTCCTGAAGAATACACCTAAGCCAAGCTCCACAGAGGGCAGCAGCCCCTCCAAGACACTGATTCACCCACAGAGCTCTGCCCAGTTACCTTGGATCCACCAGCCTCAACAAGCCTCGTGGAACACACAACAATTCCACCTGGATTCAAACCGGTAACTGCCATCCACAATGGTTGCTGCATCTTAACAGTGTTGTTGGAGGGGCTGCATCAGATGAGAGGTTCCTAAAGTAAATGTGATTCTCTACATTAGCGTCCCATTGTCCTTTATTTCCTACCCTGTTTCCTTTAGTTCAGAACTCTAAACACAATACAAATGAAGGGAAGTTTGTCCATGATAAGTTTATGGTTTCACCCGTCTTTAAACTTTCTAACAGTAAACAGTACAAAAAGGCCCACTATAGGAAAAATATGTTTGTGTAATATCCATTCACCCATAATACATATCTGTCTGTTGATTTTCCGCTGAAAGACCCACAATCTCAGAACATGGATCCATTTGTTTCATGGGGGCTGAAATTCCTAGAAATGAAACCAATCCCAAACTGCAATTTACTGTCTGTCTCTCTTACTGTTACTACAGTTTTGTAGAGCTACTTTTCTTTGTTATAAGTGTATGCCATTTATTCTCTTCGTAGGGTTGAATATGCCATTCATTCATCCTTTTGGAAGACTTGTATGGCTGTATCATGGACTATGAATCAATTTTATTCAAAATATGCATTTGGGTTAGGTCACGATGTGCTCTTATGAATCAATATTTATGAATATTAATCCACGCATCTGTTTTCTGAATACAAGTGTGTTGAGTACATGCAAGCAGCGATATTTCGTCGATGCGTGCTGAATGATCCTTGACATCACTTTGCATATTTTCTTTTGAATTATCATGACCCTGTGGACATATATCAGCCAACCGTACTCTTTTGGTGTTTGTTGTTTGTTTGATTATTTGTTTGTTTGCTTTTTCTTTGCTTTGCAAACACATTCGGTCATGCATCTCTCTGTTTGCTTCAAACAGAGAGTCATATAAGTTGATTTACTTAGTATTTTGCTGAATATCCCCTATGTTTCCTGCTTCCCTCTCCCATCTTTAGGTTATTGATGTCCTCCTTGCCTTCTTCTAGTTAATTCTCTGCAACTTATTGCTCTTCTTGCATTTCCAATGATGGTTTTCTTATTTCCATTTATTCTTGCTTCTTTCCTCTACAGGGTAGAATTCACAATATTTCTTTAAGATAAGTATCGAAATGCTGAATTCTTTTAAGATTTTCCAGTCTGTGAAATTCTCTAGTTCTGCCGTTATTAGAAATGGTGGTCTTGTGGCATAGGCTACCCTAGATTGCAGATTTTTATCTTTCAGGATTTCGTCCAAGTCCTGGCAGTCGTTCATGTCCTGCAAAATTTCTGCCGAGATATAAGCTGGAACCACTCTTACGGTTCTGCTGTGACTTAGTTGCTTTCCTCTAGGTGCAATGAAAATCACTGGGTTGATCATGAACTTTGATGATTAGAATGATAATACAGCTGCTTGTAAGTCTATGGGGATTCCACATAATTTGGACACTATTTGCTTCCTTTTTCTGTATGGATGATTGTTTCTTAGCTTTCAGCAAATTTCAGTCTGATTATTCTCCAAATATCTTTTCTGTCTTTTGTTTTATATGATGCTGTTCCCTCTGGGACTCTTATGAAACTTATTTTTTCATGCTTTGTCTTACCCCAGGATTCAACAGCAGTATATGCATTGGTTATGCCTTGCATTTCTATGTCATCTTCTGATAGAGGGATTTCAGTTCCCCTGTTTTCACAGTCATCCACGAGTCCCTCTGCATTATCTAGTCTGATTAGGACAGAATTTAGCCCTGGTAATATCTCATCCATTGAGATTTCTGATTTTATTTTCTCGTCCTTAGAGGCTCTCTTCCCCTTTTCTAGAGATCTGCCTTTTGTGATTCTGAGACACTCTTCTTCTTCAGTGTTTCTCTCCCCTCCATTTTCAATACCTGCTCTGATAGTGTTTCACGGTCTAGTTGTTTGAAAGCTTTTCTTTGGGCCTTCAATCCCTTTGGAACTGAAAATGGTACTTCCTGTTTCTTTTACTATACTACTTTATCCCTATTGGTCAAGTAATATCAGATATATAATGTAGAATTATAGGGCTTTTTAAGTGTAAGTTTAGTCTGTTCTGTACGCAATTCCATGATATTTGTGTGAGGACAATTTTTCCTACACATTGATGCCATGTCGTTTTCCTGTGTGTGTTGTCATGTATATCTCTATTTCCTGGTGATGCCTTTGTTGTGATGAACAAAACATACTCTTCTCGTTTAGTATAACGTCATTTTTACTACACTTATGTCACTGATCTGAAAGTGCACAGGACCCTTCCTCCTGTGGAAATGAAGCATGTAAAGGTTTTGAGCTTTGCAGGCTCTTTAATGTCATTTTTTTGTGTTTCAAAAACAACATCGTGACAGTGAGCTTGTCCTTTCTATTTCCATGGGAATTTCCCAATGTAACGAGTTCTTTCCAGAGATTCTCTATCTACAGAAAAAACTGTGGAAACATATCTAAGGATGTCATGCATCAGGGCCTGCTGCCATTTTCACGCAGCCCCAGCTAGGTGTCCTCGGTGCCGTAACCTTTCAGTGCCATTCAAAATGTAGCATCTGCTTTTGGGAGATAATGATGAAGGAAATTCTTCATCTTCTCATGCTGTGTACCTAGACCAGTGTTCTTTGTTCTCTCATCCTTGTGGCTAGGGACCACGAAGGCAAACACAGAGCTTTCCTGCATAATCTGCCTCATACCAAACGTAATCCCAGTCCAGGCTATAAATGTAGCAGATCCTAAGCCTTTGGAAAATGATTTCAACCACAAGGCCCCCTGGATCACTCAGACCATATGCATGATACCTCTGATTAAGCCCCACATGTGCTCTATTGGCAAAACACCAAATTGGTCCCTAGGCTTGCAGATGCAGTGTATGTGGCCATGGGACATTTCGAGAAACTCAACCTCATGCACCAGGATTGTAGCATATTCATTGGGGTCCCAAGTTAGTTTCCATTCTGGATAGGGCCAACCACAATCCACAACACACTCCAGATCCCTGAGGTTCAGCGTGTGCCATCATCCATTTCCCTATTCCTCATTGTTCGCAGCCACTGTGAACCCACATTTGGCAGCACCGATCTTGGTCTCAGAATCAATTGTGGCGATGTTTTTTGCTGATTTCTTTGAGTTCTGTCAGCCAAGCATCTGCTGTGCACTCTTCTAGCACTCAGCACATCACTTTCAATCCCATGCATTCTGTTCGCTTGAGAGTGTGCTTCCAAGTAAAACAGGGTTTCACCTTTGCTTCTCCATCAACAGAGATCAGGTCCTGCACTGATTTCCATTGTCTAATTTGACTTCTCCCACTTCCATGTATTCTGAGGCCTCATTCTGTCTTTGGATGTAAGAGATCACTCTTTGGCAAGTGTCCTGGACCATGGACTGGGTGAGTGGATGTTTATCTTGCTGTGTAGATGGGAGCGAGTGAGCGTATGTTGCACTGGTACCCTGACAACTGGGCATCGATAAATCAACACTTTCCATATATAACTCACAGAAATGTTATTCTTGTTATCTCTTTCTGCTATATGGCCATGGTGGGAGGGTTTGTCCGAAGACTCCAGTTTTGACAATGTGTTGATACCTCAATTGTGGTCTTTCAAAAATTTAGTAGAATTGATTTACATACTTGGGGAATTACATGAGTATAAAGATAGATTTTGAAACATACTAAATCTGCCTACAAGTCAGACTTGTCAAGTTAAGGTATCATTTTTTCAGCTCTAAGGGAAAAGAAGACAGATAGAATGAAAAAAGCAGTCCAAAATAATGAAGGTGACAGGTCAATGGTTAAATTTTGATGCCTCCAACACAAACAGGAAGCATGAAATAAATTTTGGTCCCATGAAATAACCCCCACAAAATGTTTCCCATTTGCATGTATTGCCCTTTCCTCCCAGTGACTCACACTGGCCAATGTTGTCATTTCAAGTGGTAACATTTCTCTGTAGGAAGACAGAAGGTGACCCAAACCACATATTTATATATAGGCTTGGATCCAAAAGAACCTAGAGGCATTATAGCTATGAGAAAACTGCTGCAGCTTTGATAGGCTATTGAGAACCAGGTCCCCTATTATCAACGATGAGAATGCTTAAGCTTCCGATCATGTTGGGTAAAGTAATTAAACACAACCATGTCTGCACCCACGTGATATACTGCACCAGGGGCTTCAATGAAGGAAAAGACCGTCCACATATCATGTGTCCTTACATGTCTATGGCGAATTTTACACTTCAGTTCACAAACTGACTTATAATAATACATAAACTGTATTGAAAAACTGAGGACACATACATATACAAGTTCAGTCAAAGATTCCCCTCACTTACCACACTCACTTCACCAAAAAGAAGATGTAACCCAACATTTGCTGAATCTAGGGGAAGGTCATCATTTCTTTGTGTGAGTTAATATTCAATTCCTATCTATTTTAGTCGGGAGTATTTGAACATTGAGGTGTACAGTGTTGTGCACAGAGAGTAAAGTTGTAGGAACACTGATTCTAGGAGGGGCTTGCTATACTCCTACTGGCTTCAAAGCAACTCAGGTGCTGATCCTTTGAAGTGGATGCCTGAGTGTAGGGGAGGGAAGAGCAAGTGCTTGATAGCTAGGCCCAACCCTGGGAAAAGGCTTACCAGGGATTCATGCTCTGAGGTCTGAGTGATTTGTAAATGCCCCTTGGGATGTATGGATTCTCATGACCTCTTAAAAGAACAAGAGGCGTTTTATCAACTCTGCCATCTCTTCTCTATTAGACGTCAGGATTCTTGGACCAGTTCTTGTAGCAGAGAATTGAGTATCTTCCACAAGTGCACGTTGATCCTCCACAGGTTTCTGCCAGTATCAGCGAGGCTCAATATGTCTCATGAATGTCTTTCAAGCCTGGTATTCTCTACAGAAGTCTCCATGCCAGTATTCTCCATTGTAGCAGAAGAACACTCATCAATGTGTTCACATCTCTCCTCAATCCGTGCACTAATCCTTCTGCCAGCTTTTCTTCGTGTCTCCCATAAAGTCGACTTCTGCAGGACTGGGCAAGTCTGAAAGTCCCTCGGAGCCTCACCAGTAAGCTGATGACAGGCAGATCTTCACTGTCTGCCGTTTCAGTTTCTAGAAACTGACCCGTGATCTCAGGTCATTGGGCAGCATCAGTATCTCGAAATTACACAGCTTCCTGAAAAATAGACCTAAGCCAAGCTCCACATAGGGCGGCAGCCCCTCCATGACACTGATCCACCCACAGAGCTCTGCCCAGTTAACTTGGATCCAACAGCTACACCAAGACTCGCGGAACACACTGACATTCCACCTGGAATCCAACAGGTAACTGCCATCCCCAAAGGTTGTTGCATCTTGTCAGTGTTGCGGGAGGGACTGCATCAGAAGAGAGTTTCCTAAGGTAAATGTGATTCTCTCCATTAGCATCCCATGGTCCCGTTTTTCCTACCCTCTTTCCTTTAGTTCAGATCTCTAAACACAGTACAAACGGAGGGAAGTGTGTCCATTGTAAGTATATTATTTCACCCGTCTTTAACCTTTCTAAAAGTTAACAGTTCACAAAGACCCCACTATAGGAATCTTAAGTTTGTGTAATAGCCATTCACCCAGAATACATATCTGTCTCTTGCTTTTTGGCTGAAACACCCACACTCTCAGATCATGGATTCATTTGATTCATGGGGGCTGAAATTCCTAGAAATGAAGCCCATCCTAATGTACACTTTAATGTTTGTCTCTTTTGTTCTTAGTACAGTTTTGTATAGCTACTTTTCTTTGTTATAGGCGTATGCCATTTATTCTTACGTAGGTTTGAATAGGCCATTCATTCATTCTGTTGGAAGTCTAGTAAATCTATATAATGGAATACGAAACAATGTTATTCAAAATAGGCATGTGGTTTAGGACACGATATGCTCTAATGAATCAACATTTTTGAATATTAATGCACGCATCTGTTTTCTGAATACAAGTGTTTTGAGTACATGCCAGCAGCGATAATGTATCGATGCGTGCTGAATGATTCTTCACACCCGTTTGAGTATTTTCTTTTGAATTATCATGGTTTCTTTGGGTATATGTCAGCCAACCATACTATTTGGTGTTTGTTTGTTTGATTTTTTGTTTGTTTGCTTGTTCTTTGTTTTGCAAACACATTAGGCCATGCATCTCTCCGTTTGCAGCAGAGAGTCATATAAGCTGATTAACTTTATATAGTGCTGAAAATCACCTATGTTTACCTACTTCCCTCTCCCATCTTTAGGGTTTTAATGTCCTCCTTCCCTTCTTCTTGTTTATTCTCTGCAACTCTTTGCTCTTCTTGCATTTCCAATGATGGTTTTCTTATTTCAATTTCATTTTGCTACTTTTCTATTAAGGGTAAAATTCTCAATCTTTGCTTAATGATAAGGTTCGAGCTGCTGAATTGTTTTACGTTTTCCCGGTCTATGAAATTTTCTAGATCTGCCATTATCAGAAATGGCAGTCTTGTGGCATAGGCTACCCTAGAATGCAGATTTTCCTCATTCAGGTTTTGGTCTATGTCCTGGCACTCCTTCCTGTCCTGCAATATTTCTGTCGAGGTATAAGCTGAAACCCCTCTGGTCTTTCTGTTGTAACTAAGTTGATTTCCTCTAGGTGCATTTAAAATCACTGGGTTGATCATGAAATTTGATGATTTGAATAATACAGCTGCTTGTAGGTCTATAGGGATTCCACATAATTTGGATGCTGTTTGCTCCTGGTTTCATATAGATGATTGTTTCTTGGCTTTCAGCAAATTTCAGTCAGATTTTTCTCCAAATATCTTTTCTGAGGTTTTTTCTTTTTTTATACCCAGCTTTTCCTTCTGAGACTCTTATGAATCCTAGTCTTTCATGCTTTGTCTTACCCCAGGATTCAACAGCAATATTTGCATTGGTTTACACTAGCTTTTCTGTGTCATCTTCTGACAGAGGGATTTCTGTTCCCCTTTGATCACAGACATTCACGAGTCGCTCTGCATTATCTAGACTGCTCAGGACTGACTTTTAACCTGCTATTATCTTATACATTGAGTTTACTTATTTTATTTGGCTCATCTTAGAGGTTCTCTTCCCCTTTTCTGATATTCTGCCTTTTGTGATTCTGAGACACTGTTGTTCTTTATTGTTTCTCTCACTTCCATTTACAATAATTTCTCTAGTAATGTTTCAAAATCTAGTTGTTTGAAAGCTTTATTTTTGGCCTTCAATCTCTTTGGAACTGAAATTGTTACTTCCTGTTTCTTTTACTATATCTTTATCTCTATTAGTCAAGTACTATCAGGTATCTAATGCAGACTTGTAAGGCTTGATTAAGTGAAGCTTTTAGTCTATTTGGTGTACCCAATCCCATGATATTTCCCTGAAGACAAATTTTCCTTGACATCGAAGCCATTTCGTTTTCCTGTGTGTGTTGTCTGGTATACCTCTATTTACTGGTGATACCTTTGCTGTGATGAACACACCATACGCGCGTCATTTAGAATAATCTCCTTTTTATTATGCTTATGTCACTTTTCTGAAAGTGCACAGGACCCTTCCTCTTGTGGAAATGGAGCATCTAAATGTTTTCAGCTCTGTAGGCCGTTGTATGTCATTTTGGAGTGTTTTCAAAACAGAATATTGTTAGTGCACTTGTCCTTTCTAGTTCTGTGGGAATGTCCCAATTTTACCAGTTCTTCCCAGAGCTTCTCTGTCTACAGAAAAACCTGTGGAAACATATCTAAGGATGTCATGCATCAGGGCCTGCTGCCATTATCCCACAACCCCACCAAGTTGTCCTCGGTGCCATACAATTTCAGTACTATCCAAAATGTAGCATCTGCATTTGGGAGGTAATGGTGAATGAAATGCTTCATCTTCTCACGCTGCGGACCTAGACAACTAATCTTTGTTCTCTCATCCTTGTGGCTTGGGACCACGAAGGCAAACACAGCGATGTCCCGCATCCTCTGCCTCATACCAAAACTTAATCCCAGTCCAAGCTAGGAAATTAGCTGATCCTAACACTTTGCAATCTGATTTCAACCCCAAGGACCCCTGGATCCCTCAGACCAGATGCATGATTTCTCTAAATGAGCCCCACTTGTGCTCTATTGGCAAAATATCAAATTGTTCCCTTGGCCTGCAGATGCAGTGAATGTGGCCATAGGACATTTCGATAAACTCAACTTTGCGCACAGGGTCGTTGCTTTCACATTGGGGTCCAAGGTCAGTTTCCTCTCTTGGTAGGGCAAACCACAATCCACAACACACTCCGGATCCCTGAGACACAGCGTGTGACATTATGGATAGCCCTATACCTCATTTTCCGCAGCCAATGCTAGCTCAAATTTGGCAGCTCGGATCTTGGTCTCAGAATCAATTGTGGGGATATTTTGTGCTGATTTCTTTGAGTTCTGTCAGCCAAGTATTTGCTGGGCATGCTTCTAACACTCAGCACATCGCTTTCAATCCCATGTGTCCTTTCTGCTTGAGATTGTGTGTCCAAGTAAAACAGAGTTTCACCTTTGCTGCTCCATCACCAGACGTCAGGTACTGCACTGATTTCCATTCTCTACTTTGCCTTCTCCTCCTCCCAGGTTTTCTGATGCCTCATTCTCTCTTGGAACTAAGGGACCACTCTTCAGCATGTGTCCTGAACCAAGGGCTTTGTGAGTGGATGTTTATCTTGCTGTGTACATGGGAACGAGTGAGCATAGTTGGCACTGGTACCCTGCCAACTGGGCATCAAGAAATCAACACATTCCATATATAACTCACAGAAATGTGATTCTTGCTTATCTCTGTTTTCTATACAGCCATGGTGGGAGGGTTTTTTCGAAGACTACAGTTTTGACATTGTGTTAATACCTCAGTTGCAGTCTTTCAAAAGGTTAATAGAATTGATTTACATATTTTGGGATTTATATGAAAATGAAGTTAGATTTTGAAACATACTAAATCTAATTACAAGCCAGACTTGTGAAGTTCTTTTACAATTTTGTCAGGTCTAAAGGAAAAATAGACAGATAGAATGTACAGTAGCAGTCCAAAATGATGAAGGGGACAGGTCAAATCTTTACTGTTGATACCTACAACACCAACAGGAACCATGGAATAACTATTGGAACCATGAAATAACCCCCATCCTGGGTTTCCCTTCTGCATGTGCGGCACTTTCCGCCCAATGACACATACTGGCCAATGTGGTCATTTCAAGGGGAAACATTTCTCTCTAGGGAAACCCAATTAAACTAAAACACCATATTTATATGTATTCTTGGTTCCAAAACTCCTAGAGGCATTATAGCTATGAGAAAACTGCTGCAGTTTTGCTCTGCTTTTGAGAACCAGGTGCTCTTCTATCAACCATGGGAACAATCGGTTGATCATGTTGGGTAAAGTAGTTTAACCCAACAAATTATGCAACAACATGATATACTGCACCTGGGGCTTCAATGAAGTGAAAAGATGGTCCACATATCATGTGTCCTTACATGTCTATGGCGACTTTTACAGTTCACTTCACTAACTGACTTATAACTGTTACCTATACTGTCTAGAAAAACTGAGGCCTAATATATATCAAGTTCAGTCAGAGATTCCCCTCACTTACCACACTCCCTTCACACCAAGTTAGATGTAACCCCAGCATTTGCTGAAACTAGGCTAAGTTCATCATTTCTTTGTGTGAGCTATCTATTCTATTCCTATCTATTATAACCGACAGTATTTGATCTTTGAGGATTTAAGTGTTGTGCACAAAGTGTGAAGTTGGAGGAACACTGTACATAGGAGTGGCTTGCTTTTCTCCTACTGGCTTCATTGCAGCTCAAGTGCTGATCCTTTGAAATGGATGCCTGAGTGGAGGGGAGGAAAGAGCAATTTCTTGATATCTAGGCCCAACCCCGGGGAAAGCTTACCAGGGCCTCATGCTCTGTGGTCTGTGTGATTTTTAAATGCCCCTTGGGACGTGTGGATTCTCACAAACCCTTCCAAGAACATGAACGGTTTTATCATCCCTGCCATTTCTTCTCTTTTAGACGTCAGGAATCTTGGACCACTTCTTGGAGCAGAGAATTGAGTACCTTCCTCAAGTAAACGTTGACCCTCCACATGTTTCTGCTGGTATCAGTGAGGCTCAACATGACTCGTGAGTCTTTCAAGCCTGGTATTCTCTAAAGAAGTCTCCATGCCAGTATTCTCCATTGTAGCAGAACAACTCTCATCAATGTGTTCGCATCTCTCCTCAATCTGTGCAGCCAGGTTTTCTGCCAGCTTCTCTTCGTGTCTTCAATAAAGTCGACTTCTACAGCACTGGGCAAATCTGAAATTACCTCACAGCCTCACCAGTATGCTGATGACAGGCAGATCTTCCACAGTCTGTCTTTTCAGTTTCTTGAAACTGACCCGTGATCTCAGTCCATTGGGAAGCAGCAGTATCTCGAACTTACAAATCTTTCCGAAAATTAGACCTAAGCCAAGCTCCACAGAGAGTGGCAGTCCCTTCATGACACTGATCCACCCACAGAGCTCTGTCCAGTTAACTTGGATCCACCAGCCACAACAAGCCTGGTTGAACACACCAATATTCCATCTGGAATGCAACCGGTAACTGCCATCCCCAATATTTGCTGCATCTTTCCAGTGTTGGGGGAGGGGCTGCATCAGACGAGAGATTCCTAAGATAAAAGTGATTCTCTCCAATAGCGTCCCATGGTCCTTTATTTCCTACCCTCTTTACTTTAGTTCAGAACTCTATACACAGTACAAAATAGGGAAGTGTGTTCATGTTAATTTTATGGTTCCACACATCTTTAACTTTTCTCACAGTTAAAAGTACAAAAAGACCCCACTATAGGAATCTTATGTTTGTGTAATAGCCTTTCACCCAGAATACATATCCGTCTGTTGCTTTTCGGCTGAAACACCCACACTCCCAGAAAATGGATCCATTTGATTCATGGGGGCTGAAATTCCTAGAAATTAATCCAATCACAATGTGCAATTTACTGTCTGTCTCTTTTGTTCTTAGTGCAGTTTTGTAGAGCTACTTGTCTTTGTTAAAGGCATATGCCATTTATTCTCTATGTAGGGTCGAATAGGCCATTCATTCTTCCTATTGGAAGACTAGTAAATCTATATCATGGAATACGAATCGATTTTATTCAAAATAGGCATTTGGTTTAGGTCACGATTTCCTCTTATGAATCAATATTTTTGAATATTATTGCACGCATCTGTTTTCTGAATACAAGTCTGTTGTGTACATGAAAGCAGCAATACTGTGTCGATGCGTGCTGAAAGCTCTTTGACATCCCTTTGAGTATTTTCTTTTGAATTATCATGGTTCTTTGGATATATATCATCCAACCGTACTGTTTTGGTGTTTGTTTGTTTGATTGTGTGTTTGCTTGTTCTTTGTTTTACAAACACATTAGGCCATGCATCTCTCCATTTGCTTCAAACAGAGGGTCATATAAGCTGATTCACTTAGTATAGTGCTGAAACTCACCAATGTTTTCCTGCTACCCTATCCCATCTTTAGGGTTTTGATGTCCTCCTTGCCTTCTTTTTGTTTATTCTCTGCAAGTCATAGCTCTTCTTACATTTCCAATGACGGTTTTCTTATTTCGATTTCGTCTTGCTTCTTTTCTATTCAGGGTAGAAATCTCAATCTTTCATTTAGGATAAGGTTAGAACTGCTGAATTGTTTTAAGTTTTGCTGGTCTGTGAATTTCTCTACTTCTGCCATTATTTTAAAGGGCGGTCTTGTGGCATAGGCTACGCTAGTTTGCAGCTTTTTCTCATTCAGGATTTGGTCTATTTCTTGGCACTCCTTCCTGTCCTTCAATATTTCTGTCGGGATATCAGCTGAAACCCCTCTGGAGATTCTGTTGTGACTAAGTTGCTTTACTCTAGGTGTATTTAAAATCATTGGGTTGAACATGAACTTTGATGATTTCAATGATAATACAGCTGCTTGTAAGTCTATTGGGATTCCGCCTTCTTTGGAAGCTGTTTGCTTCCTGATTTCGTATAGATGATTGTTTCTTGGCTTTCAGCAAATTCCAGTCTGATATTTTTCGAATACATTTCCAGCCCTTTTTTTGTTTTTTTCTTATTCTTTTATAATCTTTCTTTTTCATCTGGGAATCCTATATGTCCTAACCTTGCATTCTTTGTCTTTTCCCATGTTTCAACAGCAATGTTTGCATTGGTTTACACTTGAATTTGTATGTCATCTTTTTACTGACAGTTTTGTGTTCTCATGTCTTCTCAAACACTTTTAAGTCCCTCTTCATTATCTAGTCTGCAAATTCCTGTCTTTAGCCATGCTATTATCTCATCCACTAAATTTTCTTTTTGTTTTTAACTGTTTATTGATTCATAATCATTTTACAATTTTGTCTCAAATTCCAGTGTAGAGCACCATTTTTCTCTTATGCATGTGCATATATACATTCATTGACATTTCTCTTCTTTTTTAGCCAACAAAAAATCTTGTATATATTTCCCTGTGCTACACAGTACAGTCTTGTGTATATTTTCTATATTTTGATATCCCAGTCCTTTCCCACCCCCATTCCCCTTTGATCAGAAGTTTTTATTCTATGTCTATGAGTCTGTCTCTGTTATATATATATATATTTACACATATAAGTGATCTCATATTGTATTTTTCTTTTTCTTTCTGGCTTAATCCGCTCAGAACAGTATTCTCCAGTAACATCCATGTTGCTTCAATTGGTATTATTTTGTCAGATTTTATGTCTGAATAGTTTTCCATTTTATAAATATACCACATCTGCTTTATCCAGTCATCTGTTGTTGGACGTTTATGCTCTTCCTGTGTCTTGGCTATTGTAAATAGTTCTGCTATGAACATTGGGGTGCAAGTGTCATTTTGAAGTAGGGTTCCTTCTGTATATATGCCCGTGTGGTACCCTGGGTCATATGTTGTCTAATCCTAATCTTTTTAGGAATCTCCATACTGTTTTCCACAGTGGCTGCACCAAACTGCATTCTCTCCAGCAGTGTAGGAGGGTTCCCTTTTATCCACAGCCTTTCCAGCATTTGTCATTTGTGAACTTTTGAATGATGGCCATTCCGACTTGTTTGGGGTGATACCTCATTTTAGTTTTGATTTGCATTTCTCTGATAATTTGTGATATTGAGCTTTTTTTCATGTGCCTACTGACCATTTGCATGCCTTCCTTGGAGAATTGCTTATTTGGGTCTCCTATCCATTTTGGATTGTGTTGTTTGTTTTTATTCTTATTAAATTGTGTGAGATGCTGATATATTCTGGAGATCAAGCATTTGTCAATTTCATTTGCAAAAATTTTTTCCCATTCACTAGGTTGTCATTTTGTTTTACTTATGGTTTATTTTGCTGTGCAGAAGCTTGTAAATTTTATTAGGTCCCATTTGTTTATTTTTCATTTATGTCTATTGCTTGGGTTGACTGTTCTAGGAGAATATTTTTGAGATGTATGTCAGATAATGTTTTGCCTATATTTTCCTCTAGGAGGTTTATTGTATCGTGTCATATGTTTAAGTCTTTGATTCATTTTGAGTTTATTTTTTTGTATGATGTAAGGGAGTGTTCTAGCTTCATTGCTTTACATGCTGCTGTCCAGTTTTAACAACCCCATTTGCTGAAGAGACTCTCTTGATTCCACTGAATATTCTTGCCTCCTTTGTTGAAGATTAGTAGACCAAAATTTTGTGGGTTCGTTTCAGGGCTCTCTATTCTGTTCCAATGTTCCATATGTCTGTTTTTGTACCAATACCATACTATCTTGATTAGTGTAGCTCTGTAGTATTGCCTGAAGTCTCGGAGAGTTATTCCTCCAGCCTCTTTTCTTTTTCTTCAGCAATGCTTTGGCAATTCTAGGTCTTTTGTGGTTCCATATAATTTCTTATTTGAATTTAATAGATGCAGAAAAAGCATTTGATAAAATTCAATGCCAATTTATGATAAAAATTCTCACCAAAGTGGGCTTATTGGGAGCATATCTCAACATGATAAAAGCTATTTATGACAAACCTACAGCCAGCCTAGAACTCAATAGTGAAATGCTGAAAACCTTCCTACTAAAATCTGGGAAAAGGCAAAGTTGTCCACTCTCCCCATTTGTATTCAACATAATCTTGGAAGGCCTAGCCACTGCACTCAGGCAAGAAAAAGAAATAAAAGAGATCCAAATTGGAAAAGAAGCAGAAGGAGATAAAGGTCCCTGTGCTATACAGAAGAAATTTGTTTTTTTAATCCAGTTTTTATATATTGTGGCCCACATTTGCAAATCACAAACTCCCAAATTTATCCCTTCCTACTCGCTTTCCCCCAGTAACCATAAGAATATTTACTTTGCTTGCAAGTCTGTTTCTACTTTGTAGATGAGTTCATTACTGTGTTCCTTTTCTTTCATTTCTTAGATTTCACATATAAGTGATACCATATATATTCTTTCTCTTTCTGGCTTCCTTCACTTAAGAATGATGATCTCTATATCCATTCATGTTATGATAGTATTCTTTTTTATGGCTGAATAGTATTCCATTGTATAAATATAACACCGCTTCTTTATAGTGTCATATATCAATGGACATTTAGGATGTTTCCACATCTTGGCTATTGTATATTGTGCTGCTATGGACATTGGGGTGCATATATCTTTTCAATTTAGAGTTCCCTCTTTATATATATCCAGGAGTGGGATTGCTAGATCATATGCTTGGTGCAGCCATTATGGAAAACAGTATGGATATGTCTGAAAAAACTAAAAATAGACTTACCACATGATCCACTCCTGGGCATATCTATTTCTGAATGATCTGAGTATAATTTATAGAAATCGTGTCTCAAATTCAGTGACTATTTTTTAAGATATAGGTTTTCTCTTATGCAATCACAATATATTTATCAAAATCAGGATACTTAATACTTATTCAGTATTATTATGTATGCTACAGTTCATATTCAAATTGTACCAGCTGTTCTAATCATGTTCTTCTTAATAATTTTTTTTTTGGTCCAACTGCAATCCAGATATTTGTGGGAAGGTTTTCAGTTTTTCACCATTGAGTATTGTGCTGGCTGTAGGTTTGTCAAAAATAGCTTTTATTAAACATGGTTATGTAAATTTTATTATGATTTGTTCTACTTCTGTGAAATATGTCCTGGGTAAATTGATAAGGATCACCTTAAATCTGTAGATTGCCTTGGGCATATGACCATTTCAACAATATTGATTCTTCCAATCCAGGAGCATGGGATATCTTTCCATTTTTTTAAAGTCTTCTTTAATTTCCTTCATCAGCTTTTTATAGTTTTCTGTGTAGAAGTCTTTCACTGCCTTGGTTAGATTTACTCCTAGGTATTTTATTACTTTGGGGCTATTTTAAAGGGGATTTATTATTTACATTCTTTTTCTGTTGATTCATCATTAGTGTAAAGAAATGAAATTTATTTTTGAATCCTAATCTTGTAACCTGCTACCTTGCTGATTTCTGCGATTATTTCTAGTAGTTTTTGGGTTTTCTATATATAATATCATGTCATCTGCCTATAGAGACAATTTTACCTCTTCTTTTCCAATTTGGATCCATTTTATTTCTCTCTCTTGCCTGATTGCTGTGGCTAGGACTTTCAAGACTATGTTGAATAGGAGTGGTGATAGTGGGTAATCGTGTCTTGTTCCAGATTTTCGTGGGAAGATTTTGAGTTTTTCACCATTGAGTACTATGCTGGCTGTAGGATGTGTAGACGTATTTTTGATTTAGCATTCCCTTTGTACAATTGCCCAGGAGTGGGATTGTTGCATCATAAGTTATTTGTATTTTTAGTCTTTTTAGGAATCTCCATTCTGTTTTCCACAATGGCTGCACCAAACTGCATTGACACCAACAGTGTATTAGGGTGCCCTTTTCTCCACACCCCTTCCAGCATTTTTCATTTGTAGACTTTAGAATGATGGCCATTCTGACTAGTGTGAGATAATATCTCATTGTAGTTTTGATTTACATTTCTCTGATAATTAGTTATTTTAAGCATTTTTTCATGAGCCTATTGGGCATTTATATGTCTTCATTGGAGAATTGCTTGTTTAGGTCTTCTGCTCATTTTGGGATTGAGTTGTTTGTTTTCCTTATTAAGTCATATGAGCTGTTTATATATTCTGGAGACCAAGCCATTGCCAGATTCATCTTTTGCAAATATTTTCTCCCATTCCATAAGTTGCCGATTTGTTTTGTTTATGGTTTTCTTTGCTGTGCAAAAGCTTGTAAGTTTAATTATATCCCACTTGCTTAGTTTTGCTTTTATTTCTATTGTTTGGGTAGACTGCCCTAGTAGAACATTGTTGAGATGCATGCGAGATAATGTTTTGCCTATGATTACTTCTAGGATGTGTATTGCGTCTTGTCTTATGTTTTAGTCTTTAATCCATTTTGCATTTATTTTTGTGTATGGTGTAAGGGAGTATTCTAACTTCATTGATTTACATGCTGCTCTCCAGTTTCTCCAACACCATTTGCTGAAGAGACTCTGTTTATTCCATTGTATGTTCTTGCCACCTTTGTTGAAGATTAATTGGCCAAAGTTTTCTGGGTTTATTTCTAGGCTTTCTATCCTGTTCCATTGATCCATATTTCTGTTTTTGTACTAATACTATGCTGTTTTGATTAGTGTAGCTTGTAGTCTTTTCTGAAACCTGGGAGGGTTATTTCTCCAGCCTTATTCTTTTTCTTCAGCTATGCTTTGGCAATTTTGTGTCTTTTGTGATTCCATATAAAATTTAATATTATTTGTTCTATTTCTGTGCAGAATGTCATAGTTAATTTAATACAGGTTGCATTAAATCTGTAAATTGCCTTGGGCAGTATGAGCATTTTAACAATATTTTTCTTCCAATCCAGGTGCATGGGATATCTTTCCATTTTTTCAGGTTTTCTTTAATCTCCTTAATCAATGTTTCATTGTCCTTCATTTATAAAATTTTCACCTCCTTGATTAAATTAATTATTAGATATTTTATTACTTTGAGTGCTATTTTAAAAGGGAGTGTTTCTTTAAATTCTTTTCCTGATTATTCATTATTAGTATAAAGAAATGCAACCAATTCTTGTCCATTAACGTTGTATCTGTTACCTTGCCAAATTCTTTTATTAGTTTTAGAAGTTTTGTGTGAAACTTTCAAATTTTTCTGTATACAGTATCATGTCATCTGCATATAGTTACAATTTTACCTCTTCCTTTTCCTATTTGGATCCCTTTTATTTCTTTCTTCTTACCTGATTGCTGTGGCTAGGGCTTCCAAGACTATATTGAATACAAGTGGTGAGAGTGACAACCTTGTCCTTTATGAAGATTATACTATATAGCACAGGAAAATATATACAAGATCTTGTGGAAGCTCACAGCAAAAAACAATGTGACAATGAATATATGTATGTTCATGTACAACTGAAAAATTGTGCTCTAAACTGGAATGTGACACAACATTGTAAAATGACTATAACAATTTTAAAAAGTTTTAAAAAAGCTTTTATTATGTTGAGATGTGTTCCCTCTATAACCACTTTGGTAATGTGTTTTATCATAAATTAGTGTTGAATTTTATCAAATGATTTTTCTGCATCTATTGAGATGATTGTGTGTGTGTTTTTTTTTCTTTCTCTTGTTGAGATGCATTACATTGATTGATTCATGTATGTTGCAGCATCCTTGTGTTCCTGGGATGAATCCAAATTGATCATGGTGTATGATCTCTTTTATGTGCGGTTGGACTCTGCTAATATTTTGTTGAGGAGTTTTGCATCTATGATCACCAGTGATATTAGTACATAATGTTGTTTTTTGGTAGTACCTTTGTTTTTGGTATCAGGCTAATGGTGGTTTCATAGAATGAGTTTGGAGGTACTCTCTCTTTTTCAGTCTACTGCAAGTGTTCAAGAAGGACTGTTATGAGTTCTCTGTATGTTTGGTCAAATTCCTCAGTGAAGCCTTCTGTTCCTGGACTTTTGTTTCTAGGTAAGCCTTTATTTCTAATTCAATTTGATTTCTCCTGATTGTTTTGTTCAAGTGGTCAATTTCTTCTTCATTCAGTCTTGGTGGACACTATGTTTCCAGAAACTTGTCCATTTCTTCTAGGTTATCCATTTTATTTCCTCATATTTGTTCATAGTATTCTCATATGACATTTTGTATTTTTTGGTATTTGTAATTTCTCCATTTTCCTCTCTTATTTTGTTTATTTCTGCTCCCTCTTTTCTCTTCTTCATGAGCTTGGCCAGAGATGTGTCAATTTTGTTTACTCTTTCAGAAAACCAGCTCTTGGTATATTGATTTTTTCCATTGTTTTTTAATCTTTATTTATTTCCTCCATGATCTTTCTTATTTTCTTTCTTCTGCTGACTTGCTTTTGTTTGCTCTTCGTTTTTCTGATTCTTTTAGCTAGTAGGTTAGAATGTTTATTTGAGATTGTTCTTCTTTTTTGAGGAAGTCCTGTATTACTATGAGCTTCCCTCCTAGGACTGCTTTTCCTGCAAAGCATATATTCTCTGTGGTTATGACTAGTAAAACTTTAAATAGATGTTTTCCAAGAGCAGTTTTACATTCACATCAAAACTGAGAGGAAGGTACAGAGATTGTCCATATGCTCTGTCCCCATACTTGCACAAACTTCCCTATTAGGCCACTCTGGTGGGGGACTTTTCTATCTGTTACTGTTGATGAACCAATAATGACACATCTTTATCACCTGAAGCTCATGGTTTTTATTAAGTTTCACTCTTGGTGTGCATTCTGTGGAATTGGACAAATGTGTAATGACATACATGCATTATTATAGTATCAAATGGTGTATATTCACCAGCTTCAAAATCTTCATTGCTTGCCGATTCAGCTCTCCCATCCAAAATCCCTGGCAACCATCAGTCTTTTTACTGTCCATATGGTTTTGCCTTTTCTAAGATATCACATAGTTGAAATCATACAATATGTAGCCTTTTCCAATTGGCTTCTTTCACTTAGTAATAGCCATTCAAAAAAAAAAAAAAGCATTCAAATTTCTTCCATGTCTTTTCATACCTTGATGGCTCATCTGTTTTTAGCATAGAATATTGTTCTGTTGTCCAGCTGTACCACAGTTTGTTTACCCATTACCTAATGAAGAGCATCTTGGTTGCTTCCAAGATTTGGATATGATGGATAAAGCTGCTCTAAACATCTATATATTGTTTTTTGTGTGGACATAAGTTTTCAACTCCTTCTGGTAAATACCAAGGAGTGCAACTGCTGGATTATATTGTGCATGAGTGTTTAGCTTTTTAAGAAGATGCCAAACTGTCTTCCACAGATTCCCTACCATCTTGCATTCCCATCAGCAGTGAATAAGAATTGCTATAGATCCACATCCTCACCAGGATTTGGTGCTGTCAGTGTCCTGAATTTCGGGTGTTCTAACAGGTTTGTTTCCATTTGCCTAATGACATATGATGCGGAACATTTTTTGATATGTTTATTTGCCTTCTGTGTATTTTCTTTGTTGAGATGTCTGTTAATGACTTTTGGCTACATTTAATCAGGTATTTTTGTTTCACTGTTGAGTTTTAAGTGTTTTGTGTATATTGAAGATAACAGTCCTTTATCATATGTGCCTTTTGAAAAGATTTTCTCCAAATGTCTTCTCTGTCATTCTCTTGACATTATCATTTTTCTGGCAAATTTTTAAATTCAGTTATACTTTTCAACTTCAGGTTTTCCATTCCTTTTTTTTTAAAGTAAGTTCTTTCTTATTATTTTCTATTGGATGAGACTTTTGCATATCTTCCTTTAAAATTTTAATCATGACTTTTTGTTCTTATAGGAGTTATAATGTCTAATATTATATCTATAATATCTAATATCTGTGCTCAGATATTGAAAAATAGTATTCATTTGATTTGTACTTTTATTCTCCTTTAGTATGGAACAATTTTCAACATTTCTTTTCTTTCATGATCTTATGATTTTTGAAGAACACATGTCATTAATTTTATAGTGTCCATTTTATAGTTTTTGGTATTGCCTCATGACTAGTTCCATGTCATGTATTGTTAGCAGGAGCACAACAGGCATCAGTGATGCTATGTTCTTCCCAAAGTGTTACTTTAGATGGCACAAGATGTCAGTTTTTCCACTTATGGGTGATGTTAAGTTCATCACTGCATTAGGTGGTGTCTACTAGGTTTCTTCCCTATAAAGTTCTTTTTTCCTTTCTGACTAACCAGTAACTTGAGATTATGTAAATATTCTGTTCTTCATCAAAATTTCACCCACTATTTTTAAGCATCTATTAATTTTAGATTATGTAAATATTCTGAGTTTATGTAAATATTCTGTTTTTTTTTTTAATACTTATTCAATTTCATTTCTAGTGATCGGTTTGTTCTAGTGGTCAATTTCTTCTTGATTCAGTCATGTGGACTGTATGTTTCCAGAAACTTGTCCATTTCTTCAAGGTTATTCATTTATTTTCCATAAAGTTGTTCACAGTATTCTCATATGATATTTTGAATTTCTGTGGTATTGGTTGTAATTTCTCCATTTTCCTTTCTTATTTTGATAATTTGTGCTCTGTCTTTTCTCTTCTTTGTGAGCTAAGCCTGAGGTTTGTCAATTTTATTTACACTTTCAAAAAACCATCTCTTCGTTTGATTGACTTTTTCTATTTTTTAAATCTCTATTTTATTTATTTCCTCCCTGATCTTTATTGTTTTCTTCCTTCTGCTGACTTTAGGTTTTGTTTGCTCTTCTTTTTCTAATTCTTTTAGTTGGTTGGTTAGGTTGCTTATTTCAGATTGTTTATCTTTTTTGAAGAAGGCCTTTATTGCAATGAACTTTCTTCTTAGGACTGCTTTTGCTGCATCCAATAGATTTTGTGTGGTTGTGATTTTTGTCATTTGTCTCAAAGTATTTTTTAATTTCTTCTTTGATTTTATCATTGACTTATTGGTTTCTTAGTATCATGTTGTTTAATCATCATGCTGTTGTTTTTTTCTCCTTTGTTTTGCTGTAGTTGATTTCTAGTTTCATGGCATTGTGTTCAGAACAAAATGCTTAAAATAATTACTATCTTCTTAAAATTGTTGAGTCTTATTTTGTGCCCAAGTGCATGGTCCATCCTAGAAAGTGTTCCATGTGCACTGGAAAGGATGTATATTGTAATTTGGGGGGATGTAATATTCTGAAAATATCAACCAAGTCTAATTGTTCCATTGTATCATTTAGTTGCTGTGTTGCCTTTATCTTTCTGTCAGAAGAACCTGTCAAGTGATGTGAATGGGGTGTTATAATCTCCTACCATGATTGTGTTCCCATAGATTTCTCTCTTTATATTTGTTAGTATTCACTTTATGTATTTAGGTTCTCTTATGTTTTGTTCTTGTATGTTAACATGTATACTATCCTCATCTTGCATTTTGCCTTCAATCATTATATAGTGCCCTGTTTATCTTTATTTATGGCTTTAGTTTTTAAGTTATTTTGTCTATAATCAGTATTGCTACTCCTACCTTTTTTTCTTTTTTTTTCCATTTGCATGGAATATCATTTTCAATCCTCTCATTCTCACTCTAAGTCTCTTCTTCTCCCTAAAGTGTGTCTCTTGTATACAGCATATGGTATGCTGTTGTTTTATTTTCCAATATACCACTCTGTCTTTTTATTGGAGCATTTATTCCATTGACATTTACAGTAATCATTGATAGACTTCTATTTATTGCCATTTTGAACTTGGTTTTGCAGTTGATTTGTTATTTCCTCTTTGTTTCTTTCTTTTTTCTTTTTGTGGTTTGATAATTTTCCTTGTATTATCTCTGTTTTATTTTGTGTGTGTCTCCGTTGTAAGTTTTGGTCATGTGGTTACTCTGGTTTTTACATATACTAACCCATTACTATGTCTGTTTGTTTTAAACAGATAGTGATATAAGTTCAAACCATCCTGCCAAAAAGAAAAAGAAAAAGAAAAAAAGAAAAATACTCTTAATTTACTTGCTTCCCTCTCCCATTCTTAATGATTTAGACGTCTCTCTTACAATTTCATGTTTATCCTATTGTTATTCATTGTAGTTATCACCTTTCCAATTACTTTTTTTTCCCTTTCAGTAGAAAACTGGTCATCCTGATTATAATATGTCTTGGTGTGGTTATGTTTGGTTTCTTCTTGTTTTGGACCCTCTGTGCTTCCTGTACTTGGATATCTGATTACTTCTTTAGGTTTGGGGAGTTTTCAGTTATTTTTTCTTTAAATGCCTTTTCAATCCCTTTTGCTCTTTCTTCTCCTTCTGGGACCCCAATTATGCATAGATTGACACACTTTATATTATACCATAGGTCACTTATATCGTTTACATTGTTTTTTTCTCTCTCTCTGCTGTTCTGATTAGGTGATTTTGTTTTCCTGTCTTCTAAGTCACTTATTTGTTCCTCTGTATTATCTAGCCCACTAGCTCTCATTTCAATAAATGGGTTTTCCAATTTTATGTGGCTCTTTTTTATAGTGTTAATTTATTTTTTTTTGACATATTCTCTATCTCTATGCACAATTTGTTTTAGTTCCTTCAGTACTGTGATCAGTCATTTTTTGAAATAATGATGTAGCAGACTATCAAAGTCTGTTTTATAGATTATTCTTTCAGGGAATTTCTCTTGTTCTTTTAATTGGGAGTGATTATTTGGTTTTTATCTTGCTCATCTTTCTTTGGAACTATGGATTATGAAGTATCAGTTATCTACTCTGGCCCTGAAAGGTTTTATTTATTCATTTACTTATCTGAAGTGGATGCAGAAATAAATCTATGAAAAAGAAATGCAAAATAAAAAAAATTGAAAACTGTATAATCAATAACAGAAGAACAAAACAAATAAAAATCAAATTGAAATCAATTTTAAAAATTAATAAAAATATTTTAAAGAAAAATTTTGTTAATGAATAAAATATAAAAAAATTAAAGTAAAAATTAAAGAAAATATGGATATATTTCTCAATAGACTGTGTGCCCTTATAATTTTGTTGAGAGTTCTTTCTTACTTACGGGTAGTTGCCAAGTCTTCCTTCATTCCCTTTTGCCTGTTATTACTTTGGTTGGGGGTGTGGCCAGCGTTCTGGTGGCAAGAGCATGCCCTGGCTATTTAGTGGGGCCTCCTTTTTGTTCTGTTGTTGTCACCGACCCTATCCTCACCCTGCTGCCTGAATTCCACTCACTGGTTCTAGAGGCCCACCAGTCATGTCCCTGGATCAGGGAAAATGGCCTCACTAGCCCTTGCCCCTGCTCTGTGCCAAATCTCTGCTTTTTATTCATTTCTCTTAGAAGCATGAGTCCACAGAGGCACATTTGCAGAAAGTTTCCCTCTGTCTGGGGCTGTAAACAAATCTCACTCTCACCTATGAGGTTGCCGAACCCTAGGTATAGCTTCAGGTTTCAACCCCACTTTCACTTGGGAGCTGCACACTGGAGAATATGGTGGTTGTCATTAAGCCCTGCCTCTCTTCTCCCAAGGATACACCAATAATGGTGCCATGGGTCTGCAGAGACAAATGCTACAGTGCCCCTCTCCCTAGGGCACTGCTGTGTTGCTTTGTGTGTGTGTGTGTGCAGTGTTGCTTTGTGTGTGTGTGTGTGTGTGTGTGTGTGTGTCTGTGTATTTTATGAGGGACCCAGGCTTTTCTGATCTGTATATCCCCCTAGCTATGGGACATAGCTCACTGAAGTCCCGCAAGCTTGCCTCTGTAGAGTTGGCCCATGTCCTTTTCCTGGCTCGGGCAGCCTGTCCTGTCCCAACCCTGCTGGTTGATGTCTATGCCTGGGGATTACAGGGATCCTTTGTGCCCACTTAACTTAGTTCTGTCAGTCAAAGGCCATTCCATCCAGATCCAAACCTTGGAAGTTCCCCCTCCCTCCCTCTGACCTCTCCTTTGGAGTGAAGGAGACCTAGCAAATGAATGCTATTTCTCTTTTGTCACTCTCTCCCTGCAGGACCGGTTCCCCACTATTTTACTTTCTCTTCCTTTTTTTTTTTCTTTTCTCCTACTCAATTTGCAATGTATTTTGTCTTTTGAAGAAGGCAATGTTCTGTCAAAGTTCAGCAATTGTTCTGATTGGATGGGTGGGTTCATGGATATCAGTCTTGGTGTATTTGTGGGAGAGGGTGAGCTACAAGTGTCCTTCTACTCCACCATCTTTGCCCTTGTCCTCTGCTTATTTTCTATTTAGAGTAAACCTTTCATTATTTCCTTTAGCATAGGTTTAGTATTGCTGAATTCTTTTAGTTTTTGCTTATCTGTGAAATTCTTTCTCTTTCTATTCTAAAGTACAGCCTTACTGCATAAATTTTCCTAGGTTGCAGCTTTCTCTCATTCAGAAGTTTTAATATATATTGCCACCCCCTTCTGGCTGGCAGTGTTGGTGAAGAGAAACCAACAGATTGCCTTATGGGGTTTTCCTTATAACTAACAATTCATTTTTCTCTTGCTGCCTTTAGTATAATTTCTTTATCTTTAAACTTCACCATCTTAATTTTAATATGTCTTGGTGTAGGTCTATTTGGGTTCTTCTTCTTGAGTACTCTCTGTGCTTCCTGTACTTGGATATTTGATTGCTTCTTTAGGTTTGGGATATTTTCAGTCATGATTTCTTCAAATACCTTTTCAATCCCTTTTGCTTTTTATTCTCCTTCTGTGACCCCTATTATGCATATATTGGAATGTAATATATTATCCCATAGATCCCTTATACTGCTTTCATTGTTTTTTTTTTTTTTTTTCTTCTTTTTTTCTCTTGCTTTTCTGTCTGCTGTTCTGATTGGGTGAATTCTCTTATCATATCTTCTAAGTCACTTATTCATTCTTCTGCATTGTCTAGTCTGTTTTTGACTCTCTATCGCTTGGCTCTTTTCATAGCCATTGAGTATTATGTTTTTAATTATCTCCTCTTTATAGTTTCAATTTCCTTTTCATAATGTTCTCTCTCTCTATTTATAGTCTCTTTTATTTCTTTCAGTGCTTTCATCACTCCAGTTTTGAAGTAATGATCTAGTAGACTATTGATATGTATTTCATTGACTGTTCTTTCTGGGGATTTCTATTGTTCTTTTAATTGAGAATCATTCCCCTCCTTCTTCATTTTACTTATATCTCTCTGGCACTATGGATTATGAAGTATCAGTTATCTTCTCTGGCCTTCAAGGGATTTTTGTTTTGAAGAGGATGTGTTCCTGTGTAGACTGTGCGCACCTAATAATTTTTTCGCTATGTCTGTTTTTAGTATGGATGGTAGCCACGTTTTTCTTCTATGTGTGTTATCTGTTATCCTTTTGATTAGGGATGTGGCTGGTGTTGTAGTGACCAGAGCCTTCTCTGGTTTTTTAGTGTGGTCTCATTTTTGTTCTGTGGTTGTCACAGCTCTGTCAGGGACTGGGTCTGTTTCCTTTTTGTTGGGAGTGAGGCTTCCAGACCTGATTCTGAGCTCTGGTGCATAGTAGGTGGGGTTGGAGCAGTTTAAGTACTTTTTCTTGACTCTGCCCTTGTCCTAGCTTTAGTTACAGGAATGTCAGTGTCACACACTTGGTTTGTGATGCACTATCAGGTCAGTGACATCACCAGAAGCAAACACTGCACTTGCACTTGCCCTGATACACAAACTCTGCTCAACTGCCTTAGATGCCTACACCAGTAGGGCTTCCAGCACTCAGTGACTGTATTCATGCTAGCAGATCAGCACCATGCAAAGTGCCAAATGCTGCCCCTTCAATCACCCCACTTTGCAAATTCTGCTCACTCTTCCAGAGGCCCACAGGCCATGCTACTTGGTCAGAACTACTCTCAGTGCTGCATCCACTCAGGGTAGGTGGGCTCACAGAAAATGGCCACACCAGCACTCACCCTCACTCTGTGCCAGAACTCTAGTCCTTGCCCATTTGTCTTAGAGGTGTGGGTCCACAAAGGCACCTGCATAGCAAAATGGTCCCCTTTGCTTGGTGTTGTAAACAAATTTCAGTCCAGCCTGTGAAGTTGTGCACCCTCTGGGTATGAATTCGTGTTTCAATTCCACCTCTGCCTGGGAGCTGAACACTAAGGGATATGGTGGTTGTGCTGGAGCCCTGCCTCTCTTCTAAGAACACATCAGCAATGGTGCCACAGGCCTGTGTAGACAAAGGCTATGGCCCAGCTGCATTGTGCTCCTCCCTACAATGCACACCAGCAGTATTGTATTCTTTTTTTAATTTTATGGAGAACTCAGGTTGTTCTGTTCTCTATATCCTCCCAGACATAGTTCATAGCATACTCCAGCCCCCTGAGGTTGCCTCTGTGCAGTTGGCCCCAGTCCACCATGTGGCTTTGGCAGCCATCCCCAGCCCACCCCCTGCTGGTTTGTGTCTAGGGCTGAGGTCACAGGGAAATTTAGTGTTCATTTTACTTATTGTTTTGTGGGTCAAGGGCTACTTTGCACAGATACAAGACTTGGAGTCCTCCGTTCCCTCCAGTTTAAGAGTGTGAATCCTTATTTGTCACTCCCACACTGTGGAATCCATCCCACGCTATTTTCCTTCTACTTTTTTCCTACCAGATTTGTGGTGAATTTTGTATTTTGAAGAAGGTGTTGTTCTGTCAATGTTCAGTAGGTGTTCTGAGTGAATGGGTGGGTCCTGGGGTGTTTCTCTTGGTGTATTTGTGGGAAAGGGTGAGCTACTAATTTCTTTCTACTCCACCATCTTGGCTGCTCCTGACTCCTCTTTCTTAGATTTGATAATGAAATTACTAATAATTGGCCAGAATTCTCAAACAATGTTTCCATGATCTATTCAGACAGATATTGTATACCTGTCTGAAAATTAACATGTCATTTCTTATTTTTAAAAGAAACTGACAGCACATTCTGCAGGGAAGAAGTAAATATAAGTGTAATCCTATGAATTTTCAATAAAAGGATTAACTAATGGAAAGTCTGGTAGCCATGTACAGTCAATATCAGTTATCTTTGTTCTACCTTCCTTGATAATGCCTTTTTCTGTGGTACTAATTCCTTCTCTTCCCTCTACTGATCAAAACTTCTCCATTCGAAGCCATTGGTGTTATAGTGGTTAGCATAGCTGCCTTTCAAAACTTCTCCACTCTCCACTGTGAACAAAAATTAAAACTAAAATGTCTTAGCCAGACATCCAAAGTCCAACATAGTTTTATCTTAAATCCATTCCCCCACAATCCGTATAATTCTAGGAAATAAAGGTGAACATGTCAGTCTAATACTGGAAGACACTGCACTTCTTTTGAATGTCTATTGGTGGATGTCTAATATCAGTTTTAGATTTTTTTCCTCTTGGGCAAAATCTAATTTCCCAAAAGTAAATATTTAAGTATTTTCTCTGCTGGGTTTAAGTCTTACAAGTTATTTATTAATTATAGACTAGAATCATCCTTATATTATGAGATAATGAAATACAAAATACATTTCAAATTGCTTCTCCACTCACTTCTCCTCTTTCTTTTAGAGAATAAAAGTTTATGGTTGAATTTTAATGCATAATTAAAATATATCTATATATATTTATTTATATTTATTTATTGAAGTATAGTCAATTTACAATGTTATGTCAATTTCTGGTGTACAGGATAATGTTTCAGTCATACATTTACATACATATATTCTTTTTTATATTCCTTTTCATCATAAGTTACCATAAGATATTGAATATAGTTCTCTGTTATACAATATGGAATTGTTTTTTATATATTATATATATATTATTATCTGCAAATCTCAAGCTCTCAATTTAGCCCTTCCCACTCTCTTCTCCCTCTGGAACACATAAGTTTGTTTTCTATGTCTGTGAGTCTTTTTTTTTTAAATAATTTCATCTATTTTTTAGATACTACATATAAGTGATATCATATGGCATTTTTCTTTCTCTTTCTGAGTTCACTTAGAATGATATTTCCCAAGTCCATTCATGTTGCTTTAAATGGCATTATATTATTATTTTTTTATGGATGTGCATTATTCCATTGTATAAATATACAACTTTTTATCCAGTCATCTGTCCTCTTGTTAATCTTACTGGAGAGGCCAAATCTTACTGGAGAGAGCAATGCTCACTGCCTAGGTCACAAGTGGATTAGTCAATTTGTTTTGGCTTGCTTTGAACTGAAAATTGTTGCGTTAGAGGATTTCATTTCCTATGATGATACCTTTTTCCACACCATAATATTCCCACTGTTTATTCATACCTTTCCTGAATCTCCCTACATGGACAGAAATGTCAAGCTTCACCATGAGAGAAACAAGCTCGTAGACTTTATACTTCCAGAATGATACAAGAGTTGGATGTAAGACTTAGGTTAGAATCAGTGCATTAAGTTGTTCAAAAAATAAATTACACAGACTTAGTATATGCCAAACTCAGACACTGGCTGCAAGTGGATTCAGGGTATTCACAAACCAGAAAGCATCACTGAGTTTGAAGTCCAGAGGTTTTACTTGGGCTTTATAATTTATTAAATCATTGGACACATGACTAATCTCCATCTCCAGCACCATCTACTCCCATCTTCCCAGAGTCCAGCATGTCCCTAATTTTCAACCCTCTAATTATGTGGCTGGTCTTTCTGGGATTAGTGCTCATGCTGAAGTTAACTTGGGGCCCACTACCGTGAGTCACCTCATTAGCATAATAGACGGTCTTCTCACTCAAGAAATTCCAAGAGTTTTGAAGTTCTGTGTATGGTACCAGAAATAAAGGACAGACAATTTATTTATTATACCACTGATAATAACTCTAAAAATTTGGTATGCATGAGAACTACAAAGGAGATTGCTTAAAATTTTACCCTTTGTAGAACTGAATTGAGGCTCAGAACTTCCTAATTTTCAGGAGCACATAAAGAATGCTACATTGCTGATGAGCATGTAAATTGGTACAATCACCTGAGAAGAAAATATCTGTCAGTATCCACTTTAACCTGAACATATAGATAAATCTATTCCAGCAAATCTGCTTCTAGGTAAATACCTAATAAAAGTGGCCACTGTCAGGAAAAACTGAAATATTTTGAAACACACACTGAACCACACGAAAGATTACTTGGTGTCTGTCTAGCTCACCCTTTGAGTATTTCAAATTTAATGTTACTGAGCTATTTTCTAACTCTGTAGGTAGTAGGAAACATACTCTACTATAAATTATTATTTTTCTTTAGAAATGCTAATGTACTTAATCTTGTGGAATGCAACTGCTGGGTACCATTGCCTCAGTGCGCTGTTGTTTGCCTAGATTTCTTCTTTAAAGGAACCCTTCATCTCCTCTCTAATTCACCATTTCTAAGAGGGTCAACACATATTGGTGTGAAAGACAAGACTTATAAAATATGATAGCACATCTTAGTTTGACCTTCAAGGCCTTTTACATTCTGGCCTCAAGCATCATTTCCAGATTCAACTTTTTATTTCCCTTTCTCAACTCATATTCCAAAGACTGTTACTGACACTTCAACCATCTTGCATGATGTCTTCATCCATTACCCAATTCCTTTCGCAGCATGCATGCTCACACACACAAACACACACAAACAGGACCACTTCCACCTGCCTTCCTTTCCTCTTTGAATTTTTTGAGCACTACTCTGAGCCACTCATTTAAATTTCAATTATTCATCATCTTACATATTTACCATTGTGCATACCAATCTCTCATTTTGCTTGGCAAGTTCTGAAGGCTTATCCTTCCTGTTATTAACTGATTTGTTATCTGGTCCTGTGGTGAAGTATTTTATGCATATGAGTTGAAAGAGAAGCAGTCAAGGGAATGGTTGATGAAGAAGTATAAAAATTGCCATTTCGGAAAATCTAGGACAGCAAAAAGAAACAAACAAACAAAAATAATTGGTCATGCAGAGAAACTGTGAAACCAATGATCTTTATGCTTTAAGTCCAGGATTACCTCCCTGCCTAGTTCATTGGAATTCAAACCTAGGAATTTGCCCATGTGGTCCCACACAAGCTCCACTTTCTGCTTCTGCTATTCATTCTTGTGGAATTGTCTGTATGATATTTGCCTTCAGCTTGCCTTTGTCTTCTGGTTTCTGATCATGTCCTTTCATCCCAGCTCTTAGTGACTTGTCAGATGTCACTGAGATCACAGCCACGAAGTTCCTTATACCATGTCTGGTGCAGGGTAGGTGCTCAGTGAGGATTTTCCTTCTTCTTAAAGTAGCTCAGATTTGTTATTATGCTTCCCATGGATGTGAACAAAAGGCTTTTATTAAATTAGGAAATAAAAGCAACCTGTGTTGTTTCTTGATCAAAGATTTCAGCCTGAGGCAGAATTCCAAGTTGGATGCTTGGATAGTCAGTGGGAGCACCACAGGGCCATCTCCCTCCTTGTCTCTCTAGAAGGACTCACTTGCTCATTGTCCTTTAGGGGCTTAAGCAGCAAGTCTGAACTCACAGCTCCTTGTTCACATCAGAGGCTTCCATCCAACCACCATTGCCCTGACTCCACCCTCTCCTCCAGCAGCACCAGCTCAACTCCAGAGTAGAAACTGAGAGCAGTGTCTGTAGATCGGAGTCCAGACAGCTAGCCCTTCCTGCATAAAGTAGGGTGCCCCTGAACTGACCTTTGTTGAAAGGCAGCAAGCATCCACTTTTTAGCAGGTAGGACTTCCCCCTTCTCCACTCTCTCACCCTTTGTGTCTCTTCCCCCTCTCCCCTTCCTCCCCTCCATCCTTCTTTAAAACACCCTTGAATGGATGATGCTGGCTTGCAGCTGTTAACTTAGTTCTTTTTTATAAACCCAGTAATTTATTTCAAAGTAGAGATTTCAGGCTTACTGAACAAAATCCCACTACAATTGACACTTATACAGACACTAGACTACTGTACACTTAAAAAAAGAAAAAAATCAAGGACCAAGGTGGTAGAGTAGAACAACACTCTTAGCTCACCCTCTCCCACAAATGCACCAAGACTGACATCCACTTACCCACATATCCAATCAGAAAGTCTGATGAACTTTGACAGAACTTCACCTTCATCAAAAGACAAAACATGCCATTAATCTGGTAGGAGAAAAGGAAAATAAAAGGAAGAAAAAGGGAAATAGTGCAGTCTAGTCCCATGGGGAGGGAGCAGCAAAGGTGGTATAGTGCTCATTTGTTGGGTCTCTCCCACTCCAATGAAGATGTCAGCTGGATGGAGGGGGAACCTCTGAGGCTTGAAATTGTGTAGAATAGCCCTTGACTGACAGAACAAAGTTAAGTGGGCAAAAAGGGTCCTCATGATCCCCAAGCTTAGACACGAACCAGCAGGTGTGCGATTAAACAGACTGCCTGAGCCTGATGTAGGACTTGGGCCAACTGTAGAGAGACAACCTCAGGAGATTTCAATGTGCTGTGTGCCATGGCTGGGAAGGTATACAGAGCAAAACATCATGAGTCCCACATATAATATGAAAAAATAAAGGCAAAGCAACACTGCTGGTGTGCCCTGGGGGGAGGGGTGCCATAGCTTTTGTCTTTGAAGTCTTGTGGCATCATTTCTGGTGCATTTTCTGGAGAAGAGAGGTGGGACTCCACCACACCCACCATATACTCTAATGTGCACCTAGGTGGAGGCAGGGTTGAAATCTCAATCCCTACCTAGGGGCTCTGCAACCTCATAGAGGGGAGTCAGATTTGTTTGCAGCCCCAGGAAAATAGGAAAGTTCTGCTGCAGTACCTCTGTGAACTAATGCTTCTAAGACAAATGAACAAGGAGCAGAGTTCTGGCACAGAGCAGGGGTGATGGCTGTTATGACAATTTTATCCAAGTCCACCTAGAGAGCATGGAACTGAAGTGAAGTTGAGAGAGGCACTGAAAAACAGAGTGACCCAACCACCTATCATGCACAAGTGCACCACCACAATGAAGCATTTGGAGGAGACATGACACATGGCACTAGGAGAAGCACACATCAGGAGCACAACTGGAGGGCCTCTGGAACCAGTGACTGGAGTTCATGTAGCAGGGTGAGAACAGGAGCAGCAACAACCACAAAATAAAAAGGAGATCTCATTTAATAGTCAGGGAAGACTCTTACTACCAGATCACAGGCCAAATCCCCAACAAAAAGGATAACAGGCAAAAGACAGGAAGACATAGTAACCACCCATACTTCAGACAGAGCTATCGACAAAATTATTAAGAGCACATAGTGCCCACAAGAACACATCCACATATTTTCACTTTTTTCTATTAATTTTTAAATTTTTACTTTTAAAAGATTTTTTATGTTTCTGTTTACCCTTTTTAAAATTGGACATTAAAATATTTTAAGTTGTTTTTAGTTTGTCTCAATTTCATTTTTATTTCTCTTTGCTTTAATCTTCTATTATTGATTAGACTCTGTTCTCAAATTTTTTTCTTTTTTAAGATTTTTAATTTCTCACAATTTGCTGTTTATCTCTTTGTTTTGTTCTCTTATTTATTATAATCAGTTTTCAGATATTATTTTCTAATTTTAAGGCTTTTAAAATTTGTCTCAACTCAATTTTTATTTCTCTTTGACTTCTTTTATTGTTCATAATCTGTTTTCAAATCTTATTCTTTTCTTTTAAATTTATTTTTTAGCTTTATTTCTGCATCTGTTTTAGGTAAATAAGCAAAAAGAAAACCTTTAGAAACAGAAAAGATAACTGATGCTCCATAATCAATAGTGCAGGACAGATGTAAGTAAAATAAAGAAGTAGAGGAACAACTCCCATTTAAAAGAGCAGGTAAAATCCCCTGAAAGAGAGATCAATGAAATAGACCTTGGTAATCTATTAAATCATGATTTCAAAGAAGGAGAGATAAAAGTACTAAAGACACAAAAGGTGATTGTGTATAGAGGCAAAGACTATGTCAAATAGGAAATTGAAACTTTATAAAGAAGTGTGAATTAAAATAGGAAAACACATTTGCTGAGATAAGACCTGAGTTAAAAGTTGTAAAAAAAAAAAAAAGTAGGCTACTTAATGCAGAGGAATTAATAAGTGGTTTAGAATACAGGACAACAGAAATCAACTAATCAGAACAGAAGAGAGGAAAACAAAAACCAATGAAAGAACAAAATTCAATGAAAACAATTATCCTATGGGATAATATAAAACTTGCCAAAACCTATGCATAACAGGGGTCTCAGAAGGAGAAGAAAAATCAAAAGGGAATGAAAAGGTATTTGAAGAAATCTTAATTAAGAACTTCTGAAACATAAAGAAGCAATCAGATATACCAATACAGGAAGTACAAAGGGACCCAAACAAGAAGAAACCAAACAGACACACACTGAGATATATAATAATCAGCATGGCCTGGGTTAAAGATAAAGAAATGATTCTAAATGCATAAGGAGAAAAACAGTGTTAGTTACAAAGGAAACCTCATAAGGCTTTCAGCTGATTTCTCTACAGAAACACAAACACTACAAGCCAGAAGGTAGTGGCGAGATATATTCAAAGTCCTGAATGAAAAACAAACAAACAAAAAAGATTCAGCCTAGGATAATTTATCCAGCAAGTCTATTCTTTAGAATAGAAAGAGAAATAAATATCTTCACAGACAAGCAAAAATAAAAGAATTTAGCAACACTAAATCTATGCTAAAAGAAATATTGAATGGTATACTCTAAATCAAAAAGAAGTAGGTTGCTTTTGAAAGGAGAAAACCATAATTGGAAAGGTGATAAATACCATGAATTACAACAGAATAAACATGGAATAGTAAAAGAAGACATCTAAATCATTCTCGGTAGGATGGGTTTGAGCTTATATTTCTATATGTTTAAAACAAACAGATACAGTAATGGGTTAATATATGTACAAAATTGGGTAACCATAAGGGAAAAACTTACAAGAGAGTCACAAAAACTTAAAATTAACCAAGATAATAGGAAGGAAACTTAAGAAAAAACAACACACAATAAGAAAAAGAAAGGAACAAGGGAAAAAATGCCAAATCACCTGCAAAATTAAGTTCAAAATCGCAATAAACTAAAGTTTATCAGAAATTACTTTAAATTTCAATAGGTTAAATGTTCCAATGAAAAGACCTAGAATGACAGACTGGATAATAAAACAAGAACCTACAATATGCCACATACAAGAGATCCACCTTTGGGAAAAGGACAAAAATAGACTGTGAGTGAGAAAATTGAACAAGATATTACACACAAATAGAAATGAAAAGAAAGCAGGGGTAGCAATACTGATTTCATGCAACATGAACTTTAAAACAAAGACCATAAAGAAAGATGAAGAACGTTTTATGATTTAAGGAGCAATACAAGATGAAGATATTACATCCATTAACATAACTACACCCAATGTAGGAGCAACTAAATACATAAAGCAAATACTAACAGATATAAAAAGAGAAATTGCTGGGAATAAAATAATGGTAGGAAATTAAAGCATCTCATTATCCTCACTGGAAGACCTTCCAGATGCAAATTTAATAACGCAACAGAAATTAAATGATACAATATACAAATTAGACATGGTTGATATTTCAGAACATTACATTCTAAAAAAAATACAATATACATTCTTCATAAGTGCACATGGAACATTTTCTAGGGTGGATCATGTACTTGGGCACAAAAGAAGACAACAATTTTAAGACGATAGTAATTATTTTAAGCATTTTTTTCTGAACACAATGCATGAAAGTAGAAATCAACTACAGAAAAACAAAGGAGAAAGAAATGACAGCATGATAATTAAACAACATGATACTAAGAAACCAATGGGTCAATGATAAAATCAAAGAAGAAATTAAAAACTACTTTGAGACAAATGACAAAAATCAAAACCACACAAAATCTATAGGATGCAGCGAAAACATTCCTAAGAAGAAAGTTCATTGCAATAAAGGTCTTCCTCAAAAAAGATGAAAACTCTGAAATAAACAACTAACCAACTAAAAGAATTAGAGAAAGAAGAGCAAACAAAACCTAAAGTCAGCAGAAGGAAGAAAACAGTAAAGATCAAGGAGGAAATAAATAAAATAGAGATTTAAAAAACAATAGAAAAAGTCAATCAAACAAAGAGCTGTTTTTTTTTTTTTGAAACAGTAAATAAAATTGACAAACCTCGGGCCTAGCTCACAAAGAAGAGAAAAGTCAGAGCACAATCAAAATAAGAAAGGAAAAGAGAAATTACAACCAATACCACAGAAATTCAAAATATTATATGAGAATACTGTGAACAACTTTATGGAAAATAAATGAATAACCTTGAAGAAACGGACAAGTTTCTGGAAACACACAGTCCACATGACTGAATCAAGAAGAAATTGACCACCAGAACAAACCAATCACTAGAAATGAAATTGAATAAGCATAAAAAAAAAAAAACTCCCAATGAACAAATGTCAAGGACTGCATGGCTTCCCTGGGGAATTCTATCATACATACAATGAAGAACTCATACCGGCCTTTCTCAAAATCTTCCAGAAGTTTGAAAAGGAGGGGGTACTCACAAACTCATTCTATGAAGTCACCATCACCCTGATACCAAAACCAGACAAAGACACTACTAAAAAAGAAACTCACAGATCAATATCACTGAGGAAACATAGATACAAATATTCTCAACATAATATTAGCAAACAGAATCCAACAGCACATAGAAAAGTTCATACAGCATGATCAAGTCGGGTTTATCCCAGGTCCACAAGGATGGTTCAACATATGCAAATCAATCAATAATATACCCCAACAACAAGAGAAAGGACAAAACCCACATGATCATCTTAATAGATGCAGAAAAAGCATTTGATAAGATTCAATGCCCATTATGATAAAAATCCTCACCAAAGTAGGTATAGACGGGACATATCTCAACATAATTAAAGCTGTTTATGACAAACCTACAGCCAGCATAGAACTCAATGGTGAAAAGCGGAAAACCTTCCTACTAAAATCTGGCAAAAGGCAAGGTTCTCCACTCTCACCATTTTTATTCAACATAATCTTGGAAGTCCTAGCCACTGCAATCAGGAAAGAAAAAGAAATACAAGAGATCCAAATTGGAAAAGAAGCTAAAAAATTGTCACTATATGCAGATGACATGATACTATATATAGAAAACCCTAAAAGGCCCAGGCAAAAACTACACGAACTAATGAAAGAATTTGGCAAAATACAAGGATACAAGATCACAAGATTAATGTACAAAGCAATACAAGATTAATGTACAAAAATCAGTTGCATTTCTTTACACTAATGATGAATCAACAGAAAAAAGAAATAAAGAAACAATCCCTTTTAAAATTACATGTAAAGTAATAAAATATCTAGGAGTAAATCTAACCAAGGAAGCAGAAGACTTATACATGGATAACTAAAGGAAATTAAAGGAGACTTTAAAAAATGGAAAGATATCCCATGCTCCTGGATTGGAAGAATTAGTATTGTTAAAATGGTCACATTTCCCAAGGCAATCTACAGATTTAATGCAATCCCTATCAAATTACTAAAGGCATATTTCACAGAGTGGAACAAATTATTATAAAACTTATATGGAATCACAAAAGACCCAGAATTGCCAAAACATAACTGAAGGAAAAGAATGAGCTGGAGGAACAACCCTCCCAGACTTCAGACCATACTACAGAGCTACATTAATCAAAACAGCATGGTATTGATACAAAACAGACATATGGACCAATGGAACAAAATTGCCCAGCAATGAACCCACAATGTTTTGGTCAATTAATCTTCAACAAAGGAGGCAAGAACATACAATGGAAAAAAGACAGTCTCTTCAGCAAATGGTGTTGGGAAAATTGGACAGCAGCATGTAAATCAATGAAGTTAAAATACTCCCTCTCACCATAAACAAAAATAAACTCGAAATGGATTAAAGACTTAAACATAAGACAAGTCACAATAAACCTCTTAGAAGAAAACACAAGCAGAACATAATCTCACATACATCTCAGCAATGTTCCCCAGGGCAGTCTACCAAAGAAATAGATATAAAAGTAGAAATAAACAAATGGGACCTAATTAAACTTAAAAGCTTTTGCACAACAAAGGAAACCATAGGCAAAACAAAATGGCAACCTACAGATTAGGAGAAAATATGTGCAAAAGATGAAACTGACAATGCTTAATCTCCAGAATATATAAACATCTCATATGACTTAATAAGGAAAAGAAAAAAACCCAATCCAAAAATGGGCAAAACACCTAAACAAACAATTCTCCCATGAAGACATACAAATGGCCAAAGGCACATGAGAAAATGCTCAATACCTCTAATTATCAGAGAAATGCAAATTAAAACTACAATGAGGCTTCACCTCACACCAGTCAGAATGACCATCATTCAAAATTCTATAAATGACAAATGCTGGAAAGCGTGTTGTTGAAAAGAGACCCCCCTACACTGTTGGTGGGAATGTTGTTTGGTGTAGCCATTGTGGAAAACAGTACGAAGATTCCTGAAAAGACCAAAAGTAGACTTAACATATGATGCAGTGTCCCCACTCCTGGGCATATATACAGAAGAATCCCTAATTCCGAAAGACACCTGCACCCTAATGTTCATAGCAGCACTATTTACAATAGCCAAGACATGGAAGCAACCTAAATGTTCATTGACAGATGACTGGATAAAGAATTTGTGGTATATTTATACAATGGAATACTACTCGGCCATGAAAATTGAGAACATATTGCCATTTGTAGCCACGTGGATGTCCCTGGAGAATGTCATTCTAAGTGAATTAACCCAGAAAAAGAAATATACCACATAACACTTATATGTGGGCTCTAAAAAATAAGACAAATGAACTTATATGTAAAACAAAAACAGACTCACAGACATATAATACAAACTTGTGGTTGCCAGGGGAGAGGGGATTTTGAAAGGATAAACTGGGAATTTGAGATTTGCAGATACTGAGTGACATATATAAAATAGATAAATAAGTTTTACTGTATAGCACAGGGAATTATATTCAATATCTTGTGGTAGTCAATTTTTTAAAAAGAATATGAAAATTAATAAATGTATATTTATGTATCACTGAAGATTTGTGCTGTGCACCAGAAATTGAGGCATTGTAAACTAATTATAACTCAATTTTAAAAAGTAAAAAAAAAAGTTGTCATTAAACTAGCAAAAATGCTCAGAGAGCACATACAGATGAACCCACTGTCACTGTCAAAATGAAATCACAGTGGGTTAGGAGGAAACTTGCACTGATTTTGAGAAAAACTGGCAATGACCCCAAACCAAATTTACTATCTTCCACTCTTTGTTTTTCCCTGTGGGCTTCATTCTCATGGAAATCTGACATGGAAGGGAAGTGTTAGGGACTTCAGGCTAGCTGATGCTCACTCCATGTTCTCTGATCAGCCATCTTAGCTGTGACAGGAGAGCGAGTGTCTCACTCCAAGTGGAAGAACACAGCACCAAGGCCAGTGGGGGACCTCAAATACATCCACAGCACAAAGAAATAGTTTCTCAAAACGTTTTGAGATATATGTCTACCAATCAGCATCATCAAAATATTCACTTGTATGTACTGCTTATGAAGCCATCACTATGGTCTCTGAGGGTACTAGAATTACAAGAGTTTACAAGATCTGACAAATAACATAATGAGTTTTTCTTCTGTCTTTAAAATTTAAAGAAATCGAAAACATTATTTTGGTGGGCTAGCTGCCTCCATTGAGAAAAAGTTAAAGAAGCACAGCTACAAGTATAAATATCAAACCAAGCTCGGTCTCTGTACTGATCACTGGTACCTGGCAGACGCAAGATGGAAATGTGTAGCTCAAGTTCTTGGCATGAATTACTTGCTATTAATTTGTCATTAACAGTAGATTCTGTCAAACTTAAATTTAATCATATTGATTTGTTTTCTAAAATAAAGACCTTTCACTTAAAAAATAAATAAAATCCATAAAAATCTTCAAAACCTAATAAAAACGGGCAACTTGCTATAGCCTGGTTTATATTAGACATTAGGAAGGTCTTCCATTGTCTTCTTATTTACACTTTCACGTACAATAAAGAAAAATCAGGATGCAGTTTAATCTAGTTCTTTTAAAAGATCTCTGAAGCCACCATAGCAAGATAGATAGGTTGATTCACACACTAGCTTCTCCAAAGTTCAGATGATTTTTACATGTGTCATTTATTCCAAATTTGGAAACACCCTGGAGGAAGGTAGGGATGAATGGTGGTAGGAGACACAATGTAACTATAGGAAGGACCTTACCTCTTCCCTGAATGTGTAGAAGAGCAGAGTGAGTCATGCTTGTGGGGAGTGGAGAGGAACCGAGTGCAGATTCCACTGTGGACCTGCTGAGGTTAGAGTTGGTGGGGTGCTGTTGATGAGCATGTGCTCCAAGGAAAGGTGGGGTCAGGGATTCCAGAATCACTGGAAATGGTTTCCTGGGACATGTGTCTAGAACCAGATGGCCTGGAATGGAACTAGCATGAACAGAATTCCACAGTCCCACAAAGGTAGATTCCCAGGTCCATGAACAACCAGGACCACAGGTGTGGGGGAGATGAAGGCCACTGTCTGAGAAAGTGGGAACAGGCCATGAACAGCAGTGAGGGTGTATGTGTTGGGGCTGGGAGGTGGGGTAATTCTTAAATCTTAGTTCACATGTAGACTACAAGAGACTGGGTGTGGAGAAGCCAGTCAGGGTGAGGAAAAGTAGTGGGGTATTTTTGTAGAAGGACACACTGAGGCTTGGTGATTTGTTAAAAATGGGGGAGTACCCCTGGTTTTCTGTTTGGGGAGGCTAAAACCGACAGCAGTGGAATGAGAGGTGGATTCGAGGAAAGAAAGGACATGGTGATGAAGTGAAGACACTTTTCTGGGGAGGTGAAGAGACTGGAACAGAAGTAAAATGTCTCTTTTCTCCAAAGGGATCCTCAAAGGCACAGAGTTCAGAAGTCTCCCATTCTGCTCCCATTACCAGTTGCTTTCAGGGACTCCATGAGGTATAGGGAAGCCATCTGCTTGATTATCACAGTAGAGAGCATCCTTGGTGAAGTGGAAAAACTGAAAAATTTTATTTGAAATTATATTTTCTGAAGGCATCCATTTAAGTGGTTGCCATTGGGATTCTTTTTTGAGAAGACTTGGACTTACAAATAAGTGCAAATTATCCATTGAGACCTGCCCTGTCCAGAGTGGCAGCTGCTAGGGGGGAGGGTATAGCTATGTGATAGAACATGTGCTCAGCATGCACGAAGTCCTGGGTTCACTCCCCAGTACCTCCATTAAATATAAATCAATAAAAACCTAATTACCCTCCCAAACAAACAAAACAAAACAAACAATAAAACCAAAACAAAGCACAGAAAAACAAAGTGGCAGCCGCTAGCCACATGTAACTATTGCTTGCTTGATACATAGCCAGCTGAAGTTGAGATGCGCGGTACATGTAAAATAGACTCAGATTTTGAAGGTCTAGTATGAATAAAAGCATGTGAAATATCTCATGTATTTTTCTGTTGATTATATGCAGCAATGATAATATTTTGGCTCTATTGGATTAAATATAAATATATTGCTAAAATCAATTCCTTTTTTTTTTTTTTTTTACTTATTTAAAAATGTTGGGGGTGCTTCTGGAAAATTTAAAACTGCATGAGTTGTTTGCATTATATTTGGACATCCCCTGAGTTGAATTATCAGAATCATACTTTTGCCAGTCCTGTTCATTTTATGAAGTTTTGTTTAATTATTAGAATTACATTTTCATGCTGTAACCTATACCAGACTTCTGTTTGAAATCAAGCAGTAAGGAGCTAGTATTTTTGGTTTTACTTTCTGAATTTGATGAATGACTGCATTACTGTTTTGTGTTTTCTTTTCCAAAATTTAATTGTGTGCTGGTTAATTCCAGGATGGTGATGTCTGAGTTTTTTGTATTTTGTTTTTTTTTTTTCTTTCCCTTTTTAAAGGTAAAATTGCACCATCCTGGAAATAGTTATCTCAGGGAATTAGGAATTAATTTTTAAAACATTCACCTCTCAAAATTCCTTCACTGGGCCTGGCAGCTCAAACCATGACTGTATTGCTCTTTGGAGCTGCATTTTCAAAACATTTTATTGATGTATATTTGATTTACAATGTTGTGTTAGTTTCAGGTGTACAGCAGGGTGATTCAGTATATATATATATATTTTTTCTTTTTCAGTTACTTTTCCACTGTAGGTTATTACAAGAAATTGAATATAGTTCCTTGTGATATACAGTAGGTCCTTGTGCTTATATATTTTATATATAATGGTGTGTATCTGTTAATATGGCCTCTTTTTGAATGCAAACAACATAGGTTGGGGCTCGGAGCCTTGAAAAACGAACATTACTAAGGCCATCCGCCCAGGCTTTGGGGGCTTTCTGAGTTTGTCTGCCCCCCCCAGGGGAAGGGAATTGCTCCTGTCATGGGATGTGATGGTGCTTGGGCATCAGGACACTTTCCTGTAGCCACGGCTGTGTGTCCTCATTGAGCAGGGCAGAAAAATTGATGCCTATGCTGAAGTGGACGGGGGGTTCTGTGAACAGTGTGTTCTCACAGTATTACCTTTTTCTGAGTTGCAGAGGATAATTATTTGACAACTTCTGTGTGACTGACAAGAAATGTGTGTGGTAGAATAGCCTTTCACATCTTACAACTTAAAGCAGTCATTTTCCCTCCCTTTTTGTTACAAAAGAATTTATGTTGTTGGGAAAACTACTCGTTAGGTGGACTTACCATAGTCACAGCCTTATGCCACTTTACCATATTTTCTTCTTGTGCTTTCCAGAACATTATAAAGTTGATAGAAAGAAAACAAGCATGAGGGAATACTCCTTAACTCATTCTATGCAGCCACCATCATTCTGATACCAAAAACAGGCAAAGACACCACCAAGAAAGAGAATTAAAGACCAATATCACAGAAGAACATAGATGCAAAAAATCCTCAAGGAAATACTACCAAATAGAATGCAACAGCACATAAAAAAGATCATACATTATGATCAAGTTGGGTTCATCCCAGGGACACAAGTGTGGTTTAACACATACAAATCAAAGTAATAATTCACAACAACAAGAGAAAGGACTAAAACCACATCATAATCTCAATAGATGCAGAAAACACACTTAATAAAATTCAACGGGGAACTATAAAACATTGATGAAGGAAATTAAAGAAGTTTCTAAAAAATGGAAAGATACCCCATGCTCCTGGATTGGAAGAATCAATATTGTTGAAATGGTCATACTGCCCAAAGCAATCTACAGATTTAATGTGATCTCTATCAGATTACACAGGACTTTTTTTTTTTTTTTATAGAATTTGAACAAATAATCTTAAATTTATATGGAACCACAAAAGACCCAGAATTGCCAAAGCAATAATGAAGAAAAAGAATGAAGCTGGAGAAATAACCCTCCCAGACTTCAGACAACACTACAGAACTACAGTCATCAGAACAGAATGTTATTGACATAAACACAGGCATATGGATCAATGGAACAGACTAGAAAGCCCAAAAATAAACCCACAGACCTACAGTCAATTAGTCTTTGACAAAGATAGGCAAGAAAATACAGTGATTAAAGACAGTCTCTTCAGCAAATGGTGTTGGGAACACCAGACAGCAGCATGTAAATCAAAGAAGTTAGAACAACTCCCACACGCCATACACAAAAATAAACTCAAAATGGCTTAAAGAATTAAATATAAGGCAAGACACTGTAAATCTCCTAGAAGAAAACATAGGCAAAACATTCTCTGACATAAATCTTAGCAATGTCCTTGTAGGGCAGTCTACCCAAGCAATAGAACACCTAGACACCTCTTCATTCCATGATTCCACAGTGTTCAAAACAGTAATTCACTTGTGCAGCTGTGTAATAAGCCACAGCTGCCAGCTGCCAGACCACTGGGCTTTTCTAGATTTCTTGTAATGTCAAAGAAATCCAGAAAAGTCATTTGCTATTTGCAGAAATCTTTGGTATCTCATTTTACAGTTAAAATTTTTTATTCCATTTTTCTAAAATTCAAAACTTCTGATTATATTAATGCATAATCATACAGACACACTTGTCAGGTGTACAGAATACACTTTTTTCTTATCATTATAAACAAAGTTCAATTAATCAAGAAGTTACAATGAATTACAAATTATGTCCTAGGACATGAAGCAGATACAAAACATGTGAAAAAGAGCAATCTTTATGATAGTTTGGAATCTAGCTGGAGACATAAGTACTATGCTGTGCCATCAAACAATTACTTAGTTTAGTGTTATATTCCAGATATATAAAGGAAGTACCAAGAGAAGAAATCTTGTGTGACTTGAAACATGACATAGCTTTGCACCTGAAGGACATTCAGTAAATAATAAATGAGGGAACAAATGAATGAACAAGTAAAACCAGCATAGCTGTGCAGATACATAGGCTTGAGCAGGGTTTTCAACAACCAGCAACACAAAATCTGCTCCTCGCCAAAGAAAAGCCCTCAAGTCTAAATACACACCTGAAATATTTCATTGAGTCTAAAGGCACATATCTGTTTTCATGTCTCAGCTTCTCAGAAATTGATGAGATGCCATAATTTAAAGAGTAGCATTTTTTCTTTCTAATAGTTAAAATAAATGTGTATCTCAAGCATCTTAAATTTGATCAAACATATTGATTGACTCTAAAAAATGTTATTGTATGTAATATGATTTCAAAATTAATCACTTAACACATGTAAATTTATATAGCTTATTATAACTTTTATTATACATAACAGCTCAAAAACTTAACGAAAGCCAATGAAAAATTGTGATGTCAAATCCTGTGAGATCTAATTCTTAAAGATTCAAAGCATAAAACAACAAAATTACAACCACTACAAACTCATACAGCACATCTTAAAATCTAGAGCATTCAGAATCTGCAATGTTACTGCAAACGGTGCTGTGAGGTAAATAACTGCAGATACTGTAAACAAACCTGTTATAGAAATACGGAAGATATTCTTCCCATTTTACACTAAAAGTTGGAAAGCTGGGGAAAAGAAAATAAATTTTGTTGCTATAATTTTACCTATAAATAAAAGAATAAAATACTGACCATCTTAACATGTAGAAGTTTTACTGAAAAAGAAATAGAAAGGTGTTAACTTCATATTAATGAATTTCATATTCATTTATAAATTACTCTAAAGGAAAACTCACACAATCAACATAATGCAGTCACATAAAACAAGCAACCTGCTATATTTTATTTTGACTGGGGGAGATGCCATTTTTTTTAAAAAAGGAAGCAATGAATTTGCCAATGTCTGACTATTATCAGGCAGCTAGGGAAACATTTTATAGTCTACTGGAAAAGTGCAAACAGGCATGAATTAAACTGCTGACACAACCTTAGTACAGCATCCTAGTCTAATTAGTATAGGAAGTTACGTCAAGGAAAGAGCTTCCCTACCAATTTTTTTTTATCATTATCAGCCTCAATATCTGAATAGAAAAGGATATGAACTAGTGAAACATTAATCAATTAAGGGAAGAATAAACCTTAAATCTGTAGGAGAATCTGCATTTATCTATGCACCTACAGGTATGTATGCCTGTATAGGAATTTCTCATAAGAATTACATAATGAATCTGACTTTTGCTATGTACAGGGGTAACTAGTCACAGTATTTTTAGCCTTAAGATTCATCACTAGAAAATGAAATAGCACTTGTTGAGTTTCTGCAATATGCCAATCACTGTGCTAGATGTTTTATGTAAATTATCTCAATCTCCAAAAGAATCCTACCAGATAATTAGAATTTACTTCACATAACCAAAACTCAGTCACCTAAATTTGATTCCATTGGCTAAGTCAGCCAAACTCCAAAGCCCTTTTCCTTTACTACATGGTACTATGTATATATAAACATGAATGTGCACAAATACATTCCACTACATGAATCATGACATAACAATGGGACAGCTAGAGACTACTGTCTAATTTTTTCTACATAACACACTTCTGCATGGAGAATTAGTTCAATTATTCATCATTAAGTGATGAGGTCAGTATAATGTGAGTCACATTGGTCCAGAAAGTATTATTTCCAGCAGAGTAATGTTTTAAACCCTTGAGGGATGAGCTTTCTCACAGAGTCTTAGCAATATATGATGACCTTAAGGAAAACACATGACCATCCTGTGGAAGAGGGTGAACAGAGGCCAGTTAATGGCTTCAAGAACTGCTAGGATTTCTACAATGTTAGACTATCTGGCTGAGCTGTGAATACAAATAAGCCATGAAAATATTTTCACATGTTTACTTAAAAGAAAAATAAGAGGGGAGTATCTAAAGAAGAAAGTCTATATCCTGGATCAGAATTTTTAATTTTGACAATTTATCTTTAACAGAATTGAATGCCCTCATGGAACTACATTTCAAAGAAGACTAACTGATATTGGGTGCAAATGTTCAGCTATACTAGCATTTTATGAGAACTGTTACCAGTTTTGCTAGTACAGAGATTACAAGGCTGCATAGTTCTGAGTTGCTTGTCCATATTTTTAGGGTATAATTTTGCAGAACTTTAATTTTTTTCCAGAGACACATATATTGCTTTACAAGAGAACTGCCTGTATTATGGTATTGAAGAAATCCTAGTTTCACCACCAGCTTTATTCAGACCTAGTCTAAGTTCTTCAGTATTTGCTGTTACAGAGTAAAACCAATCTACACTGAGAGGTTAAATAAACTTTATTGTTGCTAAACACTTAAGAATTACTTTGTCAAACCAAATCATTGCCCATTTTTATTTTTACTTTAAGAAATAAAAAGAGTTGGAGTGAAATATTTGAAATAAACAAAAATAGAAGATAATGTTTTAAAATACAGATTATATTAACAGAAGTAGAATACATGATCTCAAAATTATGCTAAATTAAATGTAAATTCTAATATATACTATGTATTAAAAATATTTTGAGTCAGTTAAAAAACTTTTTTAATTCCACAAGGAAGATGACATTCGTTACAATAATAATATAGCTTTTTTCCTTAGAATTAGTCTACAGACATTATACTTGAGATTATTTTCCTTATGAAAATGTCAAATTATTAAGGAGAAAACAATATTTACCAATACTGGTCACAGAAAATACACATTACTAAGTTGGCTTCTTCATTTAAATCTCTCTCTGTAACGTGTCTAAGACATCACTAATACTTTAAGAATGTCAAACCCTAATCAAATTTTAACTCTGGTAAAGTAAGTTACTAAAAGATATCAATATTGAAAGTTATTAAATTTCCACTGTGATAAAACAAAATAAGAATCAAAATTGAACAGTCCTACATAAAATAAAATGTTTATTTAACAACTAGAGCTTACACTGCTCAGTAAGTGTTTTACTCTCCTCATCGAGATAATTGAAGATTTCAGAGCTAGGCTTCTGTCAATTTGCTACCTCTCAATCTAGAAGGCTTTTGTTTCTTGATTCCTCTTTCCTTCCTTCCTGTCTGTGAAGAAAAGGGTGATCCCTATCATTCCCAAGACTGATATCAGTCCTTTTGATTTTGTCTACCCCATATCTCCTCCAGAAACTTGTTCTTTTAATCATCTCCCTCCTGCTTAAAAGTTCAATTGCTTTAATCTCATTTGTCTCTCTTTCCATGAACATTATTCTTCCTAAGTTTAAGAGATAATGTTGTTTCATGAAACTTGCCTGTGTTTTGTGTATTCAGATACCCTGCTGTAAAATGTACATCTTACTATGACCCACAGTTAAAAAAAAAAAAGCTTGAAAGTTACTAAACTAATCTTGTGCCTTCATTTCATAGATGTGAACATTGAACCCACAGATCTGATCTATCAAAATTCACTCACTCAGTAATAGAATCCTTGGCCTTTCAATTCCCTCTATGGACAGAACTTTTCTTTACTCTTCAAATTATGTCGTGACATGGTGTCATTTAGTGACGACGACCACTTGTCATTATCTTAAGGTTATCTGTCAATAGACACTTTATGTTAATATTAACTGAAAACTCAAGTTACTGGTTCCAAGCAAGGTCAGATTTCTGGATCAAAACTATTAAAATCTCCACTTTGTTCATGTGCATCTGTTTTATTGTAGGTCCATGAAGTGCCATTTTTTTTTTCAGTCACTTTTTCCCTTTCTAGGTCATACCTCAGATAATGCTGTCTGCCTCGGATATCAGACTCCATCCTATCTTGGGTGTCTGACTGTAGAGGAGAAGGCAAATGTGTGTATTCTCCCAGTTTTCTAGGATGCTCTTTGTCCTGTGAGGTGACATATTGGAGATACTTTACATAAATGTGTGCTGTTGGGAAAGTAACAGGACTTGCCTTACCCTGTGCTCAGGCTGGAAATGAAGGTCAGTCGTGGGCTTGGCAGTGGCAGCCGCATAGGCTTACTGAGCCGTCCTCCAGCAGGGGGCAGCACTTCCTTTACTGCTAGTGGAAGGGAGGGAGAGAGTGTGTGTGTGTGTCTCTGTGGCCTTCCAGTACCTTTGCAATAACTGTAGTATGTGCTTTACTATGTTAAAGAGCTCCTCCCTTCACTCTTGAAATAATTTAATTTCTTTGAAGTTGATTTTTGAATAAAGATTTACAGAATTATATTAGTTGCATTCAAAGAAGTTTAAAAACCCTATCTTTAGTAACAACTTTACCATGACTTGTCTTCATGTTTGTTTAAGGACCATTTAACATTGTGTTTGTAATAGAAGAAAAAACATTTTAACTTTCAAAAATAAATTTATTATTTTCTAATTATGCATTTATTACATTTATTTTGAAGTAAAACCTGTAATCTTTAATCACTTTGAATAATCACTGTTAACATTTTTCTATGTGCAATTTTTAATGTATAAATAAATTTTTTAAATATACAGCTAGACAGAAGCAATATGCTGTATACCAGAAATTGTCACAACATTGTAAACTAACTTTATTTCAATTAAAAAAAAATCTCCTAGAAGAAAACATAGGCAAAACATTCTCTGAAATAAATCTTAGCAATATTCTCCTAGGGCAGTAAACCCAGGCAATAGAAATAAAAGCAAAAATAAACAAATGAGACCTAATTGAACTTATAATCTTTGCACAGAAAAGAAAACAATACACAAAACAAAACGACAACATATAGAGTGGGAGAAAATATTTGCAAATGATGAAACTGACAACTGCTTAATTCCCAGAATATTATAAAAGTCAGCAGATACATTATAACAAAAAAAAGAATTCCTATCCAAAAATGGGCAGAAGACCTAAACAAGTAATTCTCCCATGAAGTCAAACAAATGGCCAATAGGCACATGAAAAAATACTCAGTATCGCTAATTATCAGAGAAATGCAAATTAAAACTACAATGAGATATCACCTCACCAGTCAGAATGGTCATCACCCAAAAGTCCACAAATGATAAATGCTGGAGAGAGTGTGGAAAAAAGAGAACTCTCCTAGAGTGCTGGTGGGAATGTAGTTTGTTGCAGCTATTATGAAAAGCAGTATGGAGATTCCTTAAAAAACTAAAAACAGACCTAACATATGATCCAGGAATACCACTCCTGTACATACATCTGGAGGGAACTCTAATTCAAAAAGTCACATGGACCCCAATGTTCATAGCAGCACTATTTACTATAACCAACCTAAAATGTCCATCAAAAGATAACTGGATAAACAAGCTGTGGTATATTTATATAATGAAACACTACTCAGCCCTATAAAAGAATAAAATAATATCATTTGCAGCAACATGGATGGACTTGGAGATCATCAGTCTAAATAAAGGCAGTCAGACTGAGAAAGAAAAATACCATATACTATCACTCATGTGTGGAATCTAAAAAAAGAAAAAAGACATTTATTAACTCATCTACAAGACAGAAAGAGACTTGCAGACATAGTAAACAATCTTATGGATACTGGGGGAAAGGGGATGGGGAGGGATAAATTGATAGTTTGAGATATGCAAACAACTACTATATAAAAAATAGATTAAAAAACACATTTCTTCTGTATAGCACAGGGAAATATACTCAATATCTTGTAGTAATCTATAATAAAAAATGTGAAAATGAATATATTTGTGTATATGTATGACTGAAACATTATGCTGATCACTAGAAATTGACAAATTGTAACAGTATAATTTTAGAAAAGCTTAATTGACCAAATAAAAAGTCAAGGAGAAGAAAAAAAATATATATATGTATATTCAGCTAGATTCTTAGTCGTATCACTTAACGTGTAATGGGAATGATTTTTTCCCTCTGCCACCTTCTTACAAGTTGATGCGTTGGGAGTCTCCCTGGGCCTCTCCATCACCTCTCAGTGTGGAGACTGTCCACAGTTCCTGCTAAAACTTTGGTGTTTTTGTGGCTTTAGTTACTGTCTCTATGTTGGGATTCAAATCTGCATCTCTAGTCCCTAAGGCTTTTTTATATTCTTCTAACTACCTGCCAGAAATTTTCAACTGGATGTTTTATAGTCACCTCTTCATGTAAATCTTTACTCTCCCCTGGGGCTCTTAGCATGACCTACAAACTTTTTGCAATCACTTTGGTATATTTCTCTCCTGTCGCCTTACTGTTCTACTTAGTTCTCTCCCACCCCTTCTGGGCTGGTTTCCTAGCTTCTTAGCATCTCCTTCCTTCAACTTGGCCTGGCTACTCAGACATCAGGTTTCAGAGCCTGATCTCTGGGAAATGTTTTTGAACTCCTCTTTGACCTCCTTAAGACTGGGTCAAGTGCTTCAATGTACCCTCTGATACCTTTTTCCACCATAGCATTTGTCACTTCATATAGTATTATTGTTGCCTGTTTACTAGACATAAACTTCTTATTCACAATTTCCTAACATATAGTCTGGGGCCTGGCACTTAATAGGGACGTAATAAAAATTGTTTGGATAAGTGAGCAGTATTATGAAGTGTCCCCAGTCTAATTAGCTGTAATTAGTCTTCTACATTATTTTTAATGTCTTTGATGGTATTGGCATTTAATAGCACTAAGGTTCACCCAGTGTTTGGGCATTTTCCTTTCTTTTTTTCTTTTGAGTAGAGCACGAATGGGTTTTCATAGTTCAGTGTTCAGAAGAAGCCTCCCCTTTACTTTCTCATGGGAGACTCAGCTGAGCTTAACACTCCTGGGTGGTGCACCTGATTAGGATAACAGAACCAGAGCTATTACCCAGCTCTGCTGTGTCTGGCTTTATTGCCCTATTCAGCTGCTTATACGGCTCTTATGAGAACTTCATAGAGGCTTCTGATTATTTTTTAACTTACCTGCCCTCAGACTCAGTGGAGGTTAATTTAAGTCTCATCCTCTCCCTATATGGTGCAGTTAGCTAATAATATGTTTGGAAAGAGTTCTCTAACCTAACAGCCTCCCCATACCTGTTTAAACTTTGTTGTTGAGACATTTGTGGAGCTGGCTCTTATTTATGATTTCCTCTTAGTATTTTGCTAATACCATGGTAAAGAACTGGCCCTTGTGTACAGAATGAGGTACTTTTTTTTGATGGTTTCTGACCGGCTGGCAGTATGTGGCCCATAAAAAGCGGCCCTTACCCCCACTCCACACTTCTCTAGCCATTCCTTTCCTGGTTCTCTTGTTTCCTGAATATGTATTTCCCAGGTGCTCTTTTGGGCCTTGTCTTCTCTTCATCTTCATCTTAAAACAATTGCAAAGATTATTGACAAATTTTACTTCTTGGTTATCATGTCAGTTTGCAGTTGCTTCTTGCATATCCCGTAAACCTGAGAGTGAGGCTTAGATAACTCATGTACCTTATACGTCAACTGATTAAGCGGGGCTCTTTCCCCTTCCTTCACTGAAGTTCTGAGCTGCTCCTGTATTTGTAGTTTTTGAAGACTGTCACTATCACTGCTGTCAACTGGGCTCTAAACCTGGCCAGATCATGCCAGTTCTATTTCCCGTAACACCTCCTGAATACCTCTATGATGCACACCCTACCACGGTCAGTTCAGGAATGAATTTTCTCTGACCTGCTCACCACTCTTCCATCTGGCCTCATCCTCCAATGCCTTGTGAAGGTGCACATTCACAGGGAGCCTCGGGTGCTTGTCTTTCCTAGCTCTGCAATGCTAACCACCTGTTGCAAATTGCATAGCCCTTAACATTCCTATCAGTTCTGCCCCTCTTTATCAGGACCTGGCAGTGCCTTTTCATGTGAATTCTCTGATTGTAAAACTTAAGCACCAGATGAAGATTTTTTGTAACTTTCTTTCAAAATTGTTCCAAGTTTAAATAGACCCTTGGCTTTTAGCTTTTATCTGCTGTTTAAAAGCAGTGCAGTGTTTTTTGACAGGGGAGCATGGTCTCTTAAATACTGGGGCCCCTCTAGAAATATCCAAGAATCATTTGGAATTGTTGTGACCTTGTCGATAGTCTTAAGTGAGTAGGCCATGGGACCAAGGTCAAAGTTCACAATAACTTACATGTGTGTGAGGTGGGAAGTAAATGTATGCATGTGCCAATAGCATGAGAAATTATTATGAACAATACGCATGCGCGGGCATAATAAAAGGACAAGTACATACGCCCGAGGACGCGCTTCACCCGCTTGTAATGCAATAAGCTGCTGTTTTGCTCCATGTTAGCTCCTCACGCATTATGTCAGCTCCTTGTGCATTTTTTTCCAGTTGGGAAGCTCACCTCTTTGCATCCCCTCTCCAGCCTCCCACGGCTGACAAACCTAAACCAGTATTTCTCATTATTTCTAAGACTGTAGTTTTGCACATGCTACTTCCCTGTACCCCAAAACTATTTGGATTCCCGCTGCTTTCAGAATGTTTACGTAAGTTCCAGATAGCCTGGCATTCTGAGTGTATTACATATTGGCTTAGAACTACGTTTCCAACCTCATAACCTGCTATTTTACACCATATTCCTGGTATACCTCCTGACACAGCCAGATATGTGTATCTGAGGCCCGCTGGTCTGGGGTGCCCTGTTCATTCCCTCCCCCACACCCTTCATCCTCTACGTCATAAACTCTTCAGTTCCAGCTCCATCCTAAGCCTTCTCTGGCATGCCCAGATGAAAATAATACCACATTTATCACCTCTAACACCTAAAACTTTGTACAATGGAATGATAGTTTTTTCTGTGCACTGCTCCTACTCACTGGATGTTCTCACAGCAGGACTTTATATCCCTACAGCATCCAGCACATAATAAGCACTTGCTATTTTTTTGATGAAAAAATTGTCACTTAATCAGTTGCCACCTGTGATCCACCTGTTTGTAAGTTGAGAGTACTGTGGATTCATTGGTTTAGCTCCACACTATGAAAGTCTTCTTTGTGGAAAAACTTGTTCATAAAGGTGAAATTTCCCTTAGCTTACCATGATTCTGTTCCTCTAAACTTCTAACCCATTTTGAAGTTTACAGTTAGGGCATGAGAGTCAAAGTGAGCCTGTGGGCATATATATTTTTACTTGATAAGTGTAGACATTTACTGGTATATTGAGAAGATGATCAGACTAGGACTCAGAATACAGACCTAAATTTGAGTTCTACATTTCTACCTAAGCTTAGATAAGTCATTTAAAATCTCTTGGTCTTAGTTTCCTCTATAAGGGAAAAGTTGCATAAGATAGTTTCAGGTATCAGTTTGGAATGAAAAAGCCTATATAAGTGATTTTGAACGGGAGGCTGCAAACTTTTCCTTTAAAGGACCAGATAATATTTTAGGCCTTGCTAGCCATAGACTGTTGCAGCTCCTCTACTCTGCTATTAGTAGCTTGAAAGTGGCCATAAACAATATGTAAACTAGCGTTTCAGTATTTTATTTATGAGAACATTACTATATAGTTTCATTTTTATGAAATTATAAAACAAGCAATACGTATCTGTGCTTGAAAAAAACTCAAAATTATGTCTGCCTCTAGGATGGTGGGTGTGGGTGTTGACTGGGTAGGGACATGAGAGACATTCATAGGGTGATAGTAATGTTCTCTATCTTGATAGTGGCTTGGGTCATATAGGCTGAACTCAAGTAATGGTACATTGGAGGTTTGTGCATTTCACTGAATATAATTTGCTTTCTCAATTTTAGTTAATATGCATGGAGTGTTCAAGGGTAAAGTGTATGGACATCTGCAACATGAAATGCATTAAAAACAGATGGTGAATAGATATAAGATAAATATAGTAGACTACTTTAGAATCTAGGTGGGTTTATGGATGTTCACTTACATTTCTTCTAACCTTTCTATGTATTTGCAAATATTCCTAATTAAATGTTGCAGAAAAAATAATAAATGTATATATTGATTTTTTCCTTGACTGCCTTCTACCAGTCACGGATTCTTTCCTGCAGATAATGATTGCTTGTCAGTTTTTCTACCAGTGCTTTTCCAACACGATTATGTACGTCTGTCTGTATATGTCTGTATGTGTGTGTGTATATATGGGTCTATGTGGAATATGTAGGAATAATTTTCTTTTCCACTTTTACATGAGTTATTGGAAGAATATATGTTCTTGAACTTATTTTTTCCCACTTAATGTCTTGATTGTGTTTCCTTGTCTCTCTATATATATATTATGCATGTATGTCTCCTTTGAATCATTGCAAAATATTCCACAGTGTAGGGATATATATCCAAGTTTATATATGTGTATATATATATATATATATGTATTTCTTGGTGATATATATTTAGATTTTTCAATTTTTCCCTTACAAATTGCTGCAGTGCAATTTGTAAAAGATAAAACCTATTTCTCTAGGGTAGACACTGAGAAATGGAATCACCAGTTTGTAGTATATGTTTATTTGTATATTAATAGATTGTCCTCCTGTAAAGCTGTACCTGTAGTCCCTGCAGCAGAGATTAAATTACCTGTTTATTTTCAACTTTCTGAGCGTTGATTATCACTTTAAATTTTTTTCTTTGCTAATTTGATAGGATGCTGGTATCTGGTTGGGTTAATTTGCAGTGTCTCTGGTGACTGCAACTGAGCATATTTTTATGCTTACACTATTTCCATTTCTTTACAGTCATGTGTTCATCATCTTGCTCTCTTTTGTCTTGTAATTCTTTTATTTTAGAAATTGTACTTGTTTTAAATTAATATTTTCATTTTTATGGGCTTTTCCTAATCATTTATCCCAAAATATATTGCATAATCTGCCATTCCTCACCATTTCAATTGCCAAATGTGTTACATGCAAAACTGCATTTTATATGGATCCTTTCCTAGACAATGTTCTGTTTTGTCAATTTCTACCTCTATTCTGTGCTATTATAACACTGTGGTATGTAACCTCTATGTGTTTGTAAAATAAAATAAAAGTGTGAAGTTTGTGTGAGTACCGTCTCTCCAATTTTGTCATCTGTGTAGTATTAGCCTTATAAAAAACCATTTAGGTAAAATTGCAGAAAAGGAAAATATGTGTAGAAAAATAATGTATTTCTCGAAAATTGGGAGAATCATCTAAAGGCATTTGGACATGAGAGATAGAGCTCTATTTATTTTTTCTAAGAACTTCTGATTTGAAAATATTAACCAGCTCTTACTTAGACATTACCAGTAGGTCTTACTGTTTTCTCTTCTCACCGTTGTTTTATATGTTTTTCTTGTCTCAGATTTTTTAAAATACAACTTTAAAAAATGAAAAACATACAATTACATTAAATTTATGGAATTTAGTCCATGAGATTTGTCCTTTTTCTCATGTTAGACATATAAGATATAAGAAAATTTTCTCCCCCAACCAAAAGAACAAAAAAATTATGCCTCTAGAGGGCAGCATTTCTCATACAAGTATGAAAAATATAAAAGAATTCCACTGTCCAAGAATTTTAAGAGACAAAAGATAAATAAGCTTTTACAAGTTTCTTTCTTGTAAGATGTCTCAATCTTTAACATACCATTGTGCTTTACAAATCATCAATAGGCCACTATTATGGTACACAGTGTTTCTTCAAACTTAATCACAGAAACCTTTCTTCAAGGGCCATCTCTAGTGACTACTACAGAATGCATTTGGAAACAATCTAGTAGACAAATTCTCTAATTGACAAGTTTCAATTCCTTTTTTTATTCATAGAGTTGCTCCTCTGATTTTTAAAATAGGTCTTTACACATCCCCCTCTATTCACAGATCATGGCTGAGAATTCAATATGTATTTACACTCATTTATTTTGTGGAAATCAGAAACATGGAGAACTTACGCTTGGCTTACTCAAAGGAGAACAGTGAAAGAAAGAAAAGAAGGCAAAAGGAAAAGCAAGAAAGAAAGAAAGAGTGAGAGAAAGGCTGGTACTATAACTAGTTGAGAGAGCCCTAGCTTTAAAAATCACAAAGCAGTTGAGGTGTGCATAAAAAAACATTTTCATTCTTACCCAAACTCAGAATATTAAATACTTGAACTCCATTAACCTCTTTCCACAGTCCATGTCAGCTGAAATTAAACTTCCTAATTTAAACATCTGTTGTATGCCTGATGAGATATCTATAGATCTCTATAGATGAGATGTTCTTAAATTTTAACTTGTGAGAGAGTGCTTAAACAAAATTACTCCCCTCTTTTGTTGTCATTTGGTCTTTCACTGAAATGATGAAATCAGCTTTAGAATATAGACATGCCCCCCACTCCCCAAGTACTCCTGCAGAATACTTGGAGAATAATGGGGGATGAGCCATGATTTCAAATATAATACATGTGTCCAAATATTTGATTCCTAAATAGCCTTTATCCATAAACAGTGTTTGAATTTTTTTTCTTTTTAATTTGGCATGACTATGAGGCATGCCACAAAGACAATGCAAGTACAGGCATACCTTGGAAACACTGCAGGCTCAATTCCAGTCTACTACAATGAAGTCAATGTTGCAACAATGCAAGTCACAGGAGTTTTGGGGTTTCCTAGTACATATAAAGTTATAGTTACAATATAATATAGCCTATTAAGTGCACAATAACTTTATGTCAAAAATTATACATACCTTGATCAAAAAATACTTTATTGTTAAAAAATGCTAATCACCCACTGAGCTGACAGTGAGCTGTAATCTTTCTGCTGGTGGAGGATCTTGCCTCCATGTTGGTGGCAGCTGACTGACCAGGGCGGTGTTTGCTGGAAGCTGGGGTGGCAGTGGTAATTTCTAAAAATTAAGCAGTGAAGCTTGCTGCATCAATTGGTTCTTCCTTTTACAAGTGTTTTCCCTCTAATGTGTAATGCTGTTTGATAGCACTCTATCCACAGTAAAACTTCTTTCAATTCTGGACTCAATTCTCTCAAACCCTACTGCCACTTTATCAAGTTTATGTAATATTCTAAATCCTTTTTGGTCATTTCAACAATCTTCATAACATCTTCACCAAGAGTAGATTTCATCTCAAGAATAACTGTCTTTGTTCATCCATAAGGAGCATCTCTTCACTCATTCACATTTTATCCTGAGATTGCAGCTAATTCAGTCACATCTCCATGCTCCAATTCTGATTCTCATTCTCTTGCTATTTCCACCACATCTGTAGTTCATTCCTCCACTGAAGGTTTGAACTCCTCAAAAAGTCATCCAGGAGGATTGGAATCAATGTCTTTCAAACTCCTGTTAATGTTGATACTTTGACTTCTTCCCGCAAGTCACAAATGTTCTTAATGTCATCTAGAATGGGGAATAATTTCCAGAAGGTTTTCACTTTACTTGGCACAGATTTATCAGAGGAAATTCTACCTATGGCAGCTGTAGCCTTGCAAAACATATCTTAAATAATAAGACTTGAGAGTTGTAGTCACTCTATCCATGGGCTGCAGAACATAAGTTTTTTTAGTAGGCACATAACATTAATCTCCATCAGAGCTTTTGGGTAATCATTTGCATTGCCAATGAGCAAAAATATTTTGAAAGGAATCTTTTTGTTTTTTTCTGAGGTCTCAACTGTGAGCTTAAAATATTCAATAAGCCATGTTGTCAATAGATGTGTTCTCATCTAGGCTTTGTTGTTCCATTCATAGAACACAGGAGAGCAGACTGAACATAATTCTTCAGGGCCTGATGGTTTTCAGAATGCTGGATAAGTACTGGCTTCAACTTAAAGTCACCAGCAATGTTAGACCCGAATGAATGTCCTAGATGGCATCTTCCAATATAAGGCTGTTCCATCAACACTGAAAATCTGTCATTTAGTGTGAACCCCAAAATGAATTCTCTTATTGAGGTCTTGAGGCTGACTTGCTGCACTTTCTCCATCAGCCTTTATTGTTTCTCCTTGTACTTTTTTGTTAAGGAGATTGTGTCTTTCCTTAAACCTCATCAGCGAACCTCTGCTAGCTTCAGACTTTTCTTCTGCAGCTTCCTCACCTCTCTCAGCTTTCAAAGAATTAAAGAGAATTAGGGCCTTGCTCTAGATTAGGTTTTGGATTAAGGGAATGCTGTGGCTTAGATTTTTTATCTAGAACAATAAAGCCTTCTCCGTATCAACAATTAGCCTGTTTCACTTTCTTCTTATTTGTGTATTCACTGGAGTAGCACTGTAAATTTCCTTCAAGAAATTTCCTTTGCTCACAATTTGGCTCATTTGCACAAGAGGCCTAGTTTTCAGTCTATCTCAGCTTCAGCATATCTTCCTCACTGCACTTAATTGTTTCTAGCTTTTGATTTAAAGTGAGAAATATGCAACTCTTACTTTCACTCGAACACTGGGACCACTGTAGGGTTATTAATTACCCTGATTACAATATTGTTGTGTATTAAGGAATAGGGAGGTCTGAAGAGAGGGAGACAGATGGGAGAATGAACAATTTGTGGAGCAGCCAGAACACACAGCATTTACCAATTATGCTTGCCATCTTAAATGGGTGTGGTTTTTGGCACCCCAAAACAATTGCCATAGTAACATCAAGGATTACTGATCACAGATTACCACAACAAGTATAATAATAATGAAAAATTTTGAAATATTGCAAGAATTGCTAAAATGTAACACAAAGACATAAAGTGAGCAGATGCTGTGATAGCGCTGCCACCGGCACAGTGAAGTGAGACTAGAAGAAAACAATGAACCAATGTTAACATGAATAATAATCACAATTATCTCTGGTAAAGCAAAATTTAGAAACTATTACTTATATAAAAATATTTTAAACAAAAAAAGTAGACAGTATTAAGAGACATTTTCAGGAAATACATAGTAAATTTTCATAAGAAGTTTCCTAATTCAAAAGAGAAGCAACAAACTTATTCACCTGAGATCAGAATTAAATGTCCAACAAACATTTTTAAAAGATTTATAAAGGATCTGGGCTTTTTAATCTAGTGAGCTATAAAATGGTGTGGATTCTTGCAAAAAGAAAGAGAGGGAGGGAGAGAGATATGAAAGAAAGAAAGGAAGGATGGAAGGAAGGGAAGAGGGAAGAAACCACATTTAAGTAGAGAGATGGTAAATAAATTATTTCAATTATAGATATTTTATTAGAAAATTATGAGGAATACTAAAACAGATATTATAGAAAAAGTAGAAGGCCTTCAATTAAGCCACGAAACAACTCTCCATCATATGGAAGACATGTCTAAAATTATCAAAAATCAGTAGATTCAAAATATGAGAAATTACTTTTCTTTTAGCTTTAGATAAGCCATGTGATACAAGAGACACTACCAAAGTACAACTTTAGACACATTTTGTTTGAAAGAACTTCCAAACTTAAGAATAAATGTCAATATATACCTTAAAAAAATCAAAATTGTAGCATGGATAATTTTTCATCTTTTACACGGCCAAAGAATTTCAGCTATATATTAAAATATTAGTCTCTGTCTCAATAGAGAGCTCCAGCCATGTTAGGTTAAAAAGCTACACTTATTGGATTTTTTAAAAAAGAAACTGATATTCCTCTTATGGCTCTGCTCCAATATATGATATACATAGCGTAGATTTGTGAGGCGGCGAGTATAACTCAGTGATAAAGTGTGTGTCTAGCATGCACAAGGTCCTGGATTCAATCCCCAGTGCCATCATCAAAAACAAACAAACATACAAATAAACCTAATTACCTCCCCCTAAAAAAATAGAATGAAAAAATGTTTGTGCTCAGCATTCTAAAGCTATGAAAAGTAGCATGTATTAAGTTGTTAAAACTGATAAGTATGTACATGAAAATAATAAGAATCCTAACCAGCTTGCAAAACTATTGGAAAAATAGAAAACAATACATTTAAGAATCTTGTGTATCTTGCTCAGTTGAGAAGAGGAAGAAGTTCACAAAGATTTACTGTATTATTAACACTGATCAAGAAAGTATTTTTTTCAATATTCAATAATCAAAGACAAAAATGGTAGTGCTTATGTTTTTTCACTGGTATCTCAGTACAGGTAAACAAGCATGGCTTGAAGTACCAAAGAAAGAAAAATTGTACCTACGACCTAGTTACACAGGTACAGACATTTATGTTGAAATTGAAAGTTCTCATAATTGTGGGAGCCCATGATGGGTTAACAAATTGTAACAGATCCCAGCCGCTTATCTCCTTAAAGGAGATGTGCTTAGTAACTGCCTTGAGGTTTTAGCAATGAGAAAGGCCCCTGGCTATAAACGCTGGGCGTGCCTGCTGTTAGTCTTCTATCCCCAAAACAGCCTTGGGCTGGAATGGTAAAAAGCTGTAGACTCAGAGGTGAGAAGGCTGGTTAGCCAATGACCGGAAAGGTACCCTGAGGGGGGCAACCTAAGACAGGCACGGCCGCCTGAGTCCAAATTGTTAAACAGCTGATTCTCATACGTTCCGCCCAGATAAGCTGAAAGGCTCAACACAAACATGATTCACCAAAAAGACTCTTCTGACCTTGAGCCAAACACCAACTATAAACAAAGCCTTTGTGTTCATTGTGATCCGAACCTATCCTTTCCTAAATTCCTGCATTCCTCCTTTGACTGTACTCAACAAATATGGGAGATTTGAGAGGCTCCAGGTTCCCAACTCCCTCTTGCTCACTTGACTTTCCCACAGTCTTGAGTAATTAATTCCGTCTCGGTTGGGCTTCTGCTGGCCAGAACCCACGACTGGTGACGAACCCACAATAATATGAATTGATAATAAAGATTTTACATTTTTCTCTAACATGAAACAATATACAGAATATTTTATTTACAATGCAGAGTGTTGTAAAAATTGGCTGCAAAAATAATCAGAAATAGTTGAACAGTTTGTTGTTTTGACCGAATTTAAAGTTGGTGTTCAATTTATGCAATATCCTTAGGAAATGATGTTAATAACGCTAAGTTGACACAAGAATTAGTGAATTTGCTTAATTTAAGTAGCACAGATTTGAAACTGTTAAACTTTTGCTTTAAATTCTAAAAAAATGAAAGAGTTTTATCAAATTAGATAAAAACACTAAAAGAAAAAACTTTGGCACTTAATTCAGATATTGAAAAGTATGTTTCTTTGGCAAACTTAGTCCTGTGAATCTGCATTTTCAACCATAAATTGTTTGAAGTCTAAACTAAGATCAAGCATTTTGATGCAAGTTTGGTGATCCAATCAGAATGCAAAAGATCTACTAGTGTGAAGGAAAAGCCGGGCTGGTCTAAAAAGATAAGTCACAAATCTATGTATCAGTATACTGATCTGAGTTCTGCTGGACTAACTTGTAAATCTAAGTTAATTAGTGTTGGTTTGTTGTTCATGTTTTTTGTTTTGCTAGCCAGCTGGGTTTTCGAAGATACATATCTGGCTTTGGAATGGTGGTTTGCTGCCTCCCCGCCTCCACTTTTGTGATGATAATGCTGCTAAAGCTATTCCATGCCTATTGGCCGAATACCCCAAGCTTGCACTTTACCCTATAAGACCTCATGCGCACGTCTTGGAGGTGCTCAGAGCTTCGGAGCAGAAACCCCTCTGAGCCCGCTGGCGTAATACATCTGAGTGCTCCAACCCTTCGAGTGGTGCTTGTTTCTTGACTGGCCGGTCGTTTTCATAACACTCTGGGAAGAGAGAACTTGAAACTGGTCTTGAGGGCAGAGCTGTGCTCCCCTGGCCTTCCATGCTTCATGTTTTACACAGGGCTTTGGGGAAGTGAAATGGCCCCGGCCAAGTAAGACCTGCTGTTCACCCACCTCAGTCCTGTCTCTGAGGCAGACAGACTGGCTCCCAGCCTCAAGGCCAAGTTTGGGCACCTGAATGGTCCCTTGGAGGCATCCCATCAGTTCTCAGGAAGAAGTCTGGCTGCTTCCACCCCATGGCCCTCCCTCCCATGGTGCTGGCCTCAGGAAGTTTATTTGGGGAAGGGGGCAGCCTACCCCCTACCCCAGCCCTCACCTTGCTCTCACCCAGGCTGGTGCTTTCTCTGCCAGTCAGAGTCTGGAAAGCCATCCCTTTTCAGTTAGGTCTCTTCTGAGATGGATTTGCTTCCACTCAATTCTAGGCGGGGATGCACCATGGAATGCACTGGGTAAGAGAACCAAAATTTATAGTTTCTTCTGTGAGGTTTTCTGTTAATCTACTGGGGCTGGGCTGTGTGTAGTTTGCTGCAGCTATTGGTGTGAGAGGCTAAAGCCACCTGTGTCCTTGTTTTCATCTCCCCACAGTCTTTGGGTTTTCCCTAGCACTACTGAGACATTTACTTCTTTTAGTTTTATTCCTGTTATCACACAGGGGCCCTAATGACATGGAGGTAAGGTGTTGGGGTAGCGGGACAGAGCAGAGCATCTATACTCCTGTGATTAGTTCTCATTGAGCCTGTGCCCTGAGCTGTGACCTCCACAAGTGTGTCTCTTTCCCCCCACCCCAATTTGGGTGACACAGAAGATATTTCCCTTCCCCTAGGTTGGTTAGGCTCTGGTAAAATAATTTCTCATTAAAAAACAAACACAACCCCCCACAATGGAACAGAATGTTCTGGGTGTATTTCAATAGAGATATTTTCTCCTTTACTGGCAGGAAGCATGAGGGGTTCTTCTCTGATCTTCACTCTGAGAACAGTGCATGGTCCTGGAGGTAAAATGCATGTAAAAGAGCAGAGGGCCCCTCTGACTGGCCTCCTGGAGTTGTCACACTCAGACTTCCCCACGCTGAGCCTCCTGATGGTCACAGGGAGCTTTGAAATCTGCCTGCCTCAGCGGGTCTTACAGCAGTGTGTTCTGCCCTGGGAGATGTGACTCTCCAAGCCTGCCTGGCTGCCTTTCTGGGTTAGGAGTAGCTTTTCCCCTCAGTTTTCTGGTGGATCTAAGAAGAGCTGTGGGTTTGCAGCTCCCTCAGCTCTGGTGTTGTTTTCAGGAAAGAAGGAGCAATTTCTGAGCTCCTCACAAGCTGGACCAGAAGCTGGAAGCCTCCCCTCCTCTCCCTCCATGCAGACAATCAGTGGCTGTGGTTTTAGCCGAGTTTCTGAAGCTGTGGATTTAAACACACACATCCCAGCCCCCACAGGAGCACACAGTCCCATAAATCCCTACAATTTCCACTGGTAACTACGGAGCTGATGGGGACATGGGTTTCAGGGCTGCAGAGGCCTGACTGCATGATTTGCTCCATGGCTTATTTACGTGGTTGTTCTGGGCCTTGTCTGAAGTGGCTCGCTTACCATACCTGGTACATGGGAAATATAAAATAAGTACTAGAACCTCCAGTTTTGCTCCCTCCAGGGCCTTCGAACATAAAAAGCAATAAGTGAACTCAGACGGCCTAGTCACCACAATGAGTTCCAACCAGCCTGGCTCTCCTGAGTGACGGGCACTGACTTGCACATTAACTCGGAACAGTAGGAGAACCGCCTTCCTTTAACTGGGCATCTCTCCACACCAGGCACGCCCTCAGCTGAGACGGGGCCAACTCCCCCATTGAGGTGTGTGCTGGTGGATTCAGTGTGACCTGGCCCTGCTGGGACATGAACCTGCAGTGAGTGAGGTGGAGGGTCAGGAAGAGGGGAGTCCCTGCTCGGGCAGCAGGGGACCCAGCAGTACCCTGCCCGGCCTGGTGCCTGGGGCTCCCCAAAACCTCCCACGGCCCCCGGGTCAGCTTTGGTCCAGGCCACTCCATGTACTCTCCCAGTATCTTTTCATTAAGTCCCTGTTTTGCTTTTATCAGCCAGAGGTGGCTTCTGTTGCTTGTTCAGTGAAACAGTGCATCGGGAAACCAGACTATTTCTAAGATCAGTAAAATACCAACCTCGGTCAGCTCGTGGGGCAGACCGAGCAGCAAAAATTCCCGCACAGGGCTGTGTGAACGGCTTACGTGAAGGGTCCACATCATCTGTCTTCAGAGATACAGAAGCTGGTGGTTCAGGTAAAATCTCAGGGAGGGATTGAGGAATCCAAAGCTGGTTGGTTTCAAAGGCTAACCGGTCGGACCAGACCACTGAGCTGTGGTCAGAAGCCTGGCTCAATGTCACGCAGACTCAGCACCCTAAGTGCCGGGTGGGGCCAGTGCTGTTCCCTTTGCAGGCTCTCGTTTGGGAGTCACTGTAGCCCCTAAAATGCAGCAGGGAATCCAGCCTCCTGAGCCCCCATCCTGAGTGTTCCATGACACAAATCCTGGGAGTGTTTTTCATCTTTGTTTAGGAGGATGAAGGTGAGGCAAGAGGAGACATAAATTCACACTTAGTGACACCAAGTCACAGCCAGTACCTCCTCCTCGGAGACCTATGTGCTCCCACAGTGGTGGCTGGGTGCTGGGCAGAGCCCTTCCGCTGGTCCCAGAGGGAATCGCTCCTCTAGCTGTAACTGATGGGTTGGACAACAGATCCAGAGGGAGACAGAGCATGTTTCCTGGGAATTTGGAACTGACACACAGAAATCAAGTTCACTCATCTGGGAATTGGGAGGAGGGTGGAAATCAAATGAAACAGAGTAGGAGAGGAAGTTACAAGTGAATGAGAGAGAGAGAGGCAGAGAGACTGAGAGCAAATAGTGAGAAGGAAGGAAAACAATCAGGGGATAGAGGAATTCCAGCTCCTGACTGTCTAGTGTGTCCCAGCCCATCAACGACCCTGCGGGATGGTTAACATCATTCCAGTTTTGCAGACTAGGAAACAGGCTGAAAGAGATGGGGGTTGGCTTCAGATGCAGTTAATTTAAGTGCCACTGGACCCCTCAATTCCCATTGCCTGAAGGCACCATGATCCTCAAAGGGACCCTGCTGTGCTGACAGCCCAGCACCCTGATCAAAGGGCCTCTGTGGGAGTGGGAACCCCTCTGAGTGTGGAGAGTTCCCTGCACCGAGATGCCATGCATCAGCTGGCTCCCGCTCACCCCAGGTTAACGTATCCCCAGCTGTGCAGACTCCCTACCCGCTTCCCTCCCTGCCAGGCACCCCCATCCTTACCACCGAGTGTACTGCAGGAATTCAGGCACAGGAATGCCCGAAGCAACACGAGCCCACCGGCTGTACAAACAGCAGACTCACAGCCCCAACTGGGCTTCATGGGGATAGTAGGCGTCCTCAACTTTCATGTATCTAAGGCAATCTGCTTCTTCAGCTGGAGGCTATAGAGAAAAATAAAAGGTCCAAAACATCATTCAGTGAGGAATTCCTCCAAGGACCTGACTCCAGTGTCTACAACCATGTGTGCTAGACGCTCCTACCCCCGGACTTGGGGTGAAGTGATCAGCACAACCCCCGGTGGCCCAGCTCCTCGGCTTGGCTGCCCAGAGGGGGCTGGGGGAATGGGTAAGGCCAGGGCACTTAGGAAGATCACAGAGGCCCTGTCTTCACCCCTCTGCACTTGTAAGCCCTTCACCAAATATCAAGGCATCGGGCAGAGAGCAACCACCACAATAAGGAGATGCTCCCATCTCTTCACTCACTCCTCTCTGTTCATTTACGTGCTGAGCATCCACTGGGTCACAGGACATGACACACAGGATGGCCGATGGAACAGGCTTGGTCCTCCCCCCTGGACCCTGTTCAATCTGATGGAAGAATGATCACTCATAAACCGTTTCTCAAAAGGATACATAGACCGAAGACAAACTGCAAAGTGAATCAAATTTTAAAATATATATGAAGATTCCCCAGTCCCCCGCCTAAGGTTAACAGCATAAAGCTAAAAGATCTTGCCTTTGATCAGCAAGGAAGTGGTCACCCCATCTCAGGAGGAAAGGAGAGTTATTCTTTGAGCAGGACACAGAAGTGCTCCATCGGATTGGACCCGGGCCTCTGCATTCATTCAGCAAATCTGTATAAGCTCCTACTATGTATGGGAATCTAGTAACTAAACCCGTTCCCAAGGCTCTTGGGCTTTATTAGTCAACAAAATAGACAAGACTCCCCATCACTGGGGGCTCAGAGTTTTAGTAGAGGAAACAGGCAGCATGTTGGAGGTAACAAGAGCTTGGGAAAAAAAGAGTGATATGTGCAAACTCAGGTGATGGTGGTGGGGTGGGAGTCAGGCAGGAGGGAATAAGGCAGTCCTGGCAGATCTCACGGAGTAATGAACTTGAAGCAGAATAGTTCCAGAAGAAGAAGGAAGAGCAGGGGCCAGAGGCCCCCAAATTGAGGGAGAGAGTGTGGGCAGAGGGGCACAGCACTCCAGGTCCTGGAAGCCTTTGTGACAACTTTGGCTCTTAATGAAATGGTGAACCTTTTAGTGAGTTTTGATGGGATGGGTCATGTCCAATTTATGCTTTGGTTTTGTTTTTTTTTGGGGGGGATGGTAATTTATTTATTTTAATGAAGGTGCTGGGGATTGAACCCTGGATCTCATGCATGCTAAGCATGCGCTATACCACTGAGCTACACTCACCACCTCAATGTATGCTTTTAAAGGCTCCCTCTGACTCTGTATGGATGAGAGATTGTATAAAAGCAAAGATGGAAGAAAGAGGCTATTTGGTGTCCAAGAAGGGGCTGAAGGTGGCTCTTATGAGGGCAGGGAGCAGGGAGCAGATGGTTAATTAAGACAGAGTAGCCAGAATTTTCTAACAAGCTGGATTTGCTGTGTGTGTGTGTAAGAGAAAGAGAGAGAAAGAACATGGTTTGAACATCTGGACCTGGACAATGGGAGGGATGTCCTCTCCATCCACAGGGGATGGGACAAGGTGAGTCTGAGCAGGTGGAAAGAGGCTGGAATCAGCTCAGTTCTTCAATGTCATGGTTAAGGGGTCTATTAGATATTGCCACAGAAATGCCTAATAGGTAGAGGAGTCTGGTTTTTTTTTTCTTTTTAACATTTAAAAACTATAATTTATATATATTAATTGTATTATGTGAATGATTTTGGAATTTTATATCATGCCATGGTATATGTTATACATAGCCAAATGGAAAATATATCAGAAAAGGGGAGAAATGAGGGCTTTCACATAAACTGACTGTCCATAACGTGGGTAAAATTTCAATAAAACCAGTCCTCAGTGCAAAAACTACATCTTGGTGTTACATAAAAATAAATGAAAAAAGACTATCTTGATGTATCATTATTTCATGTTACATAAGAGCCCCAAACAAACACACTGTTTAACTATGAGGCTTGTAGAAATACTATTTGCTTTATTCACATAAATACAGAAATGCAGAAATATTTTAAGGTAGAATAAGCATCTTAGTGGAAATAATAGAGATTTGAGCATTTTACATGATATATATGGACTGGTTCAAAATTTGGAAAAGTAACTTACATAGTAGAACATATGTATGAATGTGAAAGCAAGATGAATGAAAGAAAAAGAGTATGTGTCTTAGGGAGAGGGGTCCAAATGGAAAGGACAAATCAGGGAGTTTTTGACAAATCGACAAATTGATGGCATGTCAATTTTCAAGGCTGGTTTCTTCCACCTAAGATATAGCAGAGAGAGAGAGGAGAGACCCAGGACCCAACTCTGGGGTACACCCACAGTAAATGTTTGGAAGAAAGAGGAGACATTGGCAAAGGACCAGCCAGTGGACCAAAAGCAGAAAGCAGACAGAGCGATGGGCTGGAGGCCAAGTAAAGCAGAAACATGGGGGAGGAGTGATGGAAGAGCTGGGACAAATGCTGCCGAGGGGCCACGCATGATGAGGACTGAAAACTGACCACTATATTTAGCAACGTGGGGTCACTGATGGCCTTGACAGAGCAGTTTCCATAGAGCGAGGGATCAGGGGAAAAGCCAGAGTGGGTGTAAAAAGGGATGGCTCAAGAGAAGATGCAGACAGTGAATTTAAACAACTCCTTAAAGATTTTCTGCAAAGACATGGGGTGGCAATTAGTGGGGGTGAATTAGGGTCAAGGAGTGCTGTTTGTTTATTTTAAGAGGATGGACGTTTATATACTGATAGGAGCCAACAAGCAGAAGAACAAAATAGATGAGGTAGTGAGAGAGAGGATAGTTTTGGGAGTGATAGCCTGGAGAAGATAGGAGGAACAGGGCCCCGGGGACTTTTGGAGAAACTGGCTTTTGATGTCACCTGTAATAAGAGGTGGGGCAGTGAGAGTGAGGTCACAGACATCTGAAAGCGAGCAGATGTGCTGGGAGTTGCTGGTGAAAGTTCTCTTCTGTTGGCTTCAGAAGAGAAGTAAAAAAGTAAACTCACCAGCTGAGGAACGAGGAGGAAGAAAGAGTTACTGGAGTCATGAGCAGATGATACGAAAGAGCCTTCAGGGAGAATGGGACAGTGAAAAGAGCAGGGGGAGATGGGGTGAGTGTGCTCCCAGAAAGTCACATTTTATCTTTGAGGTCCACAAATGTGTGATGTGTGATTGCCCTTCCTGCTGTCTACGAAATAAAAATTAAGTATGGCTCAGGGAAAATGCTACTTCATTCTAACAGGATGCCTGTTAGAATGGTTTCTCAGGAATGGTCATCTTAAACTGAAAACATTACAAAAAATGTTGAAAAGATGAACTTGTATACCTAAAGACCCACTGTTTTCTATAAATTTGGTTACTATTTATTTCCCATAGCAATAACACATAACCGATACGGCCTAGGATGGAGGTACACCGATGCTTAAAAGGAAATGAGATCTGTATCCTTTTCCTAAACTCCATGGCTTCCTTAATATCCAGTTCCCCTTGGAATTTAGGGATGTCCGGTATAAGAAGTGAGAAACAGTGTGAGAAAATCCCAGCTCAGATTTACACAGCAAAACCTCAGCTCAGAAGTATACAGCCGTCAAAAAAATTTTAGAAGCAAAACCCCGTAACTACTCTTAAAGACATGTGCAAACCTGGGCCTGCCCAGATGTTTCCATACTGGAAAGGTACTCCAGTCACTTGCCCGGTATGGGAACCAGAGACTGGCCAGCCATTTCCGTAAAAGCCAGAGAGTAAATATTTTCAGTTTGGCAGATCATTTTGTTATAACCATGCAGGTCTGCAATAAGAAAGCTAAGAGCACTGGGAGACAGGAAGCAAATGGGCATGCCCACACCCTCCCTTCCACTCAGGGCAGCTTCTCTGTGGTGGGGAGCTTTGCCACAATCACTTGTTTCTTTGTTTCCATTGGTTTCTTTGTTTCCACCTTACTGCTCAAGCTCAGAACTTAGGTGGGCCTGGTCCTTCAGCATCCATGCAGAGAGAAGGCTGAGCGGGGGTGGGGACCCCACCTGACAGAGAATATATTGCCGTGACATGAGACAATCACACCTTCCGGGGTGAAAGGGAACACAGACAAGGGAGGGACACAGCAGTGGGACCCCCAGGTCTCCTTCCAGGCTTGCTCTCCCTCCACGGCCACCCTGGGGGCCTGAGGGGTGTTGGGCCTCAGCTACAGTGATTAGGCTGAGGGGACTCAGGATAAAGGACCCTCCAACTCCTCACCGGGTTCCAAACGCAGCCCCTCTAAGCCCACCCTCTGAGCTTCTGGAACTCAGCTGGAAGAATACAAGGTCAGGCCAGACCCAGAGCCCAAGCCAAACACGACAGGGGTCACGTGGATGGTAACCCTGTGCTCAGTGGGCAGGGACTCCTTGCAAATGTGCAGAAATCCCAGTTCTGCCTCATTCCTGGGAGAAACCCCAGATCTCCTCCTGGTCTGTCTGTTCTTCTCTTGAGGCTATTGTCCTGGAGGGATGCAGTCCTTGATCCTGGCCCTCCAAACGTACATAAGCAGCCTGTTCAATAAAACAAATTATGCAGTTTTTCACCTTTGCCAGTTTTTTGATTCCAGAAAGGCTACGGGACTCATTCTCACTGTCTCCTGTGCCCCCACCACTTGGTGGCCCTCTGCTCATGGAAACAAGATTTCCCACAACTGCACCCTGCCTCCCAGCTGGTCAGAGGGGAGTGTCCCACAAAGACACAGGTGTTTGTGAGGATCCTGTCTCCCAGAAGAAAGCCTACTCCTGGAGCCACGGACGGGGATCTGGCCTCCTGAGCCACTCAGCTCTAATTCAAAGCCTAAACTGGGGACTGAATGACTTTCTGAGTCACCTGGGATGGAGGGGCCTGATTTTTCTTTCCAGGAATGGATGTAGCGCAGCCTCCATTTTCAGGGCTGACATTCATGATGGATCTAGTTCCCCCCACTGCACCGCAGGAAGGAGAGACCCTTCCATCCCACAGCTTGGAAACCCAACCCAGGGGAGTTCTGAAGCACCACATCGCTGCCAGGTACAGCATCCCTGCAGAGTGGACCCTGACCCTGAATGAGCCCCTTCCCTGGGCCTTCCCTGCCCCAACACGACCACACCCCAGGCTGTGCCAGAGCTCTGGGGCTCTGCTTGTCCAGGGCACACAGGTGGGACCTGAGCCAGGTGTCCCCTGGGCCTCAAGGGGGAGACGTGTGCCTCTGCATCAGGGGAAGGTGACCCCACGTGGCAGGCAGGCCACTCTCACTATGGACCTCCAGGAGACCTGGGAGCAGTTTCCCTGCAGGTGTTAGGAGCCATCATCAGAAGGGCAGGCCCCTCTTTGGGCAGACCGTCTTGCTGTCCTGGGCCCATGTGCTGACCAGAGGAATCTACACGCTCCCAGGAAACCCCAGGCAGCCTTACAAATTGGTCACTTGGTGGCCTGGTACCATGGGCTCCTTGACCATCCCATGAGGGTGGTCCTGGCAGGCATGATCTCCAGCTGCTCCCGTTAAGAAATCCCCCTGGGTTTCTGTGGTCACAGAGCCCACACCAGAAGCTTCCAGTCCTGCAGTGACCCCCACAACAGTCAGCTCCCCTGTGCATGTCCAGGGACAAATGACAGCAATTTATTGCCAGGAACCTTGATGAACAAGGGGATGGGATTCCATACTAAGTTCAGGATTCTGGTAACTCACTCTGCACCCCAAAAAGCATCCATGAGAAATGTGTGTATTGGAATGTCTTTGCCCCTAGGAGAGCTGCTCCTCAGGGCTCCTGTGGCCCTCCAGCCCCACTCAAGTTTCTCAGAGCCTGGGTCTAAATTTCTATCTCCCTGCTTTGGTGGAAGGCCGCCTGTGTCTTGTGGTCACGGGTCACTTTATTGCATGACTTGGCATGTTCTTAGTGCCCGTCTTCCTCTCCTGCGTCTGATTCCCAAGATGTTCTCACTGACCCTTGGCTCCCTGTGTGGGTCAGGGGTCCTAAGGCTGCCCCCTTCATTCTCCTCCTCTGCCCCCACCCATGGGTCCACCCCTAGATGGACTGGGAGGTGTTTGTAAGTGAGTCTCACACGAGGACATGACTGAACAAAGCAGGGCCCCTCACTGGGAATCACAACTGCTCCCTTCTCTGAAGAGGACCCCACAGCTCCACAGTGCCTCCCAGGGGTCTACTCAGCACACAGTCCCCCGTTCTGGGCAAGGCATCTCCCTGGAATCCTTGTTTCCAGAAGGGTCTCTCTGTCCTTCTTCAGAGTTTAGAGTTGTTCCAGTGTCCCTGACCACCAGAATGTCCAGCATGGACCCATCAGAGACCTGGGGAGACAAGGAAGATATGTGGCCATGGATCTCACAGGACACATCTGCTGGGACCCCAGGCCAAAGGGCCGTCCTCCTCCCTTCTCAGGTGTGGATCCCGTGGTAACTTTTTGCAGGGAGGCCGACTGGGGAGTGGGGCCCAGGGCAGTTCATGGGGCTCTCTGGGCAGGAAAGACTTGGGTCAGGCGGCCTTGCCTGGTTTCCCTGCTGGGCCAGCTCTGAAAACCTCCAGTTCCTCTGGCTGTGGCTGGAGATCCCCCAAGCCTCAGGGCGGGGCCCTTTCTCTCGGCCTCCACTGCCTCCAAAGCCACGCTGTCACTGGCATGGGGAAAGAGCTTTATTGCGTTCTTGTGGCTAAGTTGCCACAGACGGATGCTGCTGGTGGCTGGAGGGAGAGTTAACAATTGCTCAGATGTGACTGGTCAGGCCACTTGACACCCTGTCAACTAGCCTTAAACATTGGAAAGAAGACTTTCCTGGGAAAGACGGAAGTTGCTTTCAGTAATACGTCTATAGATTTCTTGTTTTTTTTCCTTAAGGACTCATAAAACTTCTCCCAGGTCATTCCTGGTAAGGACCATTATCCAGGGATCAATCAAGAAATGAAGGAGAAGAGGGGTGAGGATATGGGGAGAGAAGAGGAGAGATCAGAGCCCAAGGATAGGAGATGCCCCTCCCTGGGGCCACAAACTGGGCAGTGCCTGCTGGCATCCAGCACTCCTGTTCTCAGACCCATTTCATCCGGAGGCTGTTTCCAAAAGAAACAATGGTGGAAGGGCCGTGGAGGACACCTAGACCTCCCAGAATGGACAGCGGGAGCAGAGTCACCATACTGGCTCTGGGCTCTGGAGCCGGACCTGCAATGGAGACCACAGGTCTTGTGAGAAGCGACTCCCAGTGTGTTCAGAGCTGTTTTTGGCTCTGTCCCAGCTGGAGGGTGCAATCCGCAACCTCCAGAAAGAGAGGCCAGGCCCCCCACCTGCCAGGTGGTGTTGCCTTTGCTGGGGAACAGTGATCTTTGGTTGTGAGATGTTTTGCGGCTCTCTCTAAAAACTGCTTTGACTTACATTTGTATCCCAGTCACCAGTTCCAGGGCAACAGAAAAAGCATACCCTACATCCCTTTGCACTCAAATCTTCCCCAAAGAGCAAGTATTTGCCCGTGAAAATGCCAGCTGCTCTTCTAAGGCCCCCTAAATACCCAGCAGTGTGGGCGGTGCACTCTTGATCAGGGACAGGAGGAGAGGGACCAGCGGTTCTCTGGCAGGCTTGGCCCGGTGTGGCAGCTGCGCTGTGGGTGCGTGGTGGTGAGGGCCATGCAGGGAATCCTGTTAGAGGGCCCTCTATGCATGCCTGAATCATGGTCTGAGGTTTCATGTAAAGGATTCAGGCGTCCTAACTGGTCAGATACAGCCCCTCACCCTCGGGCTGGAGCCACCAGGAGCTCACTACCTCTAACAGAGACATACCCGGTGTGGGGAAAGGTCATGGGACACTCTGGGGGCAGGGGCAGTGGTGCTGGGGAAGGCAGGGAGTGCAGTGAAGGGTGCTGGGAGCAGAGCCCCTTGCTCTGGAGTGAGGGTTCTTGGGGAGACCACAGAGCATGGCACACACCATCCCCACCCTATACCCCAAACTCCTAGCCCCGCCAACACAGGGGCCACTCTGCGCCCTCTCACCATGGCTCTCCTGAGAGACCGCACCCAACCCGGCATCTGGCACCCCTGCCCTACCTCCCCTGTTGGGACAGACCCTGTCTTCTTCCAAACTGCCCAGCAGCGCGAATTCAAGGCCGGCAGCGGGCCTGGCAGATCTGCACTTCAGGTGCCCTAACCTGGCCAGCCCTGCGTGCCTGGGCTCAGTCCTCTATCTTGCCCACCCGCAGCCCGGGTCCACGTCCAGTGCAAGTGGAGGCCACGGAGCCCAGGCTGAGCCCCGCATACGGACGGGTGAGGGTGCACCTGCCCCGCTGACACGACCACTGTTGGCAGCAATGCCCCAGACTTCGGCCGGCGCCACGTGCAAGTGAGAACTTCCGTGCGGCCCCACCCATCACAGTCTCGCTCAGCTGCCCCATAAGCCTCCCAACGACCCCAGTCCTGGCCGTGCCCCGGCTCCCATTGGCTCCTCAAGTTCTGCCCTCGCACATCTAGCCTCGGGAGGATGCACGACTCAAGAGCTAAGGGAGGGCCCAGCGGCGTTGCCATGGCTACAGGCGCCATGCTCCGCGGGGGGCCGGCATGAGCTTCTGGGGCAGGGAGCGGGCTCTGGAAGTGTGTAGCTGCCAGGGACCATGGCGGTGCTTGCTGCTGGGGATGGCGGCTTGCTTGGCCGGGAGACTAGTTTTGGCCTGGTCAGTCGGCCGCCGACATCCTGTCTGGGGCGGCATCCCACAGATGGTAAACTTATGGCTGTGCCGTCGGCGGGGCGGGTGGACATGAACCACGGTGGGATCGGGGTTGTGGTGGTGGCCGGTGAGGGGCTGTGGTGCCGGGGAGCGGGTTGGTGTGGGGGGGACAGGGCTGGGGCACAGCCTCAGGCTTTCCTCCCCCTCAGGCCCTGGGTCTGGGGCCGCGAGTCTGGATCACACTGGGTGGCCACGGCCTCCCGAACCCCCCGGGAAGGGCAGGCAGAGGACCCCTCTTAGATGAAGAGGGGCCTTACCCAGGTTTTGAAGAGCCCCAGAATCAGATGTTGGAATGGGGTGGTTTATCAGCCTTGTTTATCTGCAGGGAAATTTGAGCTCCATCCAGATGTTGATTCCTTCAGTAAAACTCAGGAATAAGTCACAAGGGTCAGTGTTGATTAGCAGTTATCTAGGGCTTGACTCAAAATAGACTGTGCGCGGTGTAGGGTTGGTAGATGGGACCCTCCCTCTCGAAGTTAGCAGTCTTCTAGGACTAGAGGCCCCAGATGAGGATTACATCCTCATCTGCAGTAATGGAGGTTGTGGGAAACACACTGAGAAGGGAGGGATGTGGTGGCTGTAACTCATTACAGAAGCTAGGACCCTTGCCTGGCTCTTGTGTAGAAGAGTTTCGCCTAGGGTAAGGCAGCAGTTATCAAAGTGTGTCCGAGGCCCCTGAGGTGCAAGACTATTTTCGTAGAAACCCCGGGATGTCAAATGTCTTTTGCACACTCTTGCTCTTCTGAGTTCTTGTGGGGTTTTCCAGGGAAAACCTGGCCTGTGATATCACAAAACAGGAATGCAGAGGCAGATAGGAGAATTCAGCTCTCAACAGTCCAAAAGAGATTTGCAGAAATTAAAATCACTGCTATTCTTCCCACTAATGATTTTTGTTTTGAAAAATAGACTTATTTTTTGTTTAGGAGTATTAATCGTAACATGTAGTAGGTTGTTAATATTTTTAAGTGAATTCATACACTTTTTTAAGTTCTTATTTAACTTCTAACACACAATATTTTGATAGATTTAGCTCACATAAATAGCAGCCTTTTGGAGTTCTCAGTAATTGTTAAGAGTGTATATGGTTCTGTAGACCAAGAAGTTTGAAAGCCCCTGGAGAACGGGTGCTCAGTTGCTAGTCAGGTGCTTAGCAGTGTTAGACGGATGCCAAGATATCTTCCGCAGCTGCTCCTGGACTCGAAGTAATTGGCCACATGGAGATGGGTGGGCAGTGCCTCCACTTCAAAAACCAGAAGCTGCTGAACGTGTCTGGAGTCTAGGCCATGTGCTGTGCAGGGATTCCTGTTCTATCTGTTATATCTAAGCTGGGATTCCTGTGCAGAGGCCTGGCCCTGAAGACCCAATCTCCTTTGCTCCCTGCCAGGTAACTTCTGTGTGATATCAACCCTCCAGAGGGCTTTAGCCACCATAGGAATGTCTGCATCCACATTGCCTTCCTTCTGAAAACCCTGCTGAAGATGGAGGAGTCGGTACTGGTGCTCCCCCCTTGGGGCCACCTCTACCAATGGAGGAGCCCCAACATCAACCAGGTCCAGATTCTCTGGTCCGACTTCTTTGATCTCCCAAGTCTCAAGAGAAACATCCCCGACATTGAGTATGAGTAGTTCATTGCAGGTGAGGTGGTGGTCATTTAACTGGAGACAGGTGGTCATTGTTCTGGTTCCGATCTGAACATCCGGCCATCTTGCTTTGGGCTTGTTGGTCTGCTTAGGGGCCCTGCTCATGTTTCCCACACTGCAGGTAAATTTGCTGTTCCCATAGTTTTTCTCGGGATATCGATTTGAATTTTATGAGCTCTATGTCCCCTCCCCTCTGAAAATCCTGGCCTCCTGGTGAGATGGAGCGTGACAAAGAGGCCACTGCCACAGAGGCCTTGTCCCAGCAGGACTCGCTCCCTGTGCAGCCAGGGCCATTCTTTCCTGTAGGAAAACACGATGTGTGTGTAGCATGGGCCACATGCTGCAGAAGACATGTAACTGCCCATCCAGTATAATTTGGTCCTGCTCAAGATTCCCATTTTAATTTTTGTAAGAGGTAAGGGTTGAAGATTTTCTTTGAATAAAGGTATTTAGAACTTATCATTCTTTTTTAATTTTTAATTGAAATGTGGTTGATTTACAATGTTTTGTGAGTTTCAGATATACAGCTGTTTTGTTAGTTTCAGGTATAAAGCATAGTGATTCAGTTGTACATATACATAGTCTATTCTTTTTCAGGTTCTTTTCCATTATAGGTTTCAAGATACTGAATATTGTTCCCTGTGTTCTACAGTGAATCCTTGTTGTTTGTCTGTTTTACATATAGTAATTTGTATCTGTTAATCCCAAACTCCTGTTTGTTTTCTAAGTCTGTGAGTCTGTTTTTGTTTGATAAATAATTTCATTTGTATCATTTTTGAAAATTCCACATATAAGTGATATCACAAGATACTTGTCTTTGTCTGACTTATTTCACTTAGTGTGATAATCTCCAGGTCCATCTATGTTGCTGTAAGTGGCATTATTTCCTTCTTGTTACGACTGAGAAATATTCTGTTATATCTAAATACCACATCTTTATCCAGTCATCTGTCAGTGGATGTTTATGTTGCTTCTATGTCTTGGCCATTGCAAACAGTGCTGCATTGAACATTGTGGTGCAGGTATCTTTTGGAATTAAGGTTCCCTCTGGATATATGACCAGGAGTGGAATTGCTGGATCAAGTGATAAGTCTTTTTTATTTATTTATTTATTTTTTTGTCTTTTGAGGAATCTCCATACTGTTTTCCAGAGTGGCTGCACCAAACTACATTCCCATCAACAATGAAGGAGGGTTCCCTTTTTTCCACAGCCTCTCCGGCATTTATGGTTTGTGGATTTTTGAATACTGGCCATTCTGACTGGTGTTAGATGATAACTTACTCTAGTTTTGCTTTGCATTTCTCTCATAATAGAGCAACATTGAGCATTTTTTTAATATGCCTATTGGCCATTTGTGTGTCTTCATTGGAGAATTGCTTGTTTAGTTGTTCTGCCCATTTTTGGATTTGGTTGTTTATTTTTTTCTTATTAAGTTGTATGAAATATTTATATAGTCTAGAAATTAAGCCATGGTCATTCTCATTTTTGCGAATATTTCCTCCCATTCCATAGGTTGTCTTTTAGTTTTGCTTATGGTTTCTATTGCTGTGCAAAAGCTTATACGTTTAATTAGGTCTCATTTGTTTATTTTGGCTTTCAATTCTGTCTCTAGGGTAGATTACCCTAGGAAAACATTGCTGTGATATATGTCAAATAATGTTTTGCCTATGTTTTCTTGTAAGAAGTTTATAGTGTCCTGTCTAATGTTTAAGTCTTTAAGCCATTTTGAGTTTGTTTCTTTTGGGTTTTTTTTTTTTTTTTTTGTGACTCTATTGTACGCTTTTGATTACTGGTTACCTTATTTTTCAACTCTATCAACCCATTACTATATCTATTTCCTTTAGACTGATAATCACGTAGGCTCCAACACATCCTAAGAATAATTTAGAAAAAAAAGAAAGAAAAAAAATTATATTTTCTTGCTCCCCTCTACCATTCCCACCTTTTTTTATTTTGATGTCCTTTTTCTTTTTCACATCTTCATGTTTATTCTCTTGTAACACGTTATTGCATTTCCAGCTATGGTTTTCCTGTTTCTATAGCATCCTACTTCCTTTCTGTTTAGAATAGAACCTTTTAATGTCTCTGTTAGGTTCAATATTGCTGAGTTATCTCCCCTCCCACCCCCACGCCTCTGAATCCTCAGTTCAGGAAAGCCAAACCATTTTAGCCTTCATCAGTTCTGGGAAAGCAATCTTCAGATTGGGAAAAAAATTGAAAAATAATATTCTGTGTGTTGTTTTCTACCCTTGCCCATAGATGAGAAACTTCTGAAGGTGGAGAAAAAAAGGTGGAGGCGGGGAACACAAAGTCTTTTCTCCTTTTGCTCCTGAAGAAATGATTGATTTTGTAATTAATGATAATGCCCTTTATATTGGTGAGATCGAGATTCCACAGCTTCAGCACCTGTGAATAACCAGCTGGGAGAAAGCTCTCCAGGGCCCCTGTAGTGGGAAAGGCAGCCCCTCTGAGCACCTGTTCTGTATTCTTCCTGCCTCCACACGGGTTCCTGAGGCACCGTGCAGGACTATGCAGTTACCCGAGGTGGAGGACGGGAGACCCCTGCTGGGTGGCGAGCCACAGGAGCCCTCACTTGAAGGACAAAGTGAAGAGTAGTGGGGCGGGCGTAGGAATAGAAGATGGTTGAGACCCAGGATGGTGTCTTGGAGTCCAGCAGGCGAGGCTGGCGGGGCAGATGGGGCCATGGGGCATGGGCAGTCCTTGAGGGATCTGAAGCAAAGATAGGAACAAAGAGACTGGAATCGTGTGGGGGTACAGCGCCCCCTGGAGGCAGCGGGGCAGCGCAGTGAGCCCTGAGGGAGCGGGCACTTCCCCAAAGCTGGGTTGACAGGTCACAACCAACTCACTGGGGACCAAGAGGCACTGAGTTATTTTTAACTTTTTGTCCCTCTTCCTGGAAAAGAAACTGCTGCCTGTTTAATAGCCTCTGTCGTTAGTGAGAATTAAAGACATGAAGCAAGATTGCCTCAAAAGTCATCCATTGTGTAGTTGTTAATAAGGGTCAAATGCAGACTTGAATAGATGAAATGAAACATTCATCAGAGGATTTTAAAATCCTTTAAAATAAAAATTCTTGCTGCCTTTGTTCTTCACTTCAGGGTTCACTTGGTGATAATAATAGTAACCAAAGTAATAGCAAACACTTACAGAACTCTGTCCTGCTGTTCCAGGAACGCTGTGTTCACGACAATCCAATGAGTTGGCACCACTGTGAGTTCCACTTTAAAGGTAAGGACATTCACTAATCACACGGCTAATAAATGGCAGAGCTGGGACTTGAACCCAAGCTGTCTGGCCCCAGAGCCCCCTTTCAGCCCCTTCACTGCAGCTCATCACTTGGCATGCCCGACACAGGGCAGCATTTAAGAGCTGTGTGTCCTTGGCCAAGTTTGCTTCACCGCTTGGTCTCTATTTCCTAATCTGTAGAATGGGGGTGTGGGCAGTGAACTCTGTGAGCTCAGTTGTCATTTCCTCCAGCTCTGATATTCTACTGCTTTGGGTTAATTTAGTAAGTATTCAAGCCCCTTTATGGCCCACTCATGGGCTGGCGCTTTGCTAGGCCCTGGGTTACGGAGCAAACTAAGATCAGCCTGCTTCTCCCAGGAGCCTGTGTCCCTCCATGGGAAACAGCTGCGAGGCCCAGGCTCCCTCACTGGCAGTTGGGGTCTGGGCAGGAAAGCCTGATAGGAGATGATGGAGGCAGAGTTCCTCCGGGAACAGTGGTGGCCACACAGCTCTCAGGAGCGGGAGCTTCTGTCCAGACTTCAGAAAGGGGGATCCTCATGAGGCCAGTAGTCCCCCAACCTAAGCCCTCAGGACAAAGATCCAGCCATCCCGCCAGTGTCACCGTGGAGCCAGTACATCCTCATCACTGTGCCCCTGTGCACCTTTGTCCTGGGGCCTCTCTTCCCCCTATACCCAGAAGACTCTCCTCCCTCTCTTCTCTGAGTGTCCCATCATTTCACCCTTGGTCCCTGCTTCCTGGGCAACCATCTCTGGAGTTGAAGCTTTGCCCCCTCACAACCCCCGTTTGATCAGGAGCCTGGGTTGACCTCCTTGTGCTCACTTTCCACCTTCAGATCATTGCTCCTCCTCTCTTGGGAGCACCTGGAAAACCCAGATCCTTTCCTAGCAGTGCCTGCCACCCTGTCCTCCGTGCTCATCTGCCTCAGTCAGGAGCACCTGGACCACCACCTCTGTATTGCCTCGCCTCCTACCATCAAGACGTCAAAGCTGATTCTCCCTCCACCACCCAGTATGGTCATTTTAGGGTCTTCTCCATCAGCCTGAGCCAGCCACCCCCCATTCACCCTACCCATGGGCTCATACCCGGGCCTGACTCCACCCCAGGTCCATGCTCTCTCCTTTAAGTGCCCACATCTAGCCATCCAGCTACTTCACCACTGGCCTCCCTGGCCCTCCTTCACCCTCACTGGGGCATCATGGGCTGACTCCTCTGCTTTCCAGCCTGTCCACGTTCCTCTTACTTCCATTTCCCCACCTTCTAGCTCTGCATCCACAGTCAGCACTCTCTTTATGACAAACAAAACTCCCTTGACCCTTGATCTTTTCAGTTCCTCACCAGGCCGACTTCCATCTCGGTTCACCCAGCTCTATTTGTTCTGAGCCTGCAAGCAGAAGGCTCTCCCAGCACAGATTTCTAAGACTACAAATCAATGCCCACCATGTTGCCACTGCCAGGTAATCCTCCAGGGTTTCTCTAGTGAGCACATTTCCCCACTTATCACTCAGTGGTGTCAACATTCTCTGCTCTCTGCACACCTCTATCCTTCCCTCTGTCTCTTCCCTGACTCCCAGCGGATGGCCTTGCCTCCTGCTTCAGAGAGAATGGCATGTTACTGGAAAGGAACTCGCTCACCTGCAGCAGATCTGCTCACCTCACCTTTTCTCTGTCCCTCACCCACCTGGACTCTAGCTGTAGTTGTTCATAATTTGGTGAGTTTAGTTGACATATATATACACATTTAAAAGCATAGCACACTATAGGCTACCTTCTAGGGCTTACTTTATTCATTTAAAATTGAGTGTATGATTCATCCACTTCGCTGCATGTACCTGCAGCTCATTTGTTTTAACTGATCTTAAATGTTGTGTGTGTGAAAGTAACACAAGACAAGGGTAAACCAGGATTCAGGATGCTGGTTACTTCCTGTGAGAAGAGGCCAAGAGCAGGATAGGGAAAGAGGACACAGTATGTCACTGTCAATAGTCCTGTTCTGATGCTGGGTGATACGTTCACAACTGTTTCTTATAATATTAATTTTAATACATAAATACCTCTGACAGGCACCTAAGGTGAGAATGTGTCATGAACCAAGACATACAATGGGTAATATTACATCATTATTGTTATGTAATCTTGTTATAAAATATATTAATCATAATCTTACATTATGTGTTATGTGTTATATATTATATAGATGCATGAATTATATACTATGTATATAAACACCTACATATATATTATATAATATCTGCTAATAAATAAACAGAACAAAATATGCTAGTATATCTACTATTCTGTATTATTTAATAAATAATAACATACTATATCCTGTTATATGACATGGCACATAATCTTTAATAAAATAAGAAATCTGTCACTATATATAATGGTAATTAATAAAATTAAATAAAAACGCCCGCAGCTTTTAACGCCAACACCACTCTAGCTGTCACTGTCTTTTCTCTTCCCTTTCATGGTCGAGGTCCTCACAGTGCTATCCGTTCCCCCTTTCATCTCCTTATCCTGAAGCTTCCTCCTCCTCCTCCCATCCCATGCTGCCTTCTGCCCCGTGGTCCCTCTAGTCACCAGCGGCCTCTGGGGCACTGATTTCCGGGCATGGTCTCGGGCCCCAGCTCACCTGCCTGTCGGCCACCACTGCCACCGCTGGTGGGGGTGGGGTGGGGGCAGAGTGCACCTCTTGTCCTGGAAGAGAACACAGCACAGACTCAGTGACCAGCAGCAGGTGTGGCGGGGACCTGCAGGACTGAGGGGAGAGCCAGGCTGTCTGAATCCAGACCTGGGGCACTTGGGGTGTGAAGAAGCCCGTTCCTCACTACCCCTGAAGTGAGGCAAACACCCTCAGGTGAGTTAAAGTGCTTATGACCCCGGTCTGTTGGCTGGAATGGACAAACGGGCCCCTAAGGGGAGGGTACTTGATGTTCCTGTCCCCACCAAGGCCCTAAGGGCTGGCGGGGAACCAGGCTGGGCACTCCACTGGACCCAGTGCCCCCTCCGGGGTGGGGCCTTCTGGAACAAGCAAAAAGCCCTCGGTCTGTGAGGTGAATGGGGCAGTGAGGGAGCATCTCTGCAGCGAGTCAATTGATGTCAGGGCCTGTGGGATCCATTTTTATGGCCACATCGAGCCTCAGCAGAAACCACAGCAGGAGTGGACTCCTGTCTCTCCAGCTCTCATCCTCGTGTCTGATTGCCAGGATTCAGAACCTATCCCCTGGGGTGCTAGGGCAGTTATAGGCAGAGGCAGCTTGGAGAGGCCTCAAGAGGGCGGTACTGGCCTTCCTGCCAACACGATTACACGAAGATCAAACAATCAATCGATGGGAAGAAAATAAGAACCATGGTCACATCTGGACACCAAGCTTAGACGTGGTGCATGGGTGACATTTATCGACAACCCAGTGATGTTCTGTCCAGAGCTAGAGGCCAGGACAGCAAGCAGGGAGTGGCACTAAGGAGCATCATGGTGCAGAGGCTGGACTGGGGGCCTGCAGGCTCCTCCCAGGAGGAGCCTCAGTGTTTGGGAGGTGGTTCACATGCCTCCTTCGTGTCACCAGCAAGTGATGCCACCTGCTGAAAATCAGCTGTAATCCTGAGCCGGGTCATCCCTGGGTGATATGATAAAGGCTCCTACAAGAAGGGGCACCAGATGGACAGTGAACCAACCAACAGGCAGATGAGTTTCCCGCCTGTGTTTATCCTGTTTTCATAGCCAAGAATGAGGAGAGAGTTGCATGGCTCACCATGAATATTTTAACAACTTGAGAGGGTTCCATGTCTCACTGCAATTCAGTGTCACCTGGAGGAATTCAGGCGGTGTTTAGACCCAGGGGAGGCTAACGGCCTCTCAGTTCCTCATCATCCTGGCAAACCCACCAGCCCTCTATGGCCAGAAATTGGCAAGTGCCCTCCCTTGTTATAACAAAACCCTTCCCACTCACATCTGTGGTGAGCTTTTGTTTTTTTAATTAATGGGAATGAAGATACCTTACAGTCTCCTCAGGCCTTGCCTTAGGGATTCTGCCCTTAGTCCCCGGCAAGGGGGCCCGCTGCCCTGGGTCCTGCACTACAGAAGGTCCCCCTGGCCCTGACACTTCCTCTGGCCACGCCCTCCATGGGGTGGAGTCAGCAGGGCCAAGGGGACACGGTCATTGGCTCCATCCCGTGATCTGGAAACCCAGGACCCCGAATGCCTTGCCTCTGCAGACCCTGACCCATTTCTAGGTCATGCACCGGCTCTCCCCAGATTTCAGATTCCCAGGACTCATAGAGAGGCCAAAGGGCAGCTGTTTGCATGGAGGGTATAGGCCGAGCACAGACGTGAATTCTGAGTGTCCCCCTTTGCACATCCAAGGCCCCTTGTGACAAGGGATGGACCCAGCATTTGGAAGAAAAGGGTCAGGCTAGTGATCAGAGACTTGGAATCAGCTCTCCCCACACACTCACTTTCTTTGCAGGACTCTCCTGAATCTGGGAATTCTAAATTTGAACCTGGCCTTCCCCCTTATAATGAATGTATATTTGTAAAGGCAGGACTTTAGAACCTACTGCACTTAAAATGTTTAGATATATAGGATGTGAGCTCCCAGGTATGTTCTGGCCCTGCACTTCCAAAGGTCCAGAGCAGTTATGTTGGCTCTGCTGAGACTGTAAGTGGCAAAGACCATCTCCAGAGAGGAGGGGCTCCTGCTTCACGCTCCGAAGTCAGGATCTTCTGAGCGGATAAAACAATGGACACTGAGACCCTCAATTGTAAATTGATTTAGAATAACGCCAAAGGTGTGTATGATGTGTGTGTGTGCACGCGCGCACCTGGGGATGTGTGTGGTACATGACTGTGACTGTGTGTGTGTGTGTGCGCTCGCGCCTGGGGATGTATGTGGTTGTGTGTATGTTATGTGTGTGTTTGAGCCTGAGGACGTGTGTGGTTTTTTGTATGGTATGTGCGTGTGTGGTACATGAGTCCATGTGTGTGTGCGCGTGGGGATGTATGTGAAGCAGAGCCAGTGTGTCTGCACATGTGTTTGTGTGTACGTGCATGCATTAGTTTTGTAGAAGCTGTCCTTTAGAATTCTGAAGTAGTAAAAATTGTGTGATGTCCTTTGCTGTATAATTCAAAATTAAAATAATATTCAATCACCAGAAATTTATTCCCCAACAGATTCTGATTTTTTTTTTCCATATTGATTATGTCTTCATTTTACTGATGAGGAAACTGTAGCTTAGAGATGTTAAATGACTCAACCAAGGGCATGGAGCTCACGAGCCCAGGGCCAATACGCAGTCCAAGCCATGCTGTTCCAGAGTCCTGGAGCCCTGCTCACGATCACGCATGGCCTCTTGGCGGGGGAACAGATTCTGATGGGCTGTGGCCAGCGTGCAGACTGCCCAAGCCGGGGACTCGGGAAGCCGGGCGGCGAGTAACAGACAGCAGACATGAGTGAAGGGCTGCTCAGAAATCAGATAGTTTCCTAGGTCTTCAATGAGTAAGGAGGCTTACTACTCATCCTTTATCCCTTTGCTGGTGGCTAAAAGGGACCAAGGCCCAGAAGAGCACTTCTGGGAGCTGCCTGCCAAAACCTGGAAAAGGACTGCGCAGGACTGGCTCTGCAGTAGGAGCAGAGGAAGGAAATGTCGCCTCCTGTTGGACATTCTTGGTGATGTCAGTAGGAGGCCTAGCAGCCTTATTATGGAGGTGTCAGGACAGGGTCCTTGTGGAGGATATTTTTCACGTGGTTTAAAAATCATTGCTTCATATATTGCATCCAATTTGTGGTTTATTTTAGGATGGTATATGTTGTCTCTGTTACTCCATATTAGCTGGATTGATTACTTTTTTATTGTTAATTTTCTCTTCAATGATTTGGAAGCTATATTGCCTTTTAATGAAAATTCTCTCTAAATTTTTATAAATCATCTCTAATTTCATAACTTTATATGTAATTGGACCAGTATTTCTATAACAGTCTCAAAAATGAAATAATCTATTAGATCCTGTTCCTCAATAATGATAAATTTAGCATATTTTACCTCTCTGCTGTTCCAGATTGTGTGTGTGTGTGTGTGTGTGTGTGTGTGTTTGTCCTCCAGTTACTATTTCTTAGACAGTTACTTTCAGTTTGTTACATTAACAATGAAATTATAGGTATAAACTTCTTGGATTTCATTGCTCACTACCACTATTTAATCCCATGTCTTTCCCACTTTTGAGTAATTTACTTATAGGGATTTTCAAATCACTGGACACATGATTAGCTAAGTTTTTTTGAGCAGTGGGCTTGGAACCCTTACATGTCTATATGCAGCTTTATGTTCTCCTCATCAACAACTCTCAGCGTGTTATTGATGGCCCAAGCCATGTTTTAAAATATGGCATTGTTTTTCATCAACAAAAAATGTTTTATTGATTTAAAGTGCTGTCTTTTTATGACTGCCTAGTCATGTCTGGTGAATAAAGATTTCCTTAACCTTCCTCCATCTTTTCGCCATAACTCGGATTCAATGACATGCATGTTTTCACCATTTCTCAGTTGGGCTTCCGCTTTGACTTCCACTTTAAACCATCACCCCACTCTTTTTATCTATGCTTATTCCTGAATAAGTGAGGTCTCTATCGGATTAAAGGTGGTTCCCGTCAGAGATATGTGGCTCTTTGTCCAAAGGTCCAAAGGAAGAGAAAAGGAAAGATTCCTGTTTCTGGTGGTTACATTTTGTCAGCTTAGAGATCTAGTTATCCGTGTGGCTGTGGTGGAATTTGCAATATCTTGGCTCAGAGTTTCCTTTTTCTGGCTTACTAGGGGAGCCGCATTAGCTGGGGTCACGGCGCTGTGGCCATTGTCAGGATCCCGGGGCTGAGGCAGGTCCTCTCCTCCCTTGTTATTTTGATCTTGCAAACTGGGTCCCAGCTATGTGAACCCTGCACCAGGCGGCCAGGATCGCCCCCCAAGTGGCTTGTCCCCAGTTCCTCGGCGTCCCTCACTGCTATCAACTAGCTCCAGTCAGGGTACAAGCTGGCTTCCACTGCGGTCCTTCCTCCTTCCTCTCCAGGCAGGCCCTCCTTTCCCACTAGTTGGCCCTAAACCTTCTCTCCTGCTCTACATACGCTGAAGGAGTTCTTCAGCGTTTATAGCAGGTAGATGGCGCTCTTCTATATTTGGAACCCTTCAGTGCTTGCAGTGGAAATTTAGGTGGAAAGGAAGAGCTTGGGGGTTCTCCATATCTAGAGGCTCCCTATCCAGCAGATTCAACTAACCGTGGATTGAAAATGTTCGGGAAAAAACAGAAAGTTTCAAAAAGCAACACTTCAATTTGCCATACACTGGCAACTACTTACATAGCATTCATGTTGTATTAGATACAATGAATAATCTAGAGATGACTTAAAGTACACAGGAGGACACAGCAAAAGAGAATATGACAACGAATGTACGTGAATATTCATGTATAACTGAAAAACTGTGCTCTACACTGGAATTTGATGCAACATTGTAAAATGACTATAACTCCATAAAACAAAAGTTTGTATATATATATAGAAAATGTACATGGGAGGGAGCACATAAGTTCCATGCAAGTCCTATGCCATTTTATACAAGAGGTGTCAGCATCCATGGATGTTGACGTCTGGGGGAGTCCTGGAACCAGTGCCCCATGGTTACCAAGGGATGACTGGAAGTCCAGGCTCCTTGTCCCAGCCTATCAGGTCCCCACATGGTCTGAATGCTGCCTGTACCACACTCTCCCTGTCACTCTCCTCCAGCCCTGCCAGACTGCCCTCTGATTCTTCAACAGGCCACACTCACTGCACTTCATGTCTGGCCCCTAGAAATACACGTTACTTTCTGAGCATGGCTCTGCTTTAATAAAACGGGCTGCATTGTCACTAGAGAGGACAGTGTGGACGTTGCTTTAAAAACTGAAAATGGACTTAACTCATGATCCAGCCCTCCCACTCCCAGGCATATATCAAGAGAAAACTCTAATTCAAAAAGTCACATGCACCTCAATGCTCACAGCAGCACTATTTATAATAGATAGGACATGGCAACAACCCAAGTGTCCATCGACAGCTGACTGGATAAAGAATTAGTAGTATATTTATACAAAGGAATACTACTCAGCTATTAAAAAGAACAAAATAATGCCATTTGTAGCAACATGGATGGACGTAAAGATAGTCATTCTAAGTGAAGTAAGCCAGAAAAAGTGAAAAATGCCATATAATATCACTTATACGTGGAATCTAAAAAAAGACATAAATGAACTTAACTACAAAAGAGAAACAGACCCACAGACATAGAGAAAAAATCTTACGGTTACCAGGGAGAGAAGGGGATGGGAAGGGATAAATACGGGAATTCAAAAAGTGTCCCTCTTGGGGAGTGATGGGAATGATAGATATCTTGATTGTGGTGATGGTTTTCTGGGTGTAGACATCTATCAAATTCATCAAATAGTACATGTGAAATATGTGTAATTTACTTTAAAGGAATCATACCACAATAAATGTGCCTGTAAAAAAAAGAAAAGAAAAGAAAAGAAAAGATTCTCGGCATTGTGTCCTACGTTTTTATGTGTCTTCAGTGAGTGGGTCTTCAAGTTTCTGGTCTGCCATATTTTCTGAACCAGAAGTGCCCTCCTTCCCTTCTCTTTGATAAACTGTCAGTGGGTGGCATTTATTCCTGTGGCTTCAACTGCTCTCTGTCCACTGATTAACCGTCAAATGTTTTCAGTCCCAGAAATATACTTGTAATTGAAAAGTAGACATTCCCATTGATTAGCCCATAAAAATCTCAAGCTCTGTATGTTTGAATTTACACTTGCTCAGAACTAGGTTTACATCTTCAAACAATGGCATCACTATCCCATCTGTTTTCCGTGCTATATATCTGGGAGTTTTCCTTTACTTTTCCACTCCCTCACTCCCGTCAGTATTACAATTCTATTCCTTAATGTCCCCCAGCTAAGTCCCTGCCCCTCGCTCCCCACTGCATTAACTCACACCCCTTGCTAGTATCCCCAGTGCTGTTCTTTAGAGTGAACAATCCACTTTGCTCACTTTTAATGACAAATTTGTGTCACTCTCCTCCTTAAAACCCCAAAGAATTCCCCGCTGCATATGTGAGGAAGTCCACGCTCCCTGATTTAAAGTTACACCTTCTCATCAGCTAGTTGCTGCTTTTTTTTAAGCCTCAGCTTCCATTAGTTCCTCACAGCCTTTAACCTCACTGACCTTCCTTCCCTAAGTGCAAAGTGCTCTTAGACACGACCAGACCTCTGCACTAGACACGCAAGCTGGCGAGAATCCCGTGCCCAGCACGCACTCTCCTGGTCTAGAGATTTGCTGGAATCCTTCAGATGTCAGTGCAGAAAGCATTTCCTCTCTGACACCTTCCCTACCTTCTAGAACCCTTCCCCAGGCAGTGCAAGAGCCCCTCTGAACATACAATATACATGATGCCAAGTGACTCTTACCACATTGTTTTGAAAATCTATTTAAATTTGTCTCTTCCACGATACACTGTGATCTCCTTGAGGGATAGGGGGCTGTGTGGTATTTTCTAGACAGCTAATGTCTGGCGCAGACCTTGGGCCATCGGAAACAGTCTGCTGACTCATCAAGGATTGTTGTCTTTGCGATGCAAGAAAGACTACATGATTTCTGATCTTACACCATCCGGCAAGGGTCAAAATAATTTCACATAGAACTACACAGGCAAAATATGTGTATTCCTTTCCTCTTTGTGAGCCTGAGATCATAGGCATCTTGGAACGAAGGTGTCACTCTAAGCTGTGTGTCCCCAAGGCTGTCACGTCCAGCTTCAACATATTTTTTAGAAGTTGTAGGGATACGCGTACATCACCCCATCTTAGAGCAAAAGGCGCTTCAGCCTGACCTAGTTTAATGTTCATATAAATATCATAAGTCTTCCAAACTGAAGCCTGAGGAAACATTTCCCTTCTCTCCTTCCAGTCTGTCTGCCATCTGCACCCCACATCCCCACTGCTCAACTGTGTCAGACCACCTTCCATCTAGAAACATTTTCAGTGGGACAGTTGGATGAGAACTAATTACAGCAGTCATGAAAATGGTCCCATGAACGTAGGCTCTGCACAAGGATGCTTTGACCAGAGGCCTCAGCCGTGGCCTGCAGGATCTGTTCACGTGTTCTGCCTGGCTTCCCTGAAGACGTTCTGCAGACAATCAAGCCTGCAGTTAAAGTCATAGAAGGCCCCAAAAATCCAGAAAAATAGATTGAGATTCATCTCCTTGGGAATATTTTTGAAAACCATCCACTAATAGGAAAAAGAGTTTTAAGATGTTCATTTCAGAGCAGATTATGTCCAACTGCAGGTGGGTCAGTTTTGTCATTGCTGCTCGCTAGTTGGCTTTCTGCTGCTTCTAACACGCCTCTGTTTAGAGAAGTGGCCTGAGTCGGCCCTCAGAGCAGAAAGGTGAGCTGGACCTGGTGACAGCCAAGCTCCTCTGCTGTGTAGTAACCTGCTGAGAAGGAAGGGATGGCCCAGGGCTTCCTCTGACTCTCTCCCTCAGTTATAAACTCTATGAAGGGAAAATGGAACAAAAAATCTTAATTCAATATGGTATTGTCAAAGTATAAAAATAACTGTCTTTGGAGGGGATGGTATAGTTCAAGGGGTAGAGTACATGCTGAGTTCAATTCTCAGTACCTCAATGTAAAAAAAAAATAAGAAAAAATCTTCAAAAAAAAGAAAAAGAACAAAGAAGAAAAGAGATCTCAAACAACCCAAGTTTAAAAAGAAAAAAATTAAAGTCTTTTAATAATAGTAATCAGCTCGGTCTTTTGCTAGATTAGGAGTTTGGGATTAACAGATACAAACTACTATGTATTAAATAAATAACCAACTCCCAGGTCCTTAATTACCTAGTTCAACCTGAATCCTTTCTCTTTTTTCCCCTAAGCAACCCGTGGAAGCCACTGAAATTCTCATTTTATGAAAGAATTCATTTAAAGGCAGTTTGAAAGTTACTGGTTAAACAGTTATTTGTGGTTCCATGAATATAGGTATAGTAAGAAAAATAGACAATAAACAAGTAAGCAAATAAATATATGATGTACTGCCAGGTACTAATAATTGCCACAAAGAAAGATAAAGCATATTAGGAGAGAAAATGATTGAATAGGAAATATGTGCGTGCTATTTTAAATAATGTGGTCAGATAAGTCCTCTCTGAGGGTAAAATAATTTGAACAATGTCCTGAATGAAGCAAAAGAATAAGCCACGTAGGTAACAGACAAGAAAATCCTCCCAGGCCAGCAGAAGTGTAAGTACAAGACTTGGAGTTACAAACACAGCTGTCCTGGTGGGGATCATCTGGGCAGTGAAGATGGGCTGGAGCAGAACGGTGAGAACAGAGGCTTCAGAGACGGGTGAGGGACCAGATCACACAGGGCCTTGGTAGGGACTCTGGATATCCCTCTGAATACAATGGAAGATCACGAGAGTATTTTGCAAAGCGGAACAACTTGATCTGATTCATACTTTAATAAGACCATTGTGGGTAACATATAGGGAATAAACAATGGAAGCAGGGCAAGGTAAGCTGATGGGAAGCCAATGGGAAGAGTGCTGCTGACCTGGAGAGAGACACCGAGGTTGGGCTGGGATGATGGCGGGAGACAGGCTGAAAGGGGGATACGATTTGACAGTAACGGTCACAGGCATTAATGCTCAAGTTGCACACAGACACAGAGTGGTTCAGGGTGATGGGTATGTGATATTTGGGGCTGATTCACAGTTTTTCTGCAGAGACCTGACAGGAGAATAAAGTGGGGACGTTAACGTTGGTAAGAAGAGTTGGTGGGTGTTGAATTCCCCCTAGAGCCGCATCTCTGTTTCTCGGTAGATGAAGTCAGCAGAGCAGGGATGGGTGTTCCTATTTCTGCAGAGAATTGCGTGTCTTCCTCATGGACAATTTCGAGAGGCCGACGTGCCCATCCAATTGCAACATCTTCAATCTGCCTCTTTCTATCCAGGAGGAGATTTCAAAATAAGATGCCAATCAAAAATCCCCGTGTCCAGAGTTAGAGCTGTGTGCCTTTGGGATGATTTCAGAGATGCCTCCACAGATGCTCAGTGTGCTCTCTCTCCCTCAGAGCACACAGTTCCCTTCAGTCCGGTGGGTCTCAGCAGAGATTTCACAAATAGACCCTCTCAGGCCCTGGGGACCAACTTCCCCCTTGGCCGAGCTCTGAAAATGAGCACGAGTTCTGGGCAAAGGGCCTTCTTCAGGACGCCATCTGGCAGATTACATAAGGAAAGTGTCCAAAGAATGGAAGGGTTGATGGTATGAATGGATTTTAATTTTTGCTCTGAATCTGATTCTGTCCTTCTGTTTTGTTAAGGAAGTTTTCTTAGGCCAGACATGATTCTAATTTCTTCTATTTGATCATCCAAGAGGTTGAGATAGGGTTTTTGTTTTAGGGTAAGTATCTTTAAAAAAAAAAAAAAATCCTTGCAAATAGCATCTTGTTAGGCATTTGGGCAAGACAACCAGTAAATTCTGCCAGCAGTATTGAACCCCCTTGTTCCTTCAGGGGGTCTCCAAATTTATATATGTTCCAAATCTGACCCAAAACCAATGAGTCTTTTCTTTTTTTAAGCACTTCACCATGGACAAAAGATGTCACTAAAGAAGGTGTGAAAAGAGCAGGTCCCCATCATTCAGAATCCCTTCCAAAGGGCCCACAGAAGTAAAGAGGAGACGAACGAGAGAAAAGGTTTATTTATACACATGCAGGAGCCAACCAGAAAAGTAACTACCATGTTAAATGGTGAAAGTTAAAGGCTTTTTATCAACCTAACTTAATAGGGCAAAGGGAGAGGAGAGAATTGGCTTCCATGACAGGTTTTCTTCTACATCTATTGAATCTCAGGTATCTTCAGCTTAAAGTGCTTTTGTATTAACCGTGGGTTCCATCTGACTTTCCATTCCTCGAACTTTGTTCTTTTTCAAGATTCACTCATGTATTCTGAGCCCCTGGATTTTCCACGTGAATTTTAGATTGATTGTCAGTTCCTGCAAAACAGAATCTGGGATTTGGGTAGGCATTCTTTGAATCCTTAGATCTATTTGTGGACTATTGTCATCTTAGTAGAATGAAGCCTTCTGCTCCATGAATATGGGATTATTTTCTGTGAATGTAGGTCTTAATTTCTCTCAACAGAATCTCTCATCTATTGTAGTCTTCAGTGCCCAAGTTTGATACTTCTTCCTCACCTCTATTGGACGCTGATTCAGAAAAGACACGACCTCCTGGAGAACCTCTGCTGCCACGGAGCTGACATGGAGCTGAGTCCTGAAAAGGCTTTAAATTCTTTCAAAAACAGGATTAGTGTACTTTAATTACTCCATAGATGAATAATGAATGGGTCACATTAACATAGGATTTTAATCCTTTTAGAATTAGTAGAGTAATACAGACACATTACAAAAAATTGAAATATTGCCTAAAAGAGAAGAGATTTGTAATTCCCACCCACAGAGGTGACTGTCATGAATGATTTGTTGCTTAGGTCTCAGTCTCTGTGTCTCTCAGTATGTCTATTTCCATCTCTGCCTCTCACACACTCACAATCAGATCAATTTACAACTATATTGATTTCACACATATGTGGTAGTGCAGATGGGACCCTGGATGCAGACAGTGGGTCTGCATACTTCCACCCTGAGGCCTCCCTTGACATTGGATTGAGACCAGGCACCCACTTTTCCAACTGCACAGCATTCATTCATTCACATCAACCAGAACGAATGGACCCCATCCCCTCTCCATCAACATTAGTGTTGCCTTAATTCCGACTGTTTCAGCCAGTGCTGTGATGAACACCCTTGAAAAGGCATCTTTGAATAGGTGTGTAAGGATTTTAGTGGGATGAAATGTAAGGATCAGAAGTTCTGGGGAAGAGATGCATCTGTGGCCCTTTGATGCGTCCTGCACCCTGTTCTCCTGAAGAGGAGCGTCCCTTCACTCTTCCCTCCAGGGGATCAGCTGGAACCTCTGCCTGCTTACATTGTCGCCAGGGCTGGTTGTCACCTGACTAAAGACCCACCAGTGTGATGGTGACCGGTGCTGTCTCTGCAGTGTTTCCGTCTGCCTGAGTTCTCACCTGAGTGGTCAAGCCTCTCTAACACACACTGGCCACCTGCATTGCCTCTCATTGGAACTGCCCATTTCTGTTCTATTTCTGTTTAGAACACTGGGTTTGGAAAGATTTTTGGACTACAGGGGTGGGAAACCCTTCGCCAACCTTGGGTTATGAAGAATGCTTTTTCCAGGTTGTGGTTTGTCTTTCCAGCTGTTTTTCTGGGCTTTTGCTAATTTTTTTTATTTGTTTGGTTTTGTTTTTGCCACAGGAAGAGCTAAGCATCTCCCTTATGTCTTCTGGCTGTGGTGTCTCAGGGGGAACAGCAGTGTCTACCCTGAGATTATGCACAGAGTTACTAAAACGGCTTCATTTTGTACATCACATCTTTAATGTGATATCTCTGGATATCCCCTTAAAATAATAAAAATGCTGTTTCAAGTGAAAACAAAAAAAAATCACCAGCCCCAGCTTAAAACATGTGGGCAGGGACAAAAAAAAACACCTTTTTTTTTTTAAAGTTTCATTGACAGGGAACACCCAGGAGAGGTAAAGACACACAGAGAGAAAGAGGACTTGGGGTTGTCAGGGGCTGGGTGAGGAGGGAGGGGAGTGCACGCTCTGGATCCATGGTTTCACTTTGAGGAAAGAAATAGTGTGAAACTAGATGGTAGTGATGGTCGCACAACATTTTGAATGCCCCTAATGCTCCTGAATTGCACAATTTAAAAGAGGAAATGTCTATATTTTATTACATGAAACTCTAAAAAGAAAAATAAAGGATGCCATAAATGATGAGAAAGAAACAAAGGAAACTAAAGAAAACCAAACAAAAACATCTCCAGCGGAAGGGAAGTCAAGTTTGGGAGGGGGAGGGGACTGACGGTGGGAATTTGGAGAACATTTTGGAGAAGAAGTTGTGGGTGGGTGCAGAGGGGGCTCTGCCCCAGGGGTGGTGATGCCTGAACTGGTTCTCCATTGCCCAGCAGTCCAGCTGCAGATGCAGGTTCAGGAGGAGCTGCAGGAGATGCAGGAGGGAGCTCGGGGTCTACTGCTGGATCCAGATCATCCTTTTTTGGTCTCTGACATCTTCCTCTGCCCCTGCCTCCTGTGTAACTATTGGATGTGGAGAGAGTTTTAAGTCTTGTGGAAGTGCTCATGCTGTGAGAGAGGAAAAATTGACCCACCTGCCTCCCTTTCCATGTGCCTCTTCAAGGACAGAAACCTTCCCAGAGCTTTCCAGACAGCTCCCACCCAGAAAGTGCCCACAGGATGTGTTCTGTGACAGAATTTTTCCAGACAGGTGGTCTGAGGCCATTCTTTGCTCTGGTCCCAACAGTAGCCTCTGGGGACACCTCCCTGTGTGGCCCAGCCCTTGCCCCTCCCTCACCTACACACATGCAACACACCTGCCTTTCTGACCTTTGGGCTCTGCTTCGGCGGCCCCTGGTCCTCCACCTGACTTGCAGCGAGGTGGGCACGGTGCTCCAGGTCAGAGCCGGGTGTGCTGAGCTACCCGTCAGCCCTGGACAGGTCCCTGGGGAGAGCCCTGGGTGATGTATGGGTCGGAGGCCTGCCCCACTGATTTCTGGGCCATGGTGGTGGGTACCCCTCAATATCCAGACCCACCTGGTGCCTGTGCTGGCCCTCAGAATAGTGGCACACCAGCCCTTCACTTGGGGAGGGAGCGTTGGTGTTCTTATTCATCAGCTTCTGTTCAGTATGTGGTATCTGGCTCTGCAATGACAGTGACCAGCGGCTGACTCGGCCTGGAAGTCTCAGAGCCCTGCCCGGCCAGGAACACTCCTGATTCTGTCCACTCGAACCTCTGCTGCCAGGTCAGACTGGGACCTTGTTCAGCTCAGACACCCAGGAGGGAAAAGACATACCCAGAGAGCGTGGGCTCCACCTCGGGCAGCAGGACCGTTCCCCGGCTCTCCACATCCCAGCCAGCCAGCTTTGACCTGGGCTGGGGATGTGACCGGCCCCCTAGGCCTCTGACCTGCTCTTGCTTGAGGCAGAAACCCATCCCCAACATGACTGCTCCACCTCCACCAGCCAGGAAAGGGCCATGGTTCTACCTGGGTGGGATCTGAGTGGTGGCCCGGCCTGGGCAGGTCTGCCCTGGGCCTCCCTGTTTTACCTTTGGGTGTCTCTCGCCAAAAGGCCAGAGGAACCTTGAGTGAGACCTGACCCAGCGCCAGTAGCGTTGGTACAGCCCCTCGCTGCGGGTTTTCCGGGAGCTGCGGCCTCGGGATAATGGGATGCAGCAGAACATGCCTCTGTCTCCAACCAGGTGAGCTGAGTAGGGACTTCTGTACAGAGTGGGTGCCTGGTGACTTCAGTTCCAAGTTCTGTTGGGCTCTATTGCCAGGGAATTGAGGTCACTTACTGGGGTCCACTTATCCAAGCTTCCTCCTGACACAAAGCTCCCCAAGGGCCTTTCTGGGCTGCCGATCTCTCATTTCTCACTTTTTGCCATGTTCACACACAGTGATACCAATTCAGCCTCCCCCATAGCCCTGGGGAGGCCTGGATGCAGCCAGTGCCGCAGCTCTGAAGACACGTGGGGTCAGACCTGGCTCCCCCCACTCAGCAGTGCTGTCACCCTGGACAAGCCATGTGCCTCTCAGGGTCTCCCCAAACCCCCATCGGCACAGTGGGGATCATTCTGGCCCCTGATTCCTAGTGAAGCCATCCTGTCTCTAGACCTAGAAACACCTACTGCATCTGTCACCCCCATGGGCTGGCATCACAGGGAGCTCTTGCACAGACTCAGCAAAGGAAGGACCCCACAGAGGGCTGGCGGAGCGCAGAGAATATGCCACACCGGCCGGGGTCTGCCCTGGGGTCTGGAGAAAGTCACTTTCCTTGCTACATGCTTCCCAGCTCCCAGTCGTGAGACTGAAATTAAATACAACTCTGGCATCGTCCGCTCTGGCATACAGCCACCTAGGTCATTCTGTCATGTTGACATACAGGTCCAGTGTCTCATCTCGGCCTCTGTGGTGGGCTGCCCCACAATGGTTTCCTATTTTTTGCCTTCTGTTCCCACGCCATTGTGTGATCCCCACACCCTCCCCTGGAAGGTGGATGGACTTTGGGACCAGGTTCTGACATGTAGACTGACTTGTGAAAATGTGCGTGAGTTCCACTCATTACCAGCTCCAGTGTTCCTTCTCTCTGTCTCTGCCTTTCAGTGCCTCTCTCTCTGTCTTGTCTCGCTCTCTGTTTCTCTGTCTCCCCCTACATTTCTGTGTTTCAGTCTGTCTCTTTTCCTGTATGTATGTGTACATATATTTATGTGCATATGTGTGTATTTATGTATGTATTTTTCTGGCCCACGGCAGGTCACTTCTGAAAATCCTTTGATGACATATTGATTATTTTGAATTCATGTTACTGAAGAAAAATTATCTTTGAAAATTGTGCAAGAACTTTGGTGGGTTCTCCTCTAAGGACCAGCACTGCTGGGGAAGGGATGCACCTTTGGCGCCTTGATGTATCCTGCACCTTGTTCTGCCAGAGGGGAGCGTCCATTTGCTTTTCCCTCCAGGGGACCTCCTGGGGCCTCTGCCTGCTCACGTTGTCACCAGGGTTGGTTGTCACCGGGCTAAAGTCCTACCAGTATGATGGTGGCCAAAGCTGTCTCTGCAGTCTGTCCGTCTGCCTGTGTCCTCACCTGAGAGGTCGAACATCTCTAGCAGACACTGGCCACCTGCACTGCCTCTCGTTGGAAATGCCTGTGTGTGTTTTGTTTCTTTTCAGAACACTGGGCTTCAAGAGGTTTTTGGACCACAGGGATGTGAAGCTTTTCTCCGACCTTGGGTCATGAGGAAAGGTTTTTCCAGGTTGTGGTTTGCCTTTCAATCTGTCTTTCTTGGCCTTTGTTTTCTGTTTTTGTATGCTTTTATTTTGCCACAAGAAGAGCTAAGCATCTCCCTTCTGGCTCTGGTTTCACAGTTAGAACAGCAGTGCCTACCCCGAGATTATGCCAGTTACAAAAAAGGATTCATTTGGTACGTCTCATCTTTAATCCAGCTGGTTTTCCTCTCCAAATACAAAAATGCTAATTCACGTGAAAACAAACAAACAAAAATTCACCCTTCCCTAATTAAGATATGTGGGCACACAAAAAATATTAAAAAAGCCACCTTTTATATGATTTCATTGATAGGGAACCTCCAGGATAGGTAAAGACATAGAGAGAGAAAGGGGATTAGGGCTTGTCAAGGGCTGGGGGAGGTAGGATGTGGGGTTCACTTTGTATACAAGCTTTCACTTTGAGGAAGGAAATAGTCTGAAACCAGTGGTGTTGGTCTCACAGCATTGTGAATGCACTTCATGCTCCTGAAAACTGCACAATTTAAAATGGGAAAAGGCTAAACTTTATTCTTATAAACTTAAAACAAATATAGAATATAGTATAATAGAAAAGAAAAAAATCTGACTCCATAGACGATCTTTTCTTTTGGCTTTAACCCTGTGCCCTCTTTTCTAGGCTTAATCTTACTAGCTCTGCACATTTTGTAAAACAATGTTGCCTTTAGCCGGAAATATACAGGAGAGCTTATTTTCAAGGCTCTGATCTTTAATGATATTAACACTTTTGCACTTATATGAAGACAACAAGTTGCAGAAAAGAAAATAACTTTTGTTTTGTTAGAGGATTTACAGAGGCACTGTGACCTGGTCTATGTAGACAGCTGCAGACCAAGATAATGGCAGACTTGGAGAACCATCTTCCCCAAGTCAGACTTCAGGCTCCTTTTCTACTAAAAAGGGGAGGGGCTGTGGTTGGTTGTTGCAAACTTGTTGGTGTAGGATTTCTTTGTTCTTGGAATCCTTTGCAGCTGTCCACGTGGGTCAGATCATGGTGTTCCTGTAAAACCTGCAACAAAACAAACTTTTTCTATTCTGCAAATTGTTATCTTTATAGGAGTGCAAAAGTGTTAATATCCTTAAAGTTCAGAGCCCTGAGAATAGGCTCTTCTCTTTATTTTAGGCTAAAGGCAACATTGTTTTACAAAAGGAGCAGAGCTAGCTAGACTAAGCCTAGAGAACACGGCAGAGGGTTAAAGGAAAATGAACAGATCCAATATGGAGTCAGATTTGTTCTTCTCTATTACAGTGACTTTTGGTGAGAGCTAACATGATGATTCCTGGTTGGGTCCTCCACTGTCCCAGGCTGGAGTTCAGGCAGGATCACTGCCAGATTCCCCATGACTTTGGACCTGATCTCCCACAGAGAAAGTGACAATTATTGGATTAAAATTACCTGTCAAAATCCCTTCAATTGCCTGTAAACTATACCACAGCAGGGGATGTCTCATTGGCCAGTCAAATGCCAGTCTCCCCTGATGCAAGGGACCAGCGTCGAGGGGGGCCCCAAGGTGGCTTGGCCAATGCACCTGCCTACATTGCTCTCCAGCCTTGGCTTCCTAACTTTGATGCTTTAAAATCTCCCGTCCCTCTTCCCTCTGGCTTGGTGTGAATGAACAAGATCCCTGCACCCACCTGGGCTGAGGCCAGGCCACAAACACAGCCCCATGCACACAGCCCACCATCTGCTGTCTACCCCTGGGCTCAAGTGCACCCTCTGAACTCCCCCACCCCAAAGGTCCACGTGCCCAGTGCCTCTGCCCTAGGGGTCCAGATCACCATCAGGACCATCAACCACCCAAGGCCCACAGGCCAGTGGCTGGCAGCCTGGTATCACCCTGATCCATCGGGTCAGATGAGACACAGGGTGTGGGGATCAGGGTGTCAGGGCGGGAATTGGAACCGCTTTCAGCCCAGCCTGCCTCACCCTGTAGCCTCAGACATTAACTATGAACGTGCACACTAGGCTGGATCCCCCACTGGTGGCAGTAGTCATCATTACTGGAGCCCAGATTTCCTCACCCCAACCACAGGGTGAGGGGTGAGGGAGTCAGCTCAGGGTAGGGTTGCAGTCAGAGTGAAAGGGATCCCATGGGTAGGGAGTATAGGTTGAGGAGCGTGGGGCCCGCTCAGAGTGGAACTGACCTGGCTGAGAGATGAGGGGGATTGTTTCAGGATGTTGGGGGTCCTGTGGTGAGGCATGAGGGTGTAGGGGCCTTAGGTTAGGAACTAGCAGGACAGAGTGTCAGGGCACGGACCTCAGTGTGAGGAGAAGAAGCCCTGTCTTCAAGGTCTTGTGGGAGACTAGGCCTGGCCAGGGGTGGGAGGGTAGTAACAGGGAGGGGAAGGTGAGCAGGGGAAGTGGGGCTGGCGGGGTGTGGCCTGGCCCAGGACAGTCGTGGTTCTAGTTCAGTGCCAGGACCCAGTCAGTGGCGGGGTGAAGGCTCTGGGGATGGAGACCCGGCGGGAAGAGCAGAAGGGGCCCCACCTGGCCCCTCCCGGCCCCAGTGGACAGGTCCGGTAAAGCAGGAGACCCACCCGGGCGGTTTGCGCTGCAGGCGGGAGGAGGAGGGGCGCACACGCGCCGACGGACAGACGCGCAGACGCCGGAAGCCGCCCAGAACACGTGGAAGCTGGCGGGAGCCGGGTGCTCCTGGACCAGCTCCTGGAAGAGGAACACGGCCTGGGGTCTGGGCCGCTGCTTGCCCGCGGCTAGGCTGCCGCTGCCGGGCAGTTAAGGGGGCGCTGGTGGGGGCGTGCTGCTCGGGGAGCCGGTGGGTGAGGCATGCGCTGTGCAGCTGAGGAGGCGCCCAGGGAGTGGTGCGGAGGTGAGGTCCCGGCCGCGCGTCCCATTAGGACTCTTAGGCGGGTCCCAGCCGCCGCTGTGGTTTGTGGTAACCCCGCTATTAGTAGTTCCTGAACCCCGCGTTTTTGCCGCCGCTTATACCCGGGTTTAGGAGAGCAGGTACAGCCCCAGGAGGTGGGAGGGCGCCGGACGGCTCCGGAGCATCTCTGACTGGTCCTCAGACCATGGCCTGCTCCTGGGAGGCGGGTGCGGTGCGGTCGCGGGGCCTCAGATGGAATGAAGGCTGCCCCATGAGAGCCCCTGGATTTGCTCCCATCTTTCCCACGGCCTGACCTTGGGGGCGGCCTGTAAAGCCCCAGGTTTGTGGGACTCATGTTACAAGTCAGTCTGCTCCTGGGAGGTGGGCTCGGTGCGATCAGTGTGCTGGGATGGCTGCAGAAGCAGCGGGAAATGGTCGCAACCCCCGCGCTCCAACAGGGCAGCCCCAATCCCGCCATCGCAGCCGCCGCCTTTCCCTGACAGCACAGCACCTACCTTCCAGGAGCAGGCTGACCTGTAACCTGAGTTCCACAAAACTGGGGCAGCAGAGGCCAAGCTCAGGCCATGTGCTGGGGAGTTTGTAGCAAATCCACGGGCTCCCAATGGCAGACCGCAAACCTCGCCAATACCTTCGACCACACCATGCCCTCCTACCAGAAGCAGGCTGACCTGCGGACCGTGCCTGGAGTAGCTGAGGACGAGCCCTGGACAGGCCGTGGGGGAGATGGGGACAAGTCGACCAGCTTGCCAGGCCTCTGCCCATCTCCCTGCTGCTGCCCCAGGTTCGTGGATCACTTGTTTTCAAGTCAGTGGGTTCCTGAGTGGCAGGCGCGGTGCAGTCAGGTGGCAGGGGCTGTGGGTAGGGGTGCTGCCCCAAGGGGAGCAGGTGGACTTGCTCCCATCTATCCCAGGGCCAGACCTGGGGACGGCCTCTGCTGCCCCAGGTTTGCAGGACACATGTCATGTCAGCCTGTCCCTGGGAGGAGGGCTCAGTGTACTCGAGGCAGCCTCAGTGGCTGACAAGGATTTTAGAAGTGGGCTCTAGCCCAGCATAACTAAATCCTTTCTTCTCTTGCTTCCTCAGTTGGTGGCTGTATCGGCTTTTCCATTATAGGTTATTGCTGGATAATGAACATAGGTTTCTGTGTTATACAGAAGAAACTTTATTTAAAATATACTTTTCTATATAGTGGCTAACATTTGTAAATCTCAAACTCCCAAATTTATCCCTTCCCATCGCCTTTCCCTGGTAACCTTAAGATTGTTTACTAAGTCTGCAAGTCTGTTTCTGTTTTGTAGATGAGTTCACTGTCTTTTTCTTTCTTTTTTTAGATTGCACATATGAGTGGTAGCACTTGGTATTTTTCTGTTTCTGGCTGCTTTCACTTAGAATGACGATCTTTAGCTCCATCCTTGTTGCTGCAAATGGTTTTATTTTGTCCTATTCATGGTACAGTAGTATTCCACTGTATAAATATGCCACAACTTCTTTATCCAGTCATCTGTTGCTACATTTAGCTTGCCTCCATGTCTCGGCTATTGTATACAGTGGTGCTATGAATACTGGGGTGCAGGTATCTTTTCACATTGGAGTTCTTTCCAATTATATACACAGATGTGATATTGCTGGGTTATAGGGTAAGTCTACTTTTAGTTTTTTGAGGGATTTCCATGCTTTCCATAATGACTACACCAAATTGGATTCCCACCAGCAGTGTAAGAGGGTTTCCCTTCCCTCTACAGCCTCTCTAGCATTTATAATTCATGAACTTCTGAGCGATGGCCATTCTGACTGCTGTGAGCTGATACCTCATTGTAGTTTTGATTTGAATTTCTCTGTTTATTAGTGATATTGAGCATTTTTTCATGTGCCTATTGGCCATTTGTGTCTTCATTGGAGAAATGATTGTTTAGGTCTTCTACCTATTTTTGGATTGAGTTGTTTGTTTTTTTTTTGTTATTAAGTTGTATGAGCTGTTTATATATTCTGAAAATTAAGGCTTTTTTAGTCGTATCATTTGCAAATATTTTCTCCCATTCGTAGGTGGTTGTTTCCTTTTGTTTTACTTATGGTTGCCTTTGCTGTGATGAAATTTATGAGTTTAATTACGTCTCATTTGTTTATTTTTTTCTCTTATTTCCATTGCCTGGGTAGATTGCCCTAGGAGAACGTTGCTAAGTTTTATGTCAGATAATGTTTTGCCTATGTTTTCTTTTAGGAGATTTATCATGTCTTGTCCATCTGCATCTTAAGCCTGTACTCTAGATCTGTGCTTCAATTTTGAATTTGAGCTTCTTAGAGAACACCTACTCTTAGCTTATATGTCAGATTCAACATGTCTAAAGTTGATTTCATAATCTTTTTTCTTGCAGCGTCTTCACTTATTCAGTGGGATAATCATTCTTCCGGTCTTGAATACCCAAAGGCTTGGAATGATCTTTGATTTATATTTCTCCCACCACCCTCCACATATTTTCGGCTTCTGGAACTATATGATTTTGGTTTCAAGTGTCTATTCTGATTGCTGATACTCTGATGAAGAGCTTTCATCCCTGATACATGAATTTTTCCTTCTGCTGAATTCTTGGATATTCTCTCCCCTCCTTTCAGTCAACCTACAGTTTTGACACTCCAACATCTAGAGTCAAGTCAAAGACTTACCACAATCAGATCTCAGCCAGGTAGTCTCGACCCTCCATCATTTTAGACTTACCTTATGTGTTCCAATCATTATGTGACTTAGCCTCCTAGGGTAACCTGTGCCTTATTAAAAACCAGGAGTCACCAGCATTTTCCAATCCAGTCCTCAGTTAAAACAGCTTAGAATTGCCCTGAGAACTAGTTGGAGCCCCACCCACTTCATAGAGTCTTCCCTATTTACTCCAAATACTTCTAGCTCCTCTCTGTATTCCTGCAGTGTTTATGATCGGTAGCCTGTAATCTTGGCTTTGAGTACTGACTTGGTACCATTCCCGGGTGGTTTCCAATGTATCTCCTCACTTAGCTGGTAACTGGAGAAGACTCCCTTGTTCAGCCTCCTTTATACCCCTCACCCTGCTTAGCATCGGGCAATAGCAGGCATCCAGGCAGTGCTTACCAACTTTACTTATTTGCAGGGGTGGTGGTGTGGATTATAGCTAATAACTATTAATTCAGTGTTGCAATTAAAAAAGAAAGCCAAGAAAATCCATAAAACTTTATCTCCATGTTCAGTTTAGTGCTTTACCTCAACAGTTTCCTTAACTCTGTGTTTACATTCACATAGTGTTCAGTGCTTGTACGGTTCCCTGAGGCAAGCAGGTGAGATATCATTATGTTTGACTTTCACGTTACATTTCATATTGGATATATTTGTGCAATGACAAAACCTTCTTTTATAAGTAAACAGCCGGAAGCCCAGAGAGACTAACAGCCTAACCCATGGTCACCTGGTTAGTGTTTGGCACAGACCAGGACCACGGTTCACATCTTCCAGCTTCTCCTCTTCCAGTGCCTTTTCATTCCAGTGCTGGGAAATGTAGCCCCATCAGCCAAACGGTCAAGTCACATTGCTGCCCCTTTACCTGCCAGTGATGGCAGTGCTACAAAATGTGGTAAAGGAAAGGTCAGAAATAGGAGTGATAAAAGACATGGAAGTGCTGGAAATAGATCCTCAACCTCCTCCTCCCTATTTGAGCGCCTCACAAATGTCCTACTCTGACAGTGCTGTTCATTGTTTATGACATAGTCTTTAAAATCAGACTGATTTTTTATAGGACATGCTTTTATCCTGGTCCCTTTCCTGCTAGTAGTCACTGTCATGGGTAGAAAGTGCCTGACTGTGCTGTTTGTCACGTAGGTGGGAGGGAAAGTGGGAGAGGGAGTGGGTTGAACTGAAGCCGAGCTTTTTACAGCTCTGTTGTTCTAGGACCAGAGCAGTTCCACTATTCCTTTCATCACCTTTCCACCTCCGAGTCCCAGCCACCCACTCCTGCCTGCTTCCCCACATGCCACATCCTGGGGGAGGACAGGGTGGTGGGCAATGCCCTCTCTGCCCTCCGCTTTGGGAGGTGAAGGAGTCTGCTTTAACTTTTGAGCTGTTTTGGTAATTGGGCTTTTCCACCTTTTCTAGACATCTCCTATCTAGCTCTGAGAAATTGGAGATGTAACTTAACCATACATGGACTCTACTAATGTATTCAGTGGCATTAATGTGATGTTGTCTGTAAGGTGTTCTGTGACTGGATAGGAGGTTTTTTATCTCACAGGATGCTTCACATCCAATTCTAAAGACCTACAGGCTGCAGGTGTAATTCAAGTTCTTACATGTCTGTAAGGCAGACAGGAACATTATTTGGTAATTTGACCGTATGTTCATTGATTACGGTTAGTCCGCCGGCTCTGTATCTAATAAAAGTTTAAATTCCAAACACTTGAAGAAAATTTGCAGAACATGTCTTTTTGCCTGTAAGTAGTTGCAAAAACTGAAATCACATCTCTACCACAGACCACAGTGTTTTCTAGTAGAGAAAGCCCTCTACTTTTACAATCTGTATGTAATGCGGTGGTTCTTTGGGTGAGCTGAGGGATACCAGAGTATTTTGTTGGAAAACTAGAGTGGCATGACAAGTATTCTGGGACAGGTTACAGTTGAACCTCTACTTCCTATATCCTGGACTGGTTACAGAGGCAATGTTAGTGCAGTAACCAACTCCTGAATGCAAGTGTAGCTAGGAAGACAACAGAGAAAATAGAAGGGATATAAAGTAATGGAGGGACTTCATAGCAGTACAAATGGTGACTTTGACACCACCAGCTGCTGATGTGGGCTTGGCAGGAATTTGTGAGAAGTGGTGAGTGTCTTTGCAAGTAGGATTGTCCTGCAGCTTTTGGGGTGAACAGGCAAAGGGGAGAGAAGATATGGTGGCCACCCTGGGGCTATTTGTGTCTTGAATGTGAAAATATCTGGTCCCCTGTTCAATTTTGCAGCCACAACTTCACATGACTCAGGGCATTATTTCCACCAGAAAACCATAAAAACATAAAGAACCTCTGTTTCCCAAAGTGTTTGTCCTCGATCTGAGATGATTGTCCTGTGGTGGGAGGTAAGTGGGCGGTGGGGCCTGTTACATCACCCCTTTCACTAAAAGTCTACCTCACTGTTTTTCACCCCACTCCTAGAGTTGCTGTCATTCTATTACACCTAGACCTGTGAGACGGGCTTGCTTGAATCCTCACGTGAAGAGGGACGGTTATGTGCAGTTTTAAAAAATTGCTTGGGTCATGGGGTCCTATGTTCCCTCCATTGGAAATCACTCTTCCAGAGCAAATAGTATGCATCTATAGAAACTACATTTTTTGTAAGATGTCTTCAGAAGTTTTGCAGTAGGTTTAAATATTTGCTTGGTGATGGCGTCTTGATTGTTTGAAGGTGCAACCCTCACTAGGGGCTTTGTTTGCTTCCTGTCTGAGATTTCCTTTACTGACAGTAGAGTGTTCGTAGGCAGAGTTAGAAAGTTACCTGGTCTGAGAAGCCGAATTTGCCCGCAGCTGGGAATTGGCAGAAGAGTCAGTTATGGAAGGAAGGCTTTAGGATTATCTGGTAGCAGAGTTCTGGGATCCAAACCCTGGGAAACCTCAGCTTTTGTAGAGTATGTTCTGTAACAAAAGGCTATTGGATAATTTTAACACTTGTTATGGGATGTAGAGTTGGGGAAAGACTTAAAAGTGAAATAACCTTAAAAAAGAATCTCCAAATATTTTAAAGAAGACAGTTCTCAGAATGAGAGCTTTGCTGGAAAAGACTAGTTCTTCACTTCACAGGGGAAGCAGGGAGCAGGTGTAACTGCACTTACGGTAACTTAGAAGGTAAACTTCACCCTCCCACTTAGCTGTGTCCTGGTGTCCGTTCATTTTCCACATCTGTAGTTTTAGACATGACGTGACATTTTCTGGTACTGCATTCTGCTTCTGAGTGAGAGACTGACACAAAGTCACATAGCAACTGAAAAATTGCGCTAAGGGCTTTATTTTTAAAAATGTGGAGCTGTGGCAGGGTGCTGCATTTGCAGGTGACTTTTGGTACAGAGAACACTTAAAAGAATGCAGTGTTATTTCTTTTTTTATTCCTTTAAGCCTTTGAATAAAAGGTTTTCTTTGCAGAATTTCTGGAGTACATCAGAACAAGCAGGAACTAAAAATATTTTTAAGAATGTACCAGTATAGACGTTGCTTATAGTATGGCATCTGTCTTAAAGTTAATTCTTTAAAGCAGGAAGTTGTAACTCTGAATTTCTTAAGCAAATATAAACATTCTTGACTCTTAATGACATTCTTTGTGCGGTGAAGCTGCTTTTGCTTCCATTCTGAACATTGAAAGGCCTTCTATGATACTTCTACCAGTCCTCAATATTTTATTTTCCCTCTGTTGTGAACTTGTTATTAAACTTGAAGCAGATATAAATATCATTAAATTGCTACATATGTAGATATTCAGTGTTACATAGTCAGAAAGTTTGTGTACATCACACGTATCTACATAATTCCCCCCTTTCCAACTGTGTTCCGTATGAAAGGATGGTGGGAAATGGCATTATGGGGATATGTCTTACACTACACAGTGTTTCCCCTGTTCCCTTTATCAGATCTGGATGTTCTTTCATCTTTCGGTTTCTAGACTTACTAGCTCTTTTTCTTAAGCGAGGTGTAACTCATCCCCCTGCACACACACACATGCGTTGTACACACACACACACACACACACACACACACACACACACACACAAATCTGCCGTAGGGAGTAGCGTGCAACATCCCATTCTCCCACTCCAGCTCTGATCCCACCCACTGGAGGCAGTGTCTTGCACGAATTCATTTGTAAGTTCCATTTTAAAACTCGAGTGGTCGGGAAATAGGACTGATATCCACACCTAGTAGGCAGGCCCTCAAGGATAACTTCTATGGTTAATGTCAGGTTATCTTAATGTTTGAGTACCTGGGTTTCATGTCTTCCTGTACCACCTGTTGACCCATGATTCCCACATTTCTGTCTCCCGCTAGACTTTTTCTCTCCAACTCTGGACTCTTACAATCTTCTGCTGATTTGACATCTTCACTTGGAACTCTAATATCTTAAGACCAACATGTGTTAAAACAGCTCTTGTTCCTCCTACCACCCCAAACTGGTTCTTTCTGCAGCCTCCCTTATTCAGTTAGTGGGAACTTAATCCTTCCAGATGCTTGGGTCAAAAATCTTGGAGTTATTCTGACTTTCACTGACATACCACTAGAATTCTGTCTATAGATCTGGTTTAACACTGCCTTTAAAACATATCCAGAACCCAGCCACTTCTCACCATGGCTCCTGCCTCCACTGCTGCTTCCCTGCCCTGAGCCACTGTCCTCTTCTCCTGCACAGCCCTTCTCAATGGCTTCCCTCTATTAATCTCTGAACCATTTTGACTATGCTCACCTGGCACTCAAGTGAGCCTTGAATACCTAAGTTAGATTGTGTCGTCCTTCTGCAGTACCTCCCCATTTCACTCCAGGTAAAAGCCACAGTCCTTACAACATCCTCCAAGGCCATACAGGATCTGCACTGACCCTTCTCCACAGCTCCAGCTGTGCCCCCATTCTGGAACATGCGAGGTGCGTGCTGGCCTTGGTGATGTTTATTAAGTCCACCTGGGACTTCTCACCTCCTAGTCCTAGTCCTAACCTCAGTCCTCTGTGTGGCCTGCTCTGGTATTTAATACAGCATCACCCTTATCCCATACTCTCAACCCTATTTACCTTGCCCTTTTTTCTTTTTTCCATGGTTCCTCTTTCCTAACATGCCACCTCCTCTGCTGCTCTGTTGTGTGAATTTTCATCTCCAACCCCCACCCCAGCTAAACCCCAACCAAGCTCCGTGAGGACAGGACTTTTGTTTTGTTTATTGATCTATTCCAAGTGCCTAGACTAGTCCTGGGTACATAGTAGGCAGTCAAAAATTATTTGCTGAATAAATTAAAAGACTATTTTAAAACTGAATCATCCTTTCAGGAAAGGGTGAGGAAAGGAAGCTGCATGAAGGAAAATGGCGCAGCAAATAATGATATTTGCCTCTTTTTCTTTGTGTGATATATATGTGTTTTAGTCTTAATTTGGTATCCCAGTTTCTTAATTTAATAGCTGTATTAAGGTTCAATTTACAGGCCATAAAATTCACACATTATAATTGTTCAAGTCAGCCATTTTAGCTATTTCTAGAGTTGTGCAACTGTGTCCCCAAAATGTCCCCTTGTGTCCATCCATATGCAGTTCGCCCTCCCATCAGTGGTACCCTGATATTATATCTTTTTGTTTTTTTGGCAATCACATCTCAAAAGAATAATTTACACAGGAGTACTAATATAGCTTTGCACTTTTAGAAATGACACACTTAAATATGAAATCAGCAGTCATTGCTGAATGTAGGTAGCAGTATCAGACATTGGTGAGAAGAATGGACTTGAGTGTCACACTGGCTGCAGTCTTACCCAGCTCCACCATTTACCAAGTTACCCAAATTATTTTCTGCCCCAAGCTTTTTATCTGTTATATGGGGGTAATAATAGCAGCTTACAGAGTTGTGAGGATTAAGAAAACAGGGAAACAAAATTTAGTATAGTGCCCAGCTTATGTTAGTACTTAAAAAATAGCCTTGCAGGTAGACAGCAAAATTCAAATCAGTTTCTAAAGTATGTGTAAAATATGATCTAGTTCCTGCCTGGTTTGTAAACACGTATGCTTACTGCAGAATGTAAAAGCAGGCTAATATCCAACAGAAAAGATCATTTCTCAGCATTTCTTTCAAAGGTAGTTGCAAAATCATTTTTACTAAATTTTCTGTGCCCATCTCTGACAGAGCTTTGACAGCAGGGAGGTAATTATCTACTTTTCTGTTAAAATCATGCTGACCATCAGAAAGTGTTCTGAATTATATTTTAGCCTTTATGTTGGGAAATACTGTGAGACTTCTTCAAAATTAATGGGGGGACGGTCATTCATTGTAGCTCTTGTAGCCTGATAAGCCTGCACTAAATTATCATTTTTAAACTTTTAATTAAAATTAGTTAATTAATTTTTTGCAGGGGGGTGGTAATTAGAATTTTATTTATTCATTTTATTTTTAGAAGAAGTACTGGGGATTGAACCCAGGCCCTTGTGCATGCTAAGAATATGATCTTTCACTTGCGCTATACCCTCCCCCCAAATTATCTTTAATAAGGTCTTTTTCTCTGTTTCGTTATTTTCTTTTATGTACAGATGCACAAAGCAGGGTCATCAGAATCCTCTCAATTCCAAAGATGATAATAGTGAAAAATATTGCACAGTGACAGTGAATCCTTGGCATATGAAGAAAGATTGTAAAGTCCTGAATGAATTAAGAAGTTATTGTTAAATTAACATACAGGTAACCATGGCTCTCTTACCTTTATTTTTCACCTTATAATGAAGATACTCCACACCCGTCAAGGTTGCTTTGTTTGATATAGGGAATATCTAAAGCCTTTTCTGCAAGTTTTTTAAATAAGTAAGAGCAGGTAATTTATCAGAAGTGGAAATGGTGTAATCTGCTCTGTCTAGTATGGTAGCCACCGACCACATGTGGCTATTGTGAATTGAGATGTTTTATAAGTGCAAAATACGTAATAGATTTTCAAGACTTCATACAACAAAAATAATGTAAAATATTTTTTAATAAGTTTTAAAAGTGTTTATCACACTTTTTAAATGATAGTATATTGGATATTTTGAGATAAATATAATTATTACAGGAATTAATTTCACTTGTTCCTTTTTATATTCCAAATGGGATTATTGGAAATTGTGATTTGCACTATGTTTCTATTGACAGTGCCTGCTTGTAAATTATTGCAAATAATATGAAAAGAAAACTTTGATTAAAAATTTTGTAATTGAGTAGTTGATTTACATCCTAGTATTTTCAGGTGTACAACACAGAGGCTCAACATTTTTATAGATTATATTCCATTTAAAGTCACCATAAAATAATGGCTATATTTCCCTGTGCTGTATGATGCACCCCTGTAACCTATCCATTATATACGTAGTAATTTTTACCTCTCAATCCCCTACTCCCTTCCTGCCTCCCCTCTCCTCCTTCTCCTCATTGGTAACCACCAGTCTGTTCTGTGTACCTGTGAGTATATTTCTGTTTTATTATAGTCATTAATTTGTTTTATTTTTTAGATATACATATAAGTTAATACATAGAATAATTGTTTTTCTTTCTCTGACTTATTTCACTTAGCATAATACCCTGTAGGTCCATCCATGTTATTGCAAATGGCATTATTTTATCTTTTATGGGTGAGCAGTATTCCATTGTGTGTGTGTGTGCGTGGGTATATATGTGTGTTTATATATATGTATATATACATATTTATATAATATACCACACCTTCATTATCCAGTCATCTCTCAGTGAACATTTGGGTTGTTTCAGTGTCTTGGCTATTGTAAATAGTGCTGCTGTGAACATTGGGGTGCATGTGTCTTTTTGAATTATATCCTTCTCCAGACATATACCCATGAATGGGATTGCTGGATGACATGGAAATCTATTTTTAGTTTCTTAAGGAACCTCTATACTGTCCTCCATAGTGGCTGCACCAATTTACATTCCCACCAACTGAGTAGGAGGGTTCCTTTTTCTCTTAAAAGGTCAAAAATTCTCTACATTTATATACTTTCCTTACAGTTTAGGACACAATTTGGCAAAAGCCAGATAGAATTTAATAGCAGTTAATACAGTATTTTTTTAAATGGCCATGCATTATGGATAGATATGTTACTGATGAGTTGGTTCTCTATTTTTGTAGATGCAGAAGTTTTTATAGCTTCACAGACATTTCAGACTTGCAGAGAGAAAAATTTCTTTATATTTTGCTGAACTTGTCCGGGTGGCTTTATCGAATTTGGTCCAGGCCTGCAGAGGTAAATACATCCAAACCTGAACCATTTGAATGTCTGCAAGATTTTAAGAGTCTAGAATGTCAGATCTGGACTATAACTGGTGAATGACATCAGTGAGTGGACTCAAGAAAACTCCATTTGAGTCCAAAACTTTTCAAAAGCCAAAAAAGGCTTTGAAATTGTGGCAAAGCCAGAGAGTTTTGTGCTCCACATATGGCCACAAACACATGGGGACAACCACAGGCCTTCTGGAGTGCCAAGGGAATTCCATGTGGGAGTCCAGCACTCACAGGAATCCAACAAATCTCTGCCTGCCAGAGCACCTTCATTGCTACTGTGCTGTTTGGAGCAAATGTCTTTTCATCAGGTTCAAATTGGTTTGTTGTTATTTTTGCATAAAAAAATCAAACAACTACTTGTTCCCTTGGTGAAAGTAAAAGCCTAACATTTTCTGGTTTCTTTTGACAGAGAAAACATGAGCCTATGAATCCAACATCATCTATGATGGTCTGCAGCTGGGAGCAACCAGATCAGTGTCAGTCCCTTTGCAGCCATTGGTTGGGAGCATGCATATTACCTGGAATGGTATTTGAAACATGTCACACTAGCCGTGCCTTTGCTGTGGGCTGGGAGGCGAGTAAGTCAGAATCTGCATTATGGAATGTATGTTTCAGATCCAAAGCTAGGAGATCTTTTCTAATAGCCAGAGAATGTAGTCATAAATATATCTATTAATTATGCAAGAACCTTTTTAAAGATTTTTTTATTATAAAAATTTACCCCCAGAAATTGAAAATGAAAGAACAGTGGAATTAAAAATCATCTGTACCTTAATTATACATTAAGAATCTTAAAATCCTTCTAAACTTTTTTTATTCAAATGTAGATATTTTTCCCTTCCAAGAAGGAAAATTATTATTTCATATTTTTTTGCTTTTTCCTTTTATTATATATTCCATATCAATAAATATAATTCTTTTAAATCCCTTTTAATGGCCGTTTAACACTATATTGAACAGATATGTAATTAGTCCTAGGTTTCAGAAATTTAAAAAATTGTCATTACAATACCACTGCAAAGAATATTTTGGTGTTTCTATTTTTAGTTACTAATTTGGACTAAAAATTAAGAAGTTTGCTTTTCTTCATCTAAAACATTGGTTATTTTATGAATGAACTGCAAGGATTTTAAATAACTTTTCAGTAATTTCAACAAAGAAATTATCTTTAAGGCAAATATGTATGATGGTTTGCAAATCTACTTTTATTATATCTTCACTTTTACCAGTGTCATATGTGTGTGTGTTTGCACAAGTGCTTTAACTACCAGCAACGTAAGAAAAACCTGTGTACTAAAAATGTGAAAATAGTTAGTTTCCTGGTTTGTGTTTTCATTCTCCCAATATAGGTTTTGGATGAAAAGCTTGTATTTGCAAAAGTACACACCCTGTGGGAGGTTCTCTGTACATACGTTGAGATACTGCACATAAAATTGCCTCTGAAGCCCAATGATCCGAAAACCCGGTCCTCAGCCTTTGATAATTTCAGCTGTTATCTGAAAGTCCCCCAAGTGGATGAAAGTATCATCAAGCTGGAGCAAGAGTTTTTCATTTCCCTATTTGAGAAGAGCTGCGTAAATGACTTTTATATTCAGGATAGAGATACATTCTTCAATCCAGCCACCAGAAGCTGCATTGTAAGTCTAAACCGAGTTTAGCAGCTGTCTTGGGGGTGATTTAGAGCCTGCTGTTGAATTATCAGTGATTTGGTTTGGTTGGTTTGGTCTGGTTTTTAAAAGCTGCCCATAAAAAGAAAAAAAGAGAAAGAAAAGAAATATGCCTAGAGATTCCTGTTAGGATAATAAACAGTGGCTGGTTAGTTACCCTGTATAAACCACACACTCTCTTAGAATATTTTTAGGTTTACTTCATCCTTTCTCAGATCAAGTATCAACTAAGGGATAGTGTTAAAAAAAAATTCGGGATTAACAGGCTTGTGATCTCTGGGATCTGTAAGGCAGCTTTCCCTCCCCATGGTGTAAGTCAAATGGCAGAAATGAAATAAAGCACGTCATGTATCCTCCGGTGTTAACAGGAAAAGGCTAATGTTCTTGACATTGTTTCTTCCTGGGTAAAATGAAGACAATATGTCAGGAGGCGAGACGCTCACTTAGGGCAAGAACCATGTTGTTTTGTTTTCTGCTAAATCCCAGGCACCGGGAAGGCTGAGTTTATCAAGTGAATGGATGAAGTGTAGTTCCCCCAGAGTTACCATGTGGGGCAGTGCACATTAGCAGCTAAGAGCATAGACTCGAGAGGGGAGGGTACAGCTCAAGTGATGGTGTGCATGCTTAGCACGCATAAGGTCCTGGGTTCAGCCCCCAACACCTCCTCTAAAATAAACCAATAACCCTAATTACCTCCCCACCCCCCACCATAATTACCTTATTATCTCCCAGCCACAAAAAAAAAAAAAAAAAAAAGAGAAGTGGCCAAGAGCGCAGAGTCAGGCTGGAACACCTGTGCTGGTTTCTCGCTGTCGACCTTGTAAAAGTCATTTAGCCACTGTGTTTATCAAGTTCCTCATCAATAAATTGGGGATAATAATAGTACCCACCTCGTAGAGTTGCTATGGGGATTAATGAATCTGTGTCAATGTTAGAACAGCCCTGGCTAATAGTAAATACTATGCATCTGTCAGCTCTTTTCATAATTATTGACAGATGTTATTATCAACCAAATAAGTATTAGTTCTTTGTAAGGGAAATGCATTTTAGACCACTTCATTTATCATTTTCTGTAATTCAGGCTTTTCCCTCTGAAATACCATTTTCTGTCTGTGCACTAGGAAGCCACAGGGCTTTCCAAATTTCATCTGTCTGGGTTCTTGTCATGATGGCAATACTGCAGAGTGTTGACATTTTTTAGGGACTCCGTCTGAGATGACAGCAACCCCTCAAATTCAGGAGCACTTCTCTAACGGATAACATCTCGCATGAAATGAAGTTTTTATAATGTAACAGCTTCAGACGCTTAATGATGCCATAAATGCAAGGATGTTATATCTAAGCTCTTTAAATAAATCCTGTCATTGAAATAATGGAAATACTGTATTATACTGCTCTATGACTTTGTTATCTTTGCTATCCATTTATCTGACTCTCTAAGACCAAAGAAAGCAAAGACTGAGATTGATCGTTACTACTGTGTGGTACACGTATTTGTGGATGAAGACAATACTGAAATGCACTGTTTAAGATATTAAAATGGACACTAAACAGCTGCTTGATGCACATGCATGAACAGAACAGGGAGCTGGGTACAGGGAGCAGACACTGAGCTTCCTGGATCAGAGACCCAGCATAGCAGTCCAGCCCAGCCGTCCACATGTTTTATATTTATGTCCCAGCAAAATTAGCAGTGAGAGTCTTAAATGAACTTTGGGGACACTTGCATACAGCTGTCATGATTAATAATGTGGGACACCAGGATCCTACAGTGTTTATTTGGCGTCTGTGCACATCCAGTTCTTTTCCACTAAAGCCTCTTGTACTTGCTGGTCCCACATCCAGGCTGAGGAATCATCTCATGTGGTGTTTGGGAGGGAGGTAAGTGGAGTCAGGATCCATGCTAAGGCTGGATGGGTAATAATCTGGTTCTAGTACACGAGAAAGGAACGTAGGTCAGGTGGGAAGGAGAATGACTGGATTTAAATTTTGTTTCTTGAGTAAGCTAAATATATAACATCATGTCAAGTTTCTTTGTTGTTTATATTCCATGTGCTGTCACCGAATATCTACTGAATTGTGGGGACAAAAAAGCCTGGGTTTTAGAATTGACCCTGCCCCTAACCAGCCAGAGTCCAGGTTCCTCTGGGGGTCCAAGGAGGGGGCTGCACCATCAGGTGTCCCTCCACTGTAGCAGTTTGGGCACTTGGGTGGCCTAGTTTTTTGGCTTTTGAAGACTGGCCCACTTGTAGGACATTAAGCATCTGCAAGGCTCTCACCAGGTACCCACGGTGGTCCCAGGACTGTAACATCGAAGCGTTCCTTTCCACCCACCATTGCAAATGACCCTCAAGGGGTTAGTATTAATACTGGGTGAGAATTATGAAAAAGTATATGGTGCCTCCATCCCTCCTGGCAAGTGAGGGCCCCTTATTTACAAATGACCACGAAGTGTTAGCACCACATTTTAACAACAGAACATGTGAAAACGTGGTGACAGTGATGCTCACCTGTTTGCTTCTGCTTCCCAGTGCAACTTCAGCCTCCATCAGAGGACCTCAGCTGCCCCAGCAAACCGGGCCTTCTGTACAGGGAATGGGCTCCTCCTCAAAGCATAGACAAGAAGCAGCCCTTAGATCTCATCAGGTGAGCTGTTGTACAGAGCACTCCAGTGGGAAGGGCTCAGGGTTGCCCTCATGGCATCTGAGTGTGACAGTCCTCCAAGAGTGTTACCAACCAGGAAGCTCACAGGAGCTCTGAGCTTTATTGCCCCAAGTCTTTTCTGGATGCTTTATTACAAAGACATGATTTATTGGGTCACTACCGACATGGCTAACCCAAACCCTAACTGTAACTCATACCTTTCCTTAGCCCTAACCATTGAGCCCATTCCTCTCCTGGTGGTCACTCATTTGTCACAAAGCTCAAAGCACCACTCCTCTAATTACATGGTTGGTGTCTCTGGCTGGCCAATCCCAATCCTGAGTCATCTCATGAACACAAGCCATCCAAGGGTCCACCATGAATAGAAAAGAAACTCCTATCTTGGGAAATTTCAAGGCTTTAGGGGTTGCCATCCAGGAACTGGGACCAAAGACCTACCAAATTCTTCATTAAACAGGAGTAAATGTTAGATTTCACTTAAATTATAAAATAAGAGATGGAGGATGGAGAAGATGGCGGAGTACAGGGACGCTCGTGGCTCACCCTCTCCCACACATACAACAAGACCTACATCTATGGACCCACTCAGCCAACCAGAGAACCTGCGGAACTCCGACAGAACATTGCCCTCTTCAAAAGATAAAGACGCCAAAAATCTGGTAGGAGAAAAGGAAAAAAAGAAAGAACAAAAGGCAAAGCAGCGTGGGACGGGTCCTGTGGGGAGGGAGAGGCAAAGGAGGACTGGCGCTCGCTCGCTGGGTCTCCCCTCTCCAACTGAGAGGCCAGCTGGACGGAGGGGGAGCCTCCAAGTCTCTGATCTTTACAGAGCAGCCCTTGACTGACAGAACTAAGTTAAACGGGCACAGAGCATCCCCTCGACACCCAGCCAGAGACGGGCCGGCAGCGGCGGGCAGGGCCAGGCTGCACAAGCCGGGCGGAGGACGGGGGCGGCTGCACGGAGGCAGCCCTGGTGGAACGCAAGGGGCTGCGTGCCATGGCTGTGGGTGCACAGGGCAGAACAACCTGGGCCCTCCATAAAACAGCAAGGTTGATGTGCTCTCGGGGGAAGGGTGCATACCCCCATCTCTGAAAACCTTTGGAAAGTTTTCGGGGGAAGAGAGGCGGGGCTCAGTCACAGCCGCCATATCGCCATATCCTCTGGCGCTTAGCACCCAGGCGGGGGCGGGGGGGAACCTGCATCCGCACCGAAGGGCTTAGCAGCCTCAAAGGCCAGACTGAGACTGGCCTACATAAAGCCCGGGGCAGATAGGATCCTTTCATCCTGGTCCCTCAGAGAACTTGCTACACAAAGACAAACAAGGAGCTGGGTTCTGGCTCGGAGCAGGGACAGGGCTGTTCCTCTGTCCTCCCCGAGCCCACCTGCGAAGCGCCGACCAGGGAAGAGCGTGCAGCCGCACAGAGCAGCGGAGCTACCAGCGGAGGCGCAGGTAGAGTGAGAGCGGCCCCATGCATTTCGGGCAGGAACACAGCCCCTGACCGAGGTCCTGGGAGTGGGCACGACCCACCCTCCTACCCGGCCAGTCTGCAACATTTGACTGCGGCATCTGGAGGGGCAGCGACCCGCCCGCCCACAGCAGAGAGCTGCACCTGACCCAGTGTTAGGAGGAGGCGTGATCTGCTTGCCGACAGGTGCTGGGAGCAGCACAGAAGAAGGCGCCAATGGAGGGTCTCTGAAAACAGCAAGCTGAGCTTCCAAAACAGGACGAAGGCAGAAAGACTTCATATTAAAAGCACACAGACTCCAGGAGAACACTGACAACCCCCCTTTTTTTCTTCTTTTTTTAAATCTGTTTTTACCTGTTCTATTTTCTATTACTCTCTTAATTTTTACCTCTTAATACATTTCTATTACTCTTGGGTTTTGATGTCCTGTTATTGATTAGACAGAGGTTTCAAATACATCTATTCATCTCCCCCCCTTTTTTTTAAGGTTTTAAAAGGACGTCTCCACCCGATTAATACTCTGCTTAAACTCGCTCTTCTATTATTCGTTATACAATGTTTTCAAACCCTCTTTCTCCCTTCTTTTAAAATTCTTTCTCTCTCTCTCTTATTTTTTTTTTCTTTTTTTCCTAAGATCTATTCCTAAAGAGGCATTAGATAGATTAAACCTTAAGGACCATAATAGACAACTGATACTCCATAAACCACAGTGCCAGAGAGGTATGAGCAAGATGAATCAGAGAAACGTTTCCCAATTAAAAGAACAAGAGAAATCCCCTGAAAGAAAGATCAATGAAATAGACATCGATAGCCTACTAGATCAAAATTTCAAAAAACGAGTGATCAAATTGCTGAAGGAATTAAAAGAGATAGTGTTTAGAGATATAAAATGTGTCAAAAATGAAATTGAAGCTATAAAGAAGAGCCAAGTAGAATGGGTAAACTCATTGACAGAGATGAGGAATGATCTAATAGCTGTGCAAAGTCAACTAGATAATGCAGAGGAATGAATTAGTGGTCTAGAAGACAGGGTGATAGAAGGCACCCATTCAGAAGAACTACAAGATAAGCAAATAAAAAATACTGAAAATAGCATAAGGGACCTATGGGATAATATAAAGCATCCCAATCTTTGCATAATAGGGGTCCCAGAAGGGGAAGAAAGATCAAAGGGGATTGAAAAGGTTTTTGAAGAAATCATGACTGAAAACTTCCCAAACTTAAAGAAGGAATCAGATATCCAAGTACAGAAAGCTCAGAGGGTCCCAAACAGGAAGAACCCAAATAGACCCACACCAAGACATATCATAATCAAGATGGCCAGAGTCAAGGATAAAGAAAGGATTCTAAAGGCAGCAAGAGGAAACCAAAGAGTAAGTTACATGGGAACCCCCATAAGGCTCTCAGCTGATTTCTCTACACAAACACTACAGGCCAGAAGGAAGTGGCAAGATATATTCAAAGCCCTGAATGAAAAAAAAAAAAAAAGATTCAGCCTAGGATATTTTATCCAGCAAGGCTATCCTTTAGGATAGAAGGAGAAATAAATAGTTTCACAGACAAAAAAACTGCAGGAGTTTAGCAATATTAAACCCATGCTAAAAGAAATATTGAAAGGGCTATTCTAAATAGAAAAGCAGCAGGATGCTGCAGAAAAGAGAAACTCACAACTGGAAAGGTGATAACTCATGAATTACAAATAAAGTAAACACGAAATTATAAAAGAAGACATACAAATCACTGAGAGTGGGAGAGGGAGGCAGGGAAATATAGAATATATTTTTCTTTCTTTTTTAATTTTTTTTAACAGTAGGATGGGTTTGAGATCATGTTACTATCAGTTTAATAAAAACAGTTATAGTAATGGGTTAATAGATTTACAAAAAAGGGTAACCACAAGCCAAAAATTTACAAGGGAGTCACAAAAATTAAATAAAATCCATGATAATACAAAGGAAAATTACCAAACCACAAAAGGAAGAAGAAAGGAACAAAGAGGATATACCAATTCAACTGCAAAGATAAGTTCAAAATGGCAATAAAGACACATCTATCAATAATTACTATAAATGTTAATGGACTAAATGCTCCCGTCAAAAGACATAAAGTGGCAGACTGGATAATAAAGCAAGAAACTTCAATATGCTGCATACAAGAGACCCACTTTAGGGAGAAGTACACATATAGTTTGAGAGTGAAAGGAAGGAATAGATATTCCATGCAAATGGAAAAGCCAAAAAAGCAGGTGTTGCAGTACTGATTTCAGACAAAATAGACTTTAAAACAAAGGCCATAAAGATAAAGAAGGACATTTTATAATGATTAAAGGAATGATACAAGATGAGGATATTACACTAGTTAATATATATGCACCCAATATAGGAGCACCTAAGTACATACAAGAACTACTAACAGAGATAAAGAGGGATATTGATGGGAATACAATCATAGTTGGAGATTTTAACACTGCATTAACATCACTAGACAGATCTTCCAGAAAGAAAATAAACAAGGCAACAGAGAAATTAAATACTACAATAGAAAAACTAGATTTGGTGGATATTTTCAGAGCATTAGACCCCCCCAAAATAGGATATACATTCTTTTCAAGTGCATATGGAACATTTTCCAGGATTCATCATGTACTTGGGCACAAAAGAAACATCAACAATTTTAAGAAGATAGAAATTATCTCAAGCATCTTTACTGACCACAATGCCATGAAACTGGAAATCAACAACAGAGAAACAAAGGAGAAAAAAAGGAAAGCATGGAGATTAAACAATATGTTATTGAAAAAACAATGGATCAATGAGGAAATCAAAGCTGAAATTAAAAAATACCTTGAGACAAATGATAATGAAAGCACAACCACTCAAAACCTATGGGACACAGCAAAGGCAGTGCTAAGAGGGAATTTTATAGCGATACAGGCCTTCCTCAAAAAAGAAGAACAGTCTCAAATAAACAATTTAACCCACCACCTGAATGAATTAGAAAAAGAAGAACAAAAAGCCCCAAAAAGCAGCAGAAGGAAGGAAATAATATAGATCAGAGGGGAATTAAATACAATAGAGATTAACAAGACCATAGAAAAAATCAACCAAACCAAAAGCTGATTTTTTGAAAAAGTAAATAAAATCAACAAACCTCTGGCCAAACTCACAAAGAAGAAAAAAGAGAGAGCACAAATTAGCAAAATAAGAAAGGAAAATGGAGAAATTACAACAAACAAAATAGAAATACAGAATATCAAACAAGAATATTATGAAAAACTATATGGAACCAAACTGGATAACCTAGAGGAGATGGACAAGTTTCTGGAAACATACTGTCCACCAAAACTGAATCAAGAAGAATCTGAACACTTGAACAATCTGATCACTAGAAAGGAAATAGAAATAGCAATTAAAAACCTCCCTACAAATAAAACTCCAGGACCGGACGGCTTCACCGGGGAATTCTACCAAACATACAAAGAAGAACTCATACCAGTCCTTCTCAAACTCTTCCAGACGATTGAAAAGGAGGGAATACTCCCAAACTCATTCTATGAAGCCACCATCACACTGATACCAAAACCAGGCAAAGACACTACAAAAAAAAGAGAATTATAGGCCAATATCACTGATGATGATGAACATAGACGCCAAAATCCTCACCAAAATTCTAGCAAATAGAATCCAACAACACATAAAAAAGATTATACATCATGACCAAGTGGGGTTCATCCCAGGGACACAAGGCTGGTTCAACATATGCAAATCAATCAGTGTAATACATCACATCAACAAGAGAAAGGACAAAAACCACATGATCATCTCAATCGATGCAGAAAAAGCATTTGATAAAATTCAACACCCATTTATGATAAAAACTCTCGCCAAAGTGGGTATAGAGGGAACATATCTCAACATAATAAAAGCTATATATGACAAACCTACAGCCAGCATAGTACTCAACGGTGAAAAACTCAAAAGCTTCCCACTAAAATCTGGGACAAGGATGCCCACTATCACCACTCCTATACAACATAGGCCTGGAAGTCCTAGCCACAGCAGTCAGGCAAGAGAAAGAAATAAAAGGGATCCAAATTGGAAAAGAAGAGGTAAAAGTGTCATTATATGCTGATGACATGTTACTATATATAGAAAACCCTAAAAGGTCCACACAAAAGCTACTAGAGCTGATTGAAGAATTCAGCAATGTAGCAGCTTACAAAATTAACGTTCAAAAATCAGTTGCATTTCTTTACACTAAAAATAAATCAACAGAAGAAGAAAGTAAAGAAACAATCCTCTTTAAAATATCACCCAAAGTAATAAAATATCTGGGAATAAATCTATCCAAGGAGGTGAAAGAATTATACACAGAAAACTATAAAGCATTGATGAAGGAAATTAAAGAAGACTTTAAAAAATGGAAAGATATTTCATGCTCTTGGATTGGAAGTATCAATATTGTTAAAATGGTCAAACTGCCCAAGGTAATCTACAGATTTAATGCAATCCCTATCCAATAACCCAGGACATATTTCACCGAACTAGAACAAATCATAATAAAATTTATATGGAACCATCAAAGACCTAGAATTGCCAAAGCATTACTGAAGAGAAAGAAAGAGGCTGGAGGAATAACTCTCCCAGACTTCAGACAGTACTATAGAGCTACAGTCAAGACAGCATGCTATTGGTACCAAAACAGACATATAGCCCAGAAATGAACCCACAAACTTTTGGTCAACTCATCTTTGAGAAAGGAGGCAAGAATATACAATGGAATAAAGACACACTCTTCAGCAAATGGTGTTGGGAAAACTGGACAGCAGCATGTAAAACAATGAAGCTAGAACACTCCCTTACACCATACACAAAAATAAACTCAAAATGGATTAAAGACTTAAACATAAGACAAGATACAATAAACCACCTAGAGGAAAACATAGGCAAAACATTATCTGACATGCATTTCAAAAATTTTCTCCTAGAAGAAATAAAAGCAAGAATAAACAAATGGGACCTAATGAAACTTACAAGCTTCTGCACAGCAAAGGAAACCAGAAGTAAAACAAGAAGAAAACCTACAGAATGGGAGAAAATTTTTGCAAGTGAAACCGACAAAGGCTTGATCTCCAGAATATATAAGCAGCTCATACGACTCAATAAGAAAAAAATAAACAACCCAATCCAAAAATGGGCAGAAGACCTAAACAAGCAATTCTCCAAGGAAGACTTACAAATGATCAAAAAGCACATGAAAAAATGCTCAATATCACTAATTATCAGAGAAATGCAAATCAAAACTACAATGAGGTATCACCTCACACCAGTCAGAATGGCCGTCATTCAAAAATCCACAAATGACAAATGCTGGAGAGGCTGTGGAGAAAGGGGAACCCTCCTACACTGCTGGTGGGAATGCAGTTTGGTGCAGCCACTATGGAAAACAGTGTGGAGATTCATCAAAAGACTAGGAATAGACTTACCATATGACCCAGGAATCCCACTCCTGGGCTTGTATCCAGAAGGAAATCTACTTCAGGATGACACCTGCACCCCAATATTCATAGCAGCGCTATTTACAATAGCCAAAACATGGAAACAGCCTAAATGCCCATCAACAGGTGACTGGATAAAGAAGAGGTGGTATATTTATACAATGGAATACTACTCAGCCATAAAAACTGACAACATAATGCCATTTGCAGCAACATGGATGCTCCTGGAGAATGTCATTCTAAGTGAAGTAAGCCAGAAAGGGAAAGAAAAATACCATATGAGATCGCTCATATGTGGAATCTAAAAAACAAAAACAAAAACAAACAAACAAAAACAAAGCGTAAATAAAGGACATAAATAGACTAAGAGACAGAGAATACAGTCTTGTGGTTACCGGGGGATGGAGGGTGGGAAGGGATAGCCTGGGATTTCAAAATTGTAGAATAGATAAACAAGATTACACTGTATAGCACAGGGAAATATACACAAAATGTTATGATAACTCACAGAGAAAAAATTGTGACAATGAGTGTGTATATGTCGATGAATGACCGAAAAATTGTGCTGAACACTGGAATTTGACACATTGTAAAATGATTATAAATCAGTAAAAAAAGCTAAAAAAAAAAAAGAAAAAGATAAATGCCATGGGTGTTGACAGGGGTTACATTGGATCTGTAGATTCCTTTGGGTAGATGGCCATTTTGATAATGTTGTTGCTTCCAACCCAAGAGCATAAGATATATTTCCATTTCTTTGTATCATCCTCAATTTCCTTCATCAGTGTTTTACAGTTTTCAGAATACACGTAACCTCCTTGGTTAAGTTTATTTCTACGTATTTTGTTGGTTTTGATGCAATGGAAATGTTTATGCCAGTTCTAAAATTCTGGGTTTTGAAGTTAAAAATGAATGAAGGCCAAAAAAGGAAAAATACACTTCTCTCTTATGGGTGAATTGTATTCCATTACCTACATATGGTGAATCTCCTTTATCCATTCATCTGTTGATATGTACTTGGGATGCTTTCATGTCTTGGCAATTGTAAATAGTGTTGCTGTTAATAGTGGGATGCGTGTATCTTTTTGAATTTTTATTGTGTTTGGTTTTATTCCTTTAATAACTACATAAGTTTAAAAAGCTAAAGCTCTAAACAGTCTTAGAGACAATGAACAGTACATACATGTAAGTTTAAAAAATATGTGCAGTAAAGACAGCTGAAAGACTCATGAGGGATTTCCTTTTCTGTGACACTTTCCTTTTTCCTTGCTGCCTTTAGAATTCTATCATTGTCTTTAAATTTTGCTTTTTGAATGATGGTATGTCTTGATGTGAGTCTGTCTCAGCTGATCCTGTTTGAGACTCTCTGATTCCTATGCCTTGATACTCGTTTCTTTCTTCAGATTAGGGAAGTTTTCAGCCTTAATTTTATCCAATGTTTTCTCAGCCTTTTTCTCTCTCCCTGCAGGGACTCCTGTAATGTGAGTGTTACTATGCTTGCTGCTGTCTCGGAAGTGCTTTAAACTCATGTAGCAGGCCTTTTCTTCTTGCTTTTTTGATTGGGTGTTTTTCATTCTGTCTTCCGGATTGCTAATGGATCATCTGCATTGCCTAATCTTCTGTACAACTTGCAGTTCTGCTCTGATTGGTCTTTTTTATATTTTCTAGTTCTTTTGACAGTTCTCCCGGTGCTCATCTCTTCTTTTTCCCAGTTCAGTTATCATTCTTGTTGCTATTGCTTTGACCTCTTTGTCAGGTAAATATTTGTTTCTTTTCATTATGGTTATTTTGTTATTCTTTCATTTAAAATGTGTTCTTGTGTCTTCTCATTTTAACTTTCTGTATTTCTGTGAAATTAGGTGAAACAGTTGCCTGCCCTAGAATGAAAGGTGTCCTTGTGTGAGAGCATTCCTGTGCAGTCTTCTGTGCCCAGTGGGTTTGTTGGGAACAGACGGACCTGAAGTGATCCTGGGCTGCCCTCTTCCCCCGGGACGTGCTGGCAGCCGCTGCAATGGGGGCGGCAGGGCTGGAGTCAGAGTGGCTGGAGCCAGTTCCAGGTTGAAGCAGAGGCTTCTCCTCTGCTCAGTGACTGTTCCAGCCCTATCAGGGTTGGCACGGGGTCCTGTGGGGCTGGAGCAGGATCTCTGTGGGAGTGGGGTTCTCCTGGTTGTGGTGGCAGTCTCTGGTTTGGGATGTGGCTGAGGCCTGAGGGCTTGCAGCAGCACTTCTGTACTGGTTTTACTTTTTCCCCAGTGTGCACACCTTGGCTAGAGGGTGGATTGGGGCCAGAGAAATTGGGGCTGCACCACTGAGCTGGCCCCACCCCGTCAGGCGTGCACAGGAAAGTGAGTTCTGGTGATGGCAGGCCCTGCCCTGGTGCTGGTGCTGTTCCCTGCAGAGTGTGTGCGGGGACACTAGCTGGCCGTGACTGCCGGCCGTCTTTTCAGAGACAGGGCCACACCCACTCCAGCACCACTTTCTCCCACGGTGTGCACTCTCACTGGCATTGGAGGCCTCCACCTGAGTGGGGAGCAGCACCAGAAAACGGAGGGAGGGAGCAGGAGCCTGGGGGAGTCCGGGGGTCCCCCTGAGCCACCCCTGCCAGCCGGGCGGAGCCCCAGGCAGTATTCAGCCTGCTGTGTCCCTGCCGTGACGGGGAGTCAGCGGGCCTCTGCACAGGCTGTTCAAGAGCAGTGGCTCCGCATCTTACAGGGCCCCAGCAAGCTCGCTGGTTTTCACTCCAGCTGAGGGGACTGCTCGTCCTGGTTCTGAACCCCGTGCCTGGGTGCCTGACACGTGCTTCAGACCAGGACATAAGGCGTGGGTTGTTGTCAGGGCTGGAGCACCTCTGTGACATCATGCTGTCTGAGCATGGATGCCCACAGCTCCTACTGTCTGTGGCTGGTGGGGAGCCCTGCGGGAGTGGCTGTAGATCTGTCTGGCACAGACAGATGGGGCTCGTTATGATCATTCTTTGTAAAGATAGTATAAGGACAGGATATGCCATCTGGTTTTCCAAGGGATTGAATATAATAATGTGTGATGTGCCCCAGCTGCCTCGTGTGAGCAGCATGACTGCAGGTGCTCTGGGTCCAGGAATGCAAACTCCAGTTAAGCCCTTGGGAACCAAAGGAGCAGGTCCTAAAGGAGTCTGCTTACTCTAAATGCTCTTACTCACGCCAGTCATAGGGAAACACCAGATTAAGAAATGGATGCTGCCTGAGTTTAGTGTTGAATTATTATAAAATGTAAGGAACCTACAAGATTCTGGGTAAAAATTAATGCAGTGACAAGTGAAAATGATCCAAGGAGTACATACAGTAAGAAACAGAGTCCTGAATTTAATCATCTTGTCTGATTTTCTCAGTGGGTAGTAAATAATTAGGGTTTTGACTAATTTTGTTTTGATTAAACTATAGAATGTGGTCAGTTGTGAAGTGTGAAAGTCTAAGGATGTTTGTAGTAAGGGTACTTGTGATGACACAGTTTTGGGGGTTAATGATTGCTGGGATGGATGAAATCGGCTGGCTGTGTATGCTGGTGGAAGAAGAGACATTGTTGATGCAAGTGGAGGCAGTAACAGAAAGGAGGCTAGTGAAAAGTGGAGGCTGTGTCAGTTGATTCAGGAGCAATAAGCTGATAAGGCTGGTTACTAGGCCATAAGGTTTAGTGTTAATCCAGAGGATATAATTTTGGTAATCGTGTTAATTGTATTACTATAATGTTTGGAATAATGAGTTTTAGTCTTGAAGAAGGTTAAGATTTTGGACACAATCAGTACCGCAGTCGCTGGATCCCACAGCTGTTAGTGACGGCCCCGGTGCGGCCACACAGGCGGGGAGCACTGATGGCAGGAGTTATGCCAGCTCACGTAGAAAGGGTTCTGAGCGTGGTGACAGCGGCTGTAATGAAAAATGATGATATTGTGCCATCTAAGCATAGTAATTGGGGATGTTAAGTGTGATTTATATATTAGTATCCATATAGGGTACTGTAAATGCAAAAAGGATAGTAAAATAGACTAATGCCATTTGACAATTATGAAGTTAATTACAGTTTTATTAGTCAAAATGTTTTTGTTTAAAGTAATTATCATACATTCATTCTAATCCTTTTAAATTCATTCATAGGCTAACTTTATGGCTACTAGTAATGTGATTACAGTTTGTGCCATGAAGAGTTTAGTTTTTAGGTTACTCTTCTGAAATGCTCAGGGTAGGGGTAGGAGGAGGGCAACTTCTAGGTCAAATATAGGAAAGTAGTGAATACTGAGAGTAAGTAAATGGAGAAGGTGGGCATGCTGGCCCTATAGAGTCACATCCACACGTGTATGGGCTTGATTTTTCTGGACACAGACTAGAGGAGGTCAGAGTGCAGTCAGGACAAGCTGTGAGTCTGGTAGTGTAGTGGTGAGTGATATCAGTATAAGCTTTATTGTTTCTCCAGTTACAGGAAAAGCTGTAGACTGGAAGTCATTTGTTCTACTTAATACTAAAAGAATAAAATGCTCATCAATAGATAGAGATCTGTAGGAACAATCAAACTATCTACAAAATGCACTATCAGGCCACTGACTGAAATCCAAAATAACGAGATGTATAGGGAAATTTTAGTTGGGACAGGAAGCACAGAACGAGAAAAGTAGAGCCAATAATTTTGTGTAGTCAGTGGAAACTTTTAACCATGAAAACTACTGAGCCAAAAACTCCATCTGAAATTGAATTTTATATTCTTCTGACACTTGCAATAATATAAGTTCTTAGAGGAACTGTAATGAATCAAACTTGAAGAATTGTTTATGACTTCTTTCTGTTAGATGATGGTGAGCGCAAGTGAGGGGAACTTCAGAGGCTCATAGAACTGAAGTATTAAGAAGTTATTATGGGAACTGTGTGTGTGGTCAGTGTGTTGTTAGGTGATGTGAGCACATATCTTTATCTTTTTTCTGATCAGAAGGTAGATGGTCATTTTAGGATCTATGTACATTTGCCTGTGTGTGTGTGTGTGTGTGTGTGTGTGTGTGTGTGTGTGTGTGTGTGTGTGTGTGTGTGTGTGTGTGTTTGGTGAGAGTTTGGTCTTGGGGAGAAGCACTGTGAACTTACCCACCCTGTACTGAGAGATGTAGGACATCCTTCCCTGCTAAAAATGACCCTGCTCTTGTCACCACATCCCCACCCATGACAGCACTTCTTTGTAATGAATGTACATAATGTCCTGTTTGTCATGGACCAATGCAATGCATCCATTTATAGTTCATAAAGTTATTTATAATTTAAATTAAAAGTACTTATATGTATGATGGATTTTATGTTGTTACTCTTATTTACCTTGGTGCCCGAATTAATGGTAATAGAAGACCCATTTCCTGAGACAAAGTTGACTTGCCGTTAAGAGTCAGGATCCCTAATGAACACATCCTCACCGTTTGTCCTGACTGATGCATGACTTAATGTCATTGCAAGAGGAATTTCCCAAGGAAAAGCCAACGGTCTTCCTCAGAACCTCAGGGAGCAGGTCACAGGATGGGCTCCAGGTGGAATCGCTTTCCAAGGTAGATCTTAGTTCAGGGTAAAGTTACAGCACTCACCGCCCTGAGACACTTAGGTGATTCACACCCCCTCTGTCTTCTCATCCATAAAATGGGTTATTGAGAATGTTGTGTAGTTGGAACACTGCACTTTCAATTTGGTCAGTTGGCACAGTTTATTGCTTAGTGTGAGACCTCAATACCTTTGACCTGATGCTAATTGGTGATTTACAGGGTGTCCCGATTCCTGAGGGTTGGAAGGAATTCTGATTGACAGTAGGAGGAGACCCAGGATCCCTGAAGCCTGCTCACCCTGGATGGGACTCAGTCCCTCCAGGCCAGGGGATCCTGGAGCCAGCACAGCGCCTGAAGCCCAGCTGTAGGAGCTGGAAGGCCCAGCAGTGTGGTTGGAAACGCAGCCCCACTGGGCCTGTGAGCAGTCGGGGTCAACTCCCCACAGGGCAGGAGGGTCTCTCTGACTCCTGAGACTGGCAGGCCCCATGTGCTCAGTATTTCTTGATTGAGTGAACACAACCACCCCCATATCTAGACACCAAGTCTTCCCACCACCCCAAAAGGTTTTCTCAGGCCCCCTCACAGCCAGTACTGCCCCAAAGCACAACTTTGCTTCTGTCCCACCCAGGTAGTTCCTGCCTCCTTGAACCTGTGTGTAAGTGAATCACCCAAGGGCAGTGTAGGGGGTGTGACAATATATAATTATTTTTTATAATTTTATATATTTTTGGCAAAAACCATAGGGCTTATTTTTATGCATGTGACATTCATACTTAAAATTAATGTGTCACCTACAAGTGTACTACAGATAAGGACAGCCACATGGGTGTGGCAATGTGATTAAGATGGTGTGCTGTTAAGATCTCCGTCTTGTGGACGTTCTCTCTGCATTTTGTGTGCAGTGCTGAGCGAAGGGGAGAGAGGACCTCCCACCTTGCCTGTATATTTGATTCCTCCTGGTTCTGTCATTGTCTACCTAATATGTTTTTCAGCCACTGCCCAAGGGAAATCCTGGGAATTTGGAAAAGGAGGAGGGAGCACCCAAGAAGTAGGGGGCAGGGGACATCAGTTGGGCAGGACCAGAAAGCATAAGGTCAGAAAAGTTTGCAGAGAGGACCCAGGGTTAGATGGCAGTTGGTGGTGGGGGATCAGTTAGGCGGGGCACATTGTAAAAGTGACGTCACCCAGAATGTCCACTGTGAGGTCACAGGGGCAAAGGCAGGTGATTGGTCGAGAGAGGACATAAAGCATGGGGCGTTGCTAAGGCAGCGTTCAGACAGGAGTAGGCTTGGAGGGAGGCGTCTGGTCCCCTCCAGCTGCTCCTGAGAGTCCGCTTGCCTGCTGTTTGTTTTCCTGACCTGCTGACCTCCTGACCTGACTGAACCCTCCTTCCTCCCCTCAAGAGCTTGATTGGCCCTCATCCTTTCTGTGACCCCCTTCTCCTCCCAAGTGCCCAACCCCTCTTCCTGTCACACCCCCTCCCCACCCCATCCCCCACCCCTCCCCTCCCCTCCCCTCCCCAACCCTCCCCTCCCCTCCCCTCCCCAACCCTCCCCTCCCCTGTCCCCTCCCCACCTGAGAGGACCAGGACATGTAGGTGATGGGGATGTTCTGGTCCCACGTGCTGGGGTGTACTGGATATGAATATACAACTGTGAGTAAACATCGGGCATCAGGTGTCCTCCTTTTTCCTGGGCTCTTTCACACTGTGGTTAAATAGATACTTTCTCATAGGGTCCTTGATGGGAATGCATCGTTGGTGAAGCCCGAGGCTCTCAGGACAGGTTTCTTGACCAGCCTAGAGTGGCTCTGGCCACCGGCGTCCTCAAGATCTGAGTCCTATCAGGACCTCTTGGACCAAACAGCAGGTTGACAGGATGAAACCTGAATTAGTTACTTTATTGCATCAAAGAAGGAAGTGTGAACATCCTAAAAGCCATTGAGTTGTATGCCTAAAATGGGGGAGTGGGTGAATTATATCTCAGTAAAGCAGTTTTTTAAAAAGCGAGAAACTCCTATTTACTAGAAGTCATAGTGAGACTGGCTCCCGGAAAGCTTGTCAGGATCCTGCTTCAAGTTGTGCATGTTCCGGTTCTGTCCCTGTGTGGTGTGCTCTCCTGTGTGTGCACCCTTCCTGGTGGTGACGTCTGGCAGTCCTGGGAGCAGTGGGGTCTCAGCACTGGGTTGGTGCTGGTCTGTTAAACAGGGAAATGTCATCTCTGCTCTGTGCTTTCTGGTTTGTTAACTTACAGCAACTTTGTTTTTTCTTTGAAGTGTATTCTTTTCAGAAATTTTAATGTAACAAAAATATTCAATAGCCCTATAAATTTTAAAATATTTTTATTGAAGTATAGTCAGTTTACCATGTTGTCCATTTCTCATGTACAACAGAATGCTTCAGTCATATAGGAAAATACATATATTCATTTTCATATTGTTTTTTTAACATAAATTACTACAAGATATTAAATAGAGTTCCCTGTGCTGTACAGTGTAAACTAGTTGTTGTCTACTTTATAGAGATTAGTATTCATGAATCTCAAACTTCCAATTTTTCCCTTCCCACTCCCTTTCCCTCTGGTAACCATAAGTTTGTTTTCTATGCTCTAAGTCTGTTTCTGTTTTGTAAATAAGTTTGTCTTTTTTTTTTTGATTCCAAATATAAGTGATATCATATGGTATTTTTCTTTTCCTTTATGACTACTTCACTTAGAATGACATTCTCCAGGTCCATCCATTCCCTGTTGCTGCAAATGGCATCATTTTATCATTTTTATGGCTGAGTAGTAGTCTATTGTGTAAAATATACCACAGCTTTTTTTTTTTTACATTTTTATTGAGTTATAGTCATTTTACAATAGTGTGTCAAATTCTAGTGTAGAACACAGTTTTTCAGTTATATATGAACATACATATTTTCATTGTCAGAATTTTTTTCTCTGTGAACTAGCATAAGATCTTGTATATATTTCCCTGTGATATACAGTATAATCTTGATTATCTATTCTGCTTATGCCTGTCAGTATCTGCAAATTTCAAACTCCCAATCTGTCCCTTCCCACCCCTCAGCCCCTTGGCAACAGCAAGTTTGTATTCTATGTCTGTGAGTCTGTTTCTGTTTTGTATTTATGCTCTTTTTTATTTATTTTTTTTGGATTCCACATGTGAGCAAACTCATATGGTATTTTTCTTTCTCTTTTTGGCTTACTTCACTTAGAATGACATTCTCTAGGGACATCCATGTTGCTGCAAATGGCATATTGGTTTTTTATGGCCAAATAGTATTTCATTGTATAAATATACCACCTCTTCTTTATCCAGTCATCTGTTGATGGACATTTAGGCTGTTTCCATGTCTTGGCTATTGTAAATAGTGCTGCTATGAACATTGGGGTGCAGGTGTATTTTTGAAGTAGGGTTCCTTCTGGACATATGCCCAGGAGTGGGAATATTAGGTCATATGGTAAGTCTATTCTTAGTCTTTTGAGGAATCTACAAACTTTTGCACAGTGGCTGCACCAACCTGCATTCCCACCAGCGGTGTAGGACAGTTCCCTTTTCTCCACAGCCTCTCCAACATTTGTCATTTGTGGACTTTTGAATGATGGCCATTCTGACTTGTGTGAGGTGATACCTCATTGTAGTTTTGATTTGCAATTCTCTGATAATCAGTGATAATGAGCACTTTTTCATGTGCCTGTTAGCCGTTTGTATGTCTTCACTGGACAATTGCTTGTTTAGGCCTTCTGCCCATTTTTGGATTGAGTTTTTTTTTTTTTTTTCTTATTTAGTTGTATGATTTGTTTCTATATTCTGGCGATTAAGCCCTTGTCAGTTTCATGTTTTGCAAAAATTTTCTCCCATTCTGTAGGTTGTCTTTTTGTTTTGCTTATGGTTTCCATTGCTATGCAAAAGCTTCCAAGTTTAATTAGGTCCCATTTGTTTATTTTTGCTTTTATTTTTATTGGACTTCTAGCAAATTCTTAGTTATCCCTTTCCTTTTTATCTTGGAGGCTGCCCCCAGGGACTCTGTGTCCAGCTAGGTTGATGGGGGAGCCCTGAGAGCCGAGCTGATGTGAAAATCAGTGGCTGCAACCTCCTGTGATGTTTACAATGAGGAAATGCTCAGGAGGGATGTGACCAGGAGGTGGACGAGTTGTCTTTTTTTTTAGTGACGTGTCCTTGTGAAGAATGTTGATTTCCCCAAAGCAGAAAGTGTCCTTCATGTCTTTAGAATTGTCTAAATATAAAGAAAATTCAGATACATGCTGTGAAATTTTTAGTGTGTCAGGATAAATCACCTCCACACCCTAAAAAAGAAAGACTGAGAACACCTCATGGATTTAAGTGGTTTGTTCTGATACGCTTCCACCAGATTCTTACGGACCTGGAAAAACTGAGTGTCAGGAACAATCTTTGCACTGAAGCAGAATCAATGCCACATGAACACTCCACCCAAAGAAGAGTCTGTTCTGTTTCTTTTGAGCCTACTAAGGAGGGCATTTCTAGGTCATCTTTGTTGGGATTTTTTCCCTCAAAGGGAATGAGGCTGAGTTCTCACAGGTTAGTCAGCCCTCTTTCCCTACCACATCTTTGAGCATTTGGATAAACTAACTTGTCCTTCTCCACCGTTGCTCATGGCCGCTGACAGAACCTGAGTCCATCGGCCCTGATGGATAGACTTTAGGTAGGAGGCAGCTGCTGACGTCAGCACTCAGACAGTGCCGTGTGTAACAAGCATGCCCATGGTGGAGGGGGTTTTACCAGTTAGCGACTAGATGGTGTTTGTTTTTGTGCCTTTTATCTGCATGTCTCTCCTTTGTGCTGAGATCCACTGCTCTCTCAGATGGCAGCTATGCAAAGACAGTGCATGTTTTCCACCAGCACACATTTTACTGACCCCAACTGTGAGAGCTGACAATGACAGTGTTACTGATTTCAGAGGCTGCTTTCTAGAGGGGTTTTATTTGCACAAGACTGAAACTTGGTGTCTAGATAAAGTACAAATTACATTGTGCATTTATTCCCTCCTATAATACTTATAAATCTAGTTTTTACAAAACTATGTGTTTGGCTTTTGTTTTGGTGACTGAACATTCCAGAAATACAAATTAATTTTCTTGGTGGCTGTTAATGGACGTAGGTGCAGTACTGTGAAATATGCATGTAAATTATTTTTACTGATTATTTTGAGTTCTCTTTTTATGTAACTTCATTCTTTGTATAATCTTGTATAATATGATTAAAACTCTATTATACAAATCCCTATTTATTTCAGAAGTCTGACATTACATGCTCTGGTTCAGAACCAAAGTGAATATTGAAGAAAACCTCCATGGTTTTTAGATAGTTGGGCTAAAATATATCATTAATTTTTGCTGGAATAGTAATTTTGACATTATTCTAAGAGCTGGTCTGCTTTCTCACTCATGTCCAGTCTATAAATGTAGAAATACATCTCTGTACATCTCTCTGTATTTTAACACATACCTTCATTGCTCTTTCCCCATACATGTTGGGTGTATTTTTGGAGACATTTCATAGGGGTTTGTCCAGGTACTTCATGAACATACAATAGAAGATGGAGGCGTCCCATGCCCTGTAGGTTTGTGTTTGCTTATTTTCAATTTCAAGTTGGCTTCTACATTCATAAGTTAAGTTCTGTTAACTATTTTAAAAATATTTGCAATGTGCCTGTCAGCAAAGTCAAATCTCTAACATTTTGTGTATCAGGTATTTGACGTATGTGTGCAGCAGTGAAACTATTACCAAATCAAGGCAGTAAACATGCCCACACTCCCAAGAGCTCCTTTGAACTCAAGTGTCCCTTCTCGCCTCTCTGTGGAGCTATCTGAGGATGTGGTTGAGGGTTTCTAAAGATGATTCTCTGTGACATATACACTGGGAATGTCTTTGAGGTTCCTCATTATATCTAATATCTTTTCAGATCCTCGACACTCTGATTCTCCTTTTCCATCCTGCGTCTGATGTTTATGAACTTCTGTGGAAGCTTATTCTTCTTGCTGCCTCCTGGGGAGTTTCTATTTTTCTCTTGTTCGTCTGGAGGACCGTCCTTGCTGTAAGTATTACTAAAGTACCTGACAGTGTCCTTTTAATCACACCTAATAGGAATTTATATAGTCACTGGACATTTTATTTGCCTGCCTGGGCCAGAATCCAGGAGTCTTTTCTTTGTTTCCTTTTAGATTATTAACTTGAACACAAATTAGTTTTGAAATGGAAATTTGTTGCAAAATCTTTATAGAAAGAACTCATTGAGCAAGACAACAGTATATTCTCAATGAGACAATGGCAATTTATAAACTCTTCTCTTCAATAACAAAACAGGAAGGTTAAGTATTTGGCGAGTCCATCTATCTCTCCTCCTGCCCCTGCCTGTGTGTTGGGTGACAGGGGACAGGGAAGCTCAGTGTTCCTGAGCAAGTGTGAAGTTAAGGGAACATCTGTGGTTTTCTGTTTGCCCTCCATGGATGCATTCTTCTATTGCCACATTATTGCCACTGGATCTTCGACACTGTGATGATTCTCCAATATCTTGGCAAGGTTAGGGGCTGGCCTCAGTCTCTGATCATCACTTAAAGTTTTGAATGAAGAAATATGTGTTAAGGGTCAGGGAAATGTGTCTTTACATGGTATTACAGTGGAGTCCTGCCTGGGTTTTTCTGGACTATTACTCTTCATACGATGACTTGTATCTGAGTCAAGAAGCACGTTCGCTTCTTGAAAATGGTCGCTGTCCGTCCTGCTGCTGTGTGTGGTTTCACTACAGCCATTACTCACTTTCATTCTCGTCTGATGTCTCATCTGATGTCCGTTTGTTTTTAGTGGTCTTGACAAATCTTACGACCTCATATGTTACAATTGCTTATCAATTCAACAGTCAACTCTGTATAAGATTTCAGAAAACCTTTCATTGAATGAAAGGGGTGCATCTTAATCTTAGTATAAAGATTTTGCCTTTATTTTTCTTTTAGTTTTCTCCTCTCTGTCTCTCTCTCTCTTTTGAAGGTTACACAACTATCCAGGTTCTGGACTTAAGTGTGGATGTTTGGTTTGACAAAAAAAATAGATAAATGATGCATTACAACAACATATCATGAAAATAATATAGTTCAGTGTTGTTAAATTGAATATGCGTTATGAAAATTGAATAGAGTGATGTTTATTTAATAGAATGTAAGCAGATCTTTTGTTCTAAAATAAGTTATTTACCATTGTGCTATCAGAAATGGTGAGTGAAAGATCATGCCTTAAGTAGGAAATTCTGATTTTTCCTGATTTTTAATCATATTAATTATTATGCTGTACCAAAGAGATAATTGTGATTTCAATGGATTACTGTTTTGATAGTATAGTAGAAATTTTAGATTTACTAATTATATGTTTTGACTTCAAATTTAATGTTTCTTCCTCTCCTAGGTAAAGCCTCCAGTGTGTCAAGGTAAGGTATTAGGGTTTAGTTTCCTTTGTAATATTTTCTCAATACCAGGATTTGATGTGGATTTTAATTCAACTAAGAGTAAACGCAATGACTTCTGATGTCTAACTGACTTCTCAACTCTTGAAAATTTTACTCCTGCAATGGTGTCTAAATGACATCGTAGAGGAAGTTGACATCTATTGAGCTAAGAGGCCAGGAGGGTCACAGGAGTAGGGAGACTAGGATGAGTTTAATTTCGCATAGCAAACTTGAGGAAGCAGGTGATGAGAAGAGTCTAATGTTCGGAGTGTGTCCCTAATATGAGCTGGCTCTTGGTGAAAAGTAAAGATGCTGAAACACTACTTGAGCCTGTCAGGACTCTCCAGGCTGAGGGAGGGATGCAGATGTAGCCAGGCGGTGTGTGTCACAGCAGAGGGGCATCCATGGGCTGTGACTCATAAGTGAAAGGAGCCATTCATGGCAGTGGGGACTTAATGGAAGTGATTCAGCCTGAGGATGATGCTTTCTATGCAGGCTTCACACTCTGCTGACCGAGTGGGGCTGTGCGTGATGGGCAGGGTGGCTGCCCGCCACTCAGTAGGCCCTCAAGGGCTGCTGTTGGTGACAGTTGATGCAGAAGGGCTGGTGCTGAGAAGAGGGATCTCAGCATCAGAGCATCACCACTGGGCAGACAGAAGACGCGTGTGCACTGTGTGGTCAGATGAGGGACTTAGATGCCTGAGAGAGGAGTCTGGTTCTGAGGGCTGCGTTCTAGAGCTTCACACATGGAGTCGCCTGTGACTGGCTGTTTTACATGTGCTGCTTTCCTGAAGCAGTGATGGTAACATTCTCATCCTGGCGATAGAAAAGCTTGTCATTTAGGGCCTGTGTGTTATCCAGGTCCTCCAGTGACTAGGTGGGGAAGCCCACATGGTACCAAAGTGTTTAATTCCAGCTACCTTGTCCTTCAGGGCCCCCAACATGATTTTCATGAAAGACGATCTTCCAGGCAGCAGGAAGACACTGGTGGCCAGTGCAGGCCCAGTCAGGCAACGTTTTGAACTTGCCTTCTGTGGTGTTGCAGATAGGGCCTGGCTGTGGGGTGAACCTGCGTGGGATAAGGGTTCTATTTTTTTAAGCAGGGGCATGTTTACTTACCTTAGTAATTGGAGGAGAGAATGTTAAGGGGACAGGATGCTTGGTTTTTCTTTTTCATCTCTGGTGATGTCAGAAGTATTTGAATGATTGAATTTTCTAAGAATGGTGCTTATAGCTGGGAGAAAATTTAGGGGAAGACTTTTTATTTTGTTTCTGCATCTTTGAAAAAAATTAAACTAGGAATCTCAATGATCTCACATTTAGAATGCCACTAAGATTTGCTTCCTTTAGGCACAGTAGAAAAGCTAAAAGGTTAATTATACTCATAGTGCCAGCCAGATATGTCTCTACTGCTAATAAATCATGATAATTCTATTCTACTGGGTTTTCTTGCCAATATGAGAAATTGCTTCATCTCCTTTTAGTTACTTTAAAGCAGATGACTGAGCAGAGCAAGAATTTGGAGAATGAAAACAGAGAACTTGCAGAAAATATATCTGCTTGGGTGCAGAAGGTATCCTTGTCCTTTTGCTTTTTTATTTTTTTTGTGATTATACCTTCAGTTCCTCCCCACTCTGGCAGTTCAGTTATTTGGCTCTCTTTTCCTTCATCCTAGTGTCCTGTTCCATGTGTTCCATAAGAGGTCTAGGTTCAAAGCATGTGTCCTAGATAAAAAAACAAACAAACAAACAAAAAAAAAAACAAATTTCTTCTGTAGAGCACAGGGAACTCTACTTGATATCTTGTAATCTATAATGAAAAAGAATGTGAAGACAAACATAGGTGTATATATATATGTAACTGAAACATGCTGTACACCAGAAAATTGACACATTGTAACTGACTATATATCAGTAAAAAAATAAACAAAGCAAGTGTTGTAGATGTAAAGCACCACTTTCTGTATTAGTGAAAGGGGTCACACACAAGATAGGTTCAGCTAGCAGTGTAATTAGTATTTGTAATTCTGTTTCCTTCATTACATTTTTGCATAGACCAACAACGCAAAGAAATGCTTAGAGGAGGCCATCAGGCAAAAGAAGCTGCCCTCTGAGAAAGCACTGAAGTTTAAGGTACGAACCTCTTGTTAGATTACATTCTGAAAGTAGAAATGAAAGTAATGAGTAATTGTTACTAATTCAATGTTTCATTGAATGAGAGCTTGAAAGCCATTGAGAAGGTGAATGAAAATTTGAATGACATCATTCAGATTGTTCGAGCTAAGCTGCAGGCTGTGAGGGACCAGAACGCCAAGAGCCCATACCTGGTAAGAGCTGCCACTTTGACCATAGCCGGGCTTCTGAGGCTTTTTGTGCCCTGGGCGAGCTGCGTGCACCTGCTCCTCCTGCTTTTGACCACAACAGAGTGTGAGAGCCCAGTAGCGGAAATTCCCTGTGAACAATGACCCAGAATTTCATGGACTAAAACCTCTGTGACTTTTTCTATTTCAGAGACTAGGAAATATGTCTTATTTTCACAACCTAGAGAGTTTTCTCACCACTCACACTGCCCTCCAAGATACACAGAAGATGTCAGGAAATACCTGAGAGGATAAGGAAGTTACTAGACTAGGTGCACAGTTCCTTGCCCTGTTGATGTTAAACAGAGAATTTTCCATGTGAATTTGGGTAAACTTTGTTTATATTTCACCAGCAACACTCACTTGTGAGCTCTTTGACATGAGCAGTTTCCCACCCTTGCTTCCTCTTGTCGTCCAGTCGTGCCCTCCATTGTCCAGGGAGGAGGAAGCCTGTGGAGGTGAGGAAAAATCTGTGCCTGGAGGTCTTTTTTCCACATTTCTTTATGGGCTTGACATTTGTCCTGGGCCCAGCCTGTATCAGCTGCCATCACAGGAAACTTAGGCGTAGTTGTGGGTACTGGCTGAGAAGGGACAGGATTCCAAAAGGGTTGAAGAGAAGCAACTGCCCATCAGAACAAACCAAGACTTTCTGGAAGAGATTGGCCAGCTGGCAGTGGAAGAGGACCAGCTGAAGAAGGAAATGCAAGATGCAAAGGGTCAGGATGAGCTGCTAGGATGCCCGTTGCTAGAACTTGAAGGAAGAGGCCCTGTCTGCTGTAAACTCTCAAATGGAGCACTGTCTTCAGCCCCAAACCGAAATTCAGGGAAAGTCTCAGATGCTTTCAAGCATATGTAAGGGAACATATAACACTTGCTTTCCTTTCTTTATAAAATTTGTATGTTCAGAATCATTTCACTGCCTTAATATTTTCTGGAGAGAATGCTCACCAAAGTCTTTGGACATGTACCATGGCTAATATATTTATTTTCTATGGTTTGTTTTGCAGTTAACAAAATACTTTGTTTCTGGAAAAAAAATTACACTTTTTAAACATATCACCCTGAGTTTTCATTGAAATCTTAGTACATATTTTATTTCTGTCCTGTGTGAAGATACTGGAAAAAGGAACATCTCCAGAGAACTTGAAAGGTGCTGTTTCAATGAACACTTCAGGAATTTGAGGTAAATGCCTCCAGTTGCAGCAGGATTTCCACTGTACAAATTAGCTTTCACAAGGAACAACAATCTCATGTCTTAGAAGATTAAATGTTGATATCTACTCAAATTATTTTTCTTGGGAATTTAGTCACCAATGAGAATGTTTTAAGTTGAAATTGCTCTTAATAAATCTCATGTCTGTGAAGCCACAGTGAAATCTGAAGAAATGCATGTGCAGTAGGACGTTCAGCTCAGCATCAAGAAGAGAGTAAAGATTGTTACTCACCCCCAGAGATGCTTACCTCAGAGAACCGAGCATCACTGTGTCAGTGTTTAATTGTGCTGTAACGCACGGAAAGCAGGTGGCCCATCTTAGCTGATTCCAAGCGTATGATTCCTCTCATGTTAAGTAGGTGCACATTGCTGTGGATCAGTACTTCTTGAATGTCTTCTCATATCTATCTTACAGCCAGGTGTTTCGAAGACCAGATCTGAGGATTCGATGCAGCGAGCTGTGACAACAGGGGACTGAAGCCTGGAAGGTATGTTGCTTGTTGGGAAGAAAACCTTACATACAGGATTCCTGGGAGATATTGTGGCTTCAGTTCTAGACCCCTAGAATAAAATAAATATAATAAAGAGAGTTAAATAACTTATTTTTTGGGGTTTTTTTTTTTTTTTTGGTTTTCCAGTGCAAAGAACAGTTAAGTTTACACTATACTGTAGTCTATTAAGTGAGCAATACCACTGTGTCTAAAAACCCCAATGTTCATAACTTAATGAAAATACTCTTTATTACTAAAAACTGCTAGCCATCATTGGAGCCTTTAGTGAGGTTTAATCTTTTTGTTGGTGGATGGTTTTTTTTTTAACTTTTTTTTTTATTGAGTTACAGTCATTTTGGTGGATGGCCTTGAATTAACATTGGTGGCTGCTGACTGGTCATTATGGCAGTTGCTGAAGATCGGTGTGGCTTTTGCAATTTCTTAACATAAGACCACAATGAAGTTTGTGACAGGATTCTCTCTTCCTTTCAGGAACAAGTCCTCTGTCACAGGCAATTTGACACATTTTACACACAGTAGAAATTCTTTCCAAATTGGAGTCAGTCCTCTCAAACCCTGTGGTAATTTATCAGCTAAGTTCATACGCTCTTCTAAGTCCTTTGTTATTTCAACCTTCTTCACAGCATCTTCACCAGTTGATTCCATCTCAAGAAACCAATTTCTTTGCTTGTCCATAAGAAGCAGCTCCTCATTCATGCACATTTTATCATGAGGTTGCAGCCAATCAGTCATATCTTCAGTCTCCACTTGTAACTCTAGTTCTCCTGCTATTTTCAGCACATCTGCAGCTCCTTCCTGCACTGAATTCTTGAGCCCTTCAAAGTCACACAACAGGATTGGAATCAATTCCTTCCAAACCCCAGTTCATGTTGATATTTTGACTTCTTCCCATGAATCACGAATGTTCTTAATGGCATGTAAAATGGTGAATCCTTTCCAGAAAATTTTCCATTCATTTGCCCAGACCCATCATTGGTGTCACTGTCTATGGCAGCTAAAGCCTTCCAAAATGTATTTCTTAAATAATAAGACTTGAAAGTCATAATTACTCCTGATTCATGGGCTGCAGAATAGATGTCGTGTTAAGCATGGAAACAGCATTCATCTCATGCATCTCCATCAGAGCTCCTGGATGACTTGTGCATTGTCCATGAGCAGTAATATTTTGAAAGAATTTTTTTTGTGTGTTTTGTTTTGTTTTCTGAGCAGTAGGTCTCAACAATGGGCTAAAATATTCATGTTGTAAATAGATGTGCTGTCATTCAGGCTTTGTTCTATTTATAGAGCACAGAGTAGATTTCACTTGATTCTCATGGGACATAGGATTTTCATAATGTTAAATGAATATTGGCTTCGTTAGCCGCTAACGGGAAAATCAGCCTGTCCATTGAAGCCTTGATGCCAGGCGCTGACTTCTCTCCAGCTGTGATGGTGCTGGGTGGCCTCCCCTTGCAGTTCTCTGCATTGAAAACCTGTTGTTTAGTGCAGCCACCTTCATTAGCTGCCTTAGCTTCATCTCCTGGAGCACTTGCAGCAGCCTCTGGGTCAGCTCTTCCCGCCTTACCTTGCACAGGTATGCAGTGGAAATGGAATCTTGCCTTAAACTACATGGGCCAACCCCTGCTGGCTTCACACTTTTATTCTGAAGCCTCTTCACCTCTCTCAGGGTTTATAGAATTGCTGAGAACTAGGGACTTCCGCTGGATTAGGCTTTGCCTTAAAGGAATATCATGCCTGTTTTAATTAAAATGATAAAGAACCAAATATTTCAGAAACTACAAAAATGTGACACAGAGATAAGAAATGAGCAAATGCTGCCAGAAAAAAAATGTCACCAATGGAATTGCTGTACTCAGGGTTGTTACAAATCTTCAATTGTTTAAAAATATGCATTACCAGGGAGGGCAATAGAATGAAACATGCCTGTAATAGCAATGAATTTGCACTGGGAAGGTAAAAAGGGGATTCCTGCCTTCAGAATTCTCTCCTTTCTCCACTCCCCAGCACAGCCAAGCTCTTGAGTGCACACGTGCACACACAAAGCCAGTTGTTTTATGTTTATAGAGGGTAAAAAGAAAGTGCAAGACCACCATGCTGCATCGGGATCTCTGAAAGAACGTGAGGAAGACGGTTTCCAAAGGCAGGTGAAGAAAGTAAGTGTCCTTGATGAAATCAGTGGACAGAGATCTATGGACACTGAAGGGTAAGACATTCCCGTGTTAATTATGACAATGTGTGAATGAATGTGTGGAGTTATGTGGATATTGTAATACATTTCAGAATACTTACCACCATATTTTCTTTACCATATTCAATCAGTACACATGTGCATTTATTTTTTGACCTTGATTTCTGTAATCTGCTGCTTCTGTTCATTCTAACTGGTTACCAGAGTCTTGTTTGTATTTAGTTTGAGATTTTAGCGGGTTCTTGGACCAGATTTAGTCACTTCATTATCTGGATCCCCCTAGGTCCATTTTTATTGTCCTTAGGTTTCAACCACATCAAAGTGTCATGACCTGCCATGTGTCTATCATTTTTAATAAACTCTAGACATTGGGTAGAAAATAGAGAAAATTTGATGCCTCGTGTGAGGTTAACTTGCTGCAGAGAAGGTGGGCATTACAGCTGGCAGGTGGTCAGGGCACCAGCAGCGCTACATCCTGTTAACCCGGTTAGCAGCTGAGATCAGTCAGTGCAGCCAGCTTTCGTGAGGCCCGTGTGTCTCCTGTCCACCTTTGTTTCTGGCATATAGCTCTCGTGGATCCCAGCTAAGTCCTGTGGGTCTCTCTAGTGATCACCTTCGCTGACGGACAGTGAGCTCCAGCTGCCTGACTGCGGTGCCTGTGCGTAGGGGGCACCGGCTGCCGGGCTGCTCTGCATCTCAGTGGTTTCCTCTGCAGTTACCGGGTGACCCCCGGGGAAGGTGGGCCCAGTCCTGGGCTTTCTTCTTCTCCATCTTGGCCTCATGTCCCTTTCTGGCTTGTTAGCAATTTGGTACATTTGATCATGGATTTCATAATTTGTCCAGAGTTTCCTGTCATTCTCAGGGAGAGGTCATGGACATCACACCCATTAACCTGCTTTCAAAAACAAGCATTTCCTTATATTTCCTAAAGGATCAGGTTTTGCTCCAAGTTTTGACTGAAATCTGGGCTCTCTGTGGGAGAAATCAAACAAGTCATGAACGCTTGCTTTACCCTAATGTGTTTGGTTGTGATGACTTTGTCAGACCCTGATTCCCACGTTGAAACACAGTGAGCTCGTGCTGTCCCAGGCACAGGAACCTGAGCCTGGTGGGGGGGCGCAGAGCACACCTCAAATGGGCTTTTCCTGTGTGTTTATTTTATGCATAAATGATTAGGGGTGGGGACGCTGAAGGGAAGCCCAGATACCAAACACTTGCCAGAGGCCTGAGTGTAGCTTTTTCATATTTGTGGGGGTACTTTAATTCTTTCCTGTGTATTTATCAGCCTGAGCATTTATGGGGAAGGGCGAAAGGAACATGGAATTCTTCCCTTCCAGTTTCTGGGAGGGAAACTGGCAGAATTTCAGAGTTTCTTTCCCCTCTCAGGAAGGTGGACATGAACGGATGTGAGCTGGTGGGAAAGCAGCAGCTGTTGGCAGCAAAGGAGGAGGCAAAATTGGCTGAAGAGGAGACAAGATGGTACAAGTGAGTTCAGCTCCTCTGCACCTGCGGCTCTGAAAACACCTGTTGGATTTTTTGAAAACTTTTCTAAAATGTTTAGACACAATATCATAAACTGACCCAAACAAAAGACATTTGTATACATGGCTTCACACAGGAGGAAAAGTGTTAAGTTTTACATATGTTAAGTTAAACGTTTAACATTAAAAATATTAAGTTACTAAGAATTTCCTGGTCCCAGTGCTGGCCAGACTGAGAGGAGAGACGGTTCACAGAGATGTTTCTGAAGGTGCTATAAACCGTTCTCACCCTGAGGATAGCAGTTTAGTGTAGCGTCAGTTGGACCAATAAAAATTCCCGTGCTGCTGGGGAGACCCAGGTGTAAGAAGTAGGGTCAGGATGTAAGGAAAGGAAGAATCAAGCTTTGTGATGAAAGATGCTCAGCACAGGACACGTGAGGGAAATGCTGAGAACGGGAGGGGGAGTTGTGTCCGCGCAGAACCGGGCAGGCGTTCAGTAACAGTGACGGAAGGAGTGGCTGCAGCGACAGCTTTGCACCTGCTGTGCTTCTGCAGCCGTGTGCAGTGTGTCTTGAGCGGTGAGATGATGTGTGTGAGTGTACAGTGCAGATAACATGGACTGGGGCAGATTATTTAACAGCATACCCAGCATTGTGTCTTCTCTGATGGAACAATTTGTAACTCATAGGATAAGACTTGAAGAATGTCACGGGCAAATGCGGGAAGCAGAGATCATTTGGAGACACCAGGTAACCTGCCTTCCTCCTGACACACCGAGTCCTCAGCACCTGATGCAGACAGTTATTGTGGCCCTGAGAACCCCTAGCCATGGGGTGTTTCTTGATGTGTTGACTTTTTCAGGTCACTCTTGCCGAGAAGAAGGCCCAAGACAGCTCAGTAAGAATTTGTTTCCTTCCTTCCCTTTGTGCACAGTCGGCCACAACTGAACGTGGATGTGTTTTTCTCCCACAGCTCAGGGCTCAGGAGCTGGAGAGGGAAATCTCTGAATTGAGAAGGGAAAACTCTGACCTGAGAAGGGAAAACTCCTCTGAGCTGAGAAGGGAAGTTGCCCACCTGAAACAGAGGTACAGAATTTTGACACATTTTTACGGGTGTTTTGAGATTTTTAAGGACTGGTTGTTTTGTGCCTAGTAGAGGAATTGGTGGTGTAATTTGTATTGAAGCCATTCTTTATCTTTAAGATTGGATGCAATCTGCAGACGGAGGCAGGCAGAGGAATACATGAGGCAGGATCCCACTCCAGGAGGACTGTACAGGCTACACCCTCCCCTGAGAGGTAAGGAGCGCACTGTGAAGTGCGGCAGCTCCATTTCTGCAGCAGGAGCCACCCAGTGGGCTGCTTGTCCCCATGGGTAGATGTCGGGTTTCCTGGACACCACACCACACACTCACTGTGGGGAATAGGTTCACAGCTGAATGACAAGATGCTGTTTTCTTTACATGCCACCAGCCAGCAGGGCTCTGTCCCCTGTGAGCGGTGGAGCTTACGCCCCTCCAGGGACTGCGGACCGCCCCCCAGTCTCTTGGTTGCCTGGCGTGGCTGGCATGGCTGGTTTCTGTGCACTAGAAGACATGAGTGTCAGCCCTCTCTTCCCTCCTGGACACGGTTTTGAAGGCTGAATTTTGTTCTCATTTCAGGAAAATAACATGGATGACGTTTTAGAATGAAGGCAGTATGTCATAACGAGAAAAACATTTTTCTTCATTTGCCTTGGTGGATAAATATTCTATTCAAGATCTGCTTTAAGGCAGCAGGCATTTCTTCACTAATTTTGCAGGTCCCTTCGTTCTTATAATAAAGCTTGCACAGTGACCTAGAGTAGCCAGTTAGTAAGTGACATGACAACGTAGCCTCACTCCCCCAGAGTTAACATGTAACTCTAAAGTCTCCCACCAGCTACTCCATGTAACTCACCATTCTTTTGCCGATTATTACAACATGAGTCATTGAGGCTACTTCTTTCATAAATGATTACGTGACATCTGGTCACTTATACAAGACATGCGCTGTCAGAGAGAAGGCTATTAACAGTTCACCAACAGGCTGAGGAGGAAGAGGTGGAGCTCACAGTCAGGGGTTGTTGATACTCTTCCTACAAAAGACCCTTCTTACTTTAATGTATAATCTGTATACAGACTGATTTGCCCTGAAGTGTGCTGTGAGTCCACTGTGTAAGTGTTGGTTGCCAGTGATCTGAGCCCTGAGACCACATCCAGGGTGATTAGCTATGAAAACAACTAAATCTAGGCCCTGTGGTGTCCTCGTCATGGGACAGGGGTCCAGGCTTCCCTCGTCTTCGGGGTCAACTGAGGTGGAAGGGAGACCTGCGGCCTCTGAGAAGAGCCCAGGGCGTGGGCGGGAGTGAGAGTTCCTGTAGGAGGGCACGAAGGGCTCGGCTCGTGCTTTCCCTGCACGGCATCTGTCAGATAGAATCTGCCTTCAGTGCTGCTCTCACTTCACAGCTTCAGGGCCGGGTGGCACCCCTGTTAGGAATGGCACCGCTTTTCCGGCTCAGGAGGCAGAGGAAAACAAAGTAAGTAATTTTATTCACTTGTGTTCCAGTGGTCATTTTGTATTGAATAATCTCTGGAACTAGCAATTTCCTTTTGAACAAACCATTCCTGCATTTGCCTTTGGATTGGGAATTAGGGGATAAGTATGCCCAGGAATCACAGTGAAGTTTGGGGAAAGTATTTTATCGCCAAAGCCTCCTGAGCAGCCCAAGATGCAGGCAGGCCCAGCGCTGAAGGAGTGCAGTCAGCGTAGCTGCCAACTGGGCACCCAGTGCAGGGGAGGGTGCACGGTGACGACGATTGCTGAGTTGGGTTACGGCTCTTGTCGGTGTTGGCGTATTGTCTGTCATTCAACAAAGACATCCCTTATGTATCGCAGGTCACCCCGTGGGAAGGAGAGCCACAATATTTCGGAGGAGCAGCCCACGAGGACTGCCCCTTGAGCGACCAGTCGTCGCCCAGCTGGGCACCTGCAACTGGTCCCACTTGGTGCCCTGTGCAAACTCGCCCCCCACCGCCAGCTGCTCCGCTCGGTAAGAGGAAAGCATACTCCTCTGTTTCTTACTTGAGTCACTGCAGAAGAAGGGCAGATCACTATCCGGGGCTTCCCCGTGCACGGGCGGCCGTGACTGGGCTCACGGCCGTGTCCCTCTGGTCCCTTAGCAGATGCACTTGATGGACTGCGTCTTCCCCGTCCTGACCTGGGGAGGGAGGTGTCTGTTGTAGAGGGAAAGAGGGTCCTCAGACGGAGGGCAGACGTGTCGGTTCTGCACATGGGCCTTCAACAGACACCACGTTCCGGGCTCCCTGGAGGACAAGCCCGCCCCTGTCACTGTCTGCAACGAGTGGAGCCCTGAACTTCCACAGCCGATGATCGGTTATGGAAGACACACCCGAACCAGGGGCCTGTGGTATCTTCAGTCAAGGGTCCTGAGACCTGTCTCCCACTCTGTCTGATGTGAGACTTAGTGTGATAAGGGGAAGAAGGCATCAAAGATCTTTTGCGCTTCAGCAAACTAACATGTTTTGTAAGGCAGTGAACCGTGAAAGAGTGTTTTGTATTTTATTTTATCTATGACGAGAAGCTAGTTGACTCGGGGAAGGTCATAGTTTAGTGGTAAACAGAATGCTTGCTTAGCATGCCGAATTCCGTGTGCTCATTCCCGGTACCTCCATTTAAATACAGAAGAAAAGAAAAAACAAAAACAAGAGCAAACTTCAAATGTTAGAAATACATAGTGCGCAAACCCAAATTCCATATCCATTCTTTTTACGTGTTTTCCTCTTACTACTTGGTTTGAAATATATCCCAACCGTGACTTAAGCATTTTTTTCAGAAAATGCTCTAACTCTTTGAAAGTCTTTTCTGCCACTATTGTTTTGACACATCCACAAACGGAGATAGACGCACATGGTGGTTTTAATATACATTCGTGAATATTCTCATTAATGTACCTGTAACTACATTTTACAGATGGTGTGTCAGTGCGCCACTTTACAGAAGAGAGAGGAAGAGAATCTTCCTGGGATGAGGTACAGTCTCTTGTTGTTAATGTCCTTGTGTGACTATATAAGTACCAGGGGATTCTGAGACATAAACCGGGGGTTGGTGTGAGTGTGCATCTTCACGTTTGCATCTGCTGATGAGAATTTTTGACTTATGATTTTAACTTAAATGTTTAGGATGTGATTCTGTGCTTAATGCCGTAGGACTGGATAATGCACTTGTGTTCATTTTCCAGACTCACATAGTGAAGCAAGTGTCTGTATGGGCATTCTTGTTTTCAGGGTCTTTCCCTTAAAGTTCATTAGAGGATATTGGAAAGAAATTCATCCCTGGGAAAGTTAGGTGCATCTTGGTGTTGGTTCTGGTTTTAGCCGTCCTCACTTGAAATTAATTAAGTGATGTTTCATTTTCAAGGCAGCATGTTTTGTCTTCCCATTCCACCGCCAGTAACAGTGGTCTAGTTTCCTTAATGCCTTACGCTGTTTCCCACCTGCTTCTTTTACTCAGGCTGCCCTTCCCCAAAGCCCCTCCACATCCCCCCTCTGCGCTGGATCTCTCTTTTACGAAACAGTGCGGTCTTCCCAGCATTCCCTGAGCTATCCACGTGCAGCGGACTCTCCTGTGCTTTGTGGCATTACTGTACCCGTTCACCTCAGTTGTAGTGCTGTTGAAAATTTTCTGTGCTGATTTGTTTTCATGGATCCTGTGCCTCTGGCAGAACAGAGAGGAGAATCTGCCTTTTATTTGTATCGCCAGCTTATCCCAGGATAGGGCTTATGTTCTGATAGCTTCGGTAAATAACTGTTGTCTACCTGACTGACTAAGCGTAGGCACATGATCTGAATTTCGGTTCCTGCTTTATCTTGTTTTGTGTTCCAAGAAGGGGCGACTAAGCCCGAAATTACAAAACCGGAGTACGCTACTGGGACTGTAGAAGTGGCTCCGCAGGAGCTGACGGATCATAAAACACTGACCTCTGTTGGTGGAGCACACGGATCTTATTATACACTGGGTAAGTTAGTGAACGTGGCTGGCATTTCTTGTCCTCTGTGCCTAGAAACTAGTGTGCTCTTGGCGGGAAGGGTATATGTAGCTCAGCAGTAGAGAGAATGCGGGCTTAGCATGCAGGAGTTCCTGGGGTCAGTATCCAGTTCCTGCAAGAAACGAGTGTGATACGGGGAAGGAAGGAAGGAAGGAAGGCGCAAAGGTTTTGTTTCTCTTCAGTAGGGTCTTCGCAGGAAAGCCTAATCCTCCATTCTTTTCTGTGGTTTTTAGCCGACGCGGGACCTGGCGCGGCTCCGGTGTGGCCCGGCAGCGCCCGCCCACCTGTGGCGGCCCCGGAGACCCAGGGAAGTGGGGTGGTCTTGCTCTGTTGGGCCTCGTCCTGGGAATGGTGATCGTCCTGTTCTCCCGGCAACCGTTCCTGGCCACGTCTGCAGACTGTGTGTCCTGTGACGGGTCTGGCGTGGCATGTCGCTGCCTTTTTCAGACTCAAAACTCTTGCCCAGGAGCCAGTGGGCTGCTTCTCCCGGGAGCCCGTCGCCTTGGCTGGTGCCTGCAGGAGCCATGAGGGAGTGCTTAGGAGCCGGGGCCCGCAGACTTTGGCTGTTGGTTTCTCGAAACACCGTGAGGAGAGTGAGCCCTCGCTCCACACTGACTTCTCCTTGCTCGGCTGACTCCTTCCTGACCTCCTGCACCTGGGGTTGCTCCTGGGTCACTTAGACGGGTTTCTGTGTCGTCGTTCTTTTGACTGGTTTCCCGGCTTAAGCCATGTGATTCTCTTGTTTAGAATGTCCATTCAGATCCTGGTAACTGGAAAAGGGGCAAAGCCCTCCCTCCAGCTTTGTACAGTGTGCTTTGTGCAACTTGGAGTCTTCCTGGGTGTTTTAAACGTCACAGCCCGTCACTGTGACGTCTTTTCTCGGGGTGTAAGTGTGTCATGGCCGCTGCCTCCAGTTGTACTCTGGGCAGAAAAGCCTGGCTCTCGGAGATGTTGCGTTTGTAGTAGGGAATAGAGGCTGGAAGGGAAAGAGCCCGCCGTGAAAATGCCTCCTTCCTTGCGAGGGAATTCCGATGCGCACCAGAGTGCGTACGTTTTGTTTGTCCCCCACTCTGTGCCGGGTCGGGCCTGCCCTGGAAGCTGTCAGAGCTGCTCGTCGGTTTCATGGCACACCGTGGTGTTTTGCGCACGAGCTGTTACAGTCCCTTTGGTGTCAGGTGTGGGGTTGAGACTCCCCACGTCACTCTCCCATAGCATGCAGTTAGGGTGCATTCTCTAGCGAACGTAAAATCCAGACGTCCCTGAGGATAGGGATGATTGTAGCGGAGCCTGAGTCCCTTCTGAGGACAGCCTTGTCCCCTCAGGAGCCCTTGGCCAGCTCCGCCACAGGTCTCCTGGATGCCCAGCTCCCCAGGGCTCTTTGCGCCCAGGGGCAGCCCCAGCGTGGAGGAGGAGGGCCCTTTGTGTGGAGGGGGCAGAGAGGGCCTGGTAGGGTCCTGCAGGCAGGGCACTGCAGGCAGAGCCCTGCAGGCAGAGCCCTGCAGGCAGAGCGGTGACCCTGGTGCGGCTCTGCTTGCTCGTGTTGAGAATGAGCTCTTCACGTCCGTCCCGTGTCCGTGTTCCTGGTCCTCGCCGGGCAAGCTTGCGTGGAGCTGGGGAAGGTGGCAGGGAGGGCCGTCCCGCCCAGAGCGGCTGGTTGTTGGGAAGGCGCTAATTTGCCCGTGGCCTGGAAGCTCTGTGTGCAGCCTCTCGGGAAGGAGGACCCTTGGCTTCCTCCAATTGGAGAGAGCGGCGGCGGGGACGTGTGGCATCAGGGTCGTATCCCCGTGTCCCCCTGTGTGGCCCAGGCTGCAAGGAGACCCCAGAGGGCTGGGCGGAGCGTGTGGCACTGTGCTACTCTCTGGGAACCCAGTGGAGTTGAGAGTGCCCAGTGCCGACGGCTGCTGCGTTGGGTTTCGGCACTTGTCGGTGTTGGCGCTTTTGTCTGTCATCCAACCCAGCCCTCCCTTCTGTCCTGCAGGTCACCCCGTGGGCCGGAGGTCCACAAAATTTCCGAGGACCAGCCTGCGTGGCCTGCCCCAGTTGCGGACTGTCGTCGCCCAGCTGGGCACCTGCACCTGGTCCCCCTTGGTGCCCTGTGCAACCTCGCCCCCCACGACCAGCTGTTCCGCTCGGTAAAAGGAAAGCATAGTCCTCTGTTTCTTCCTTGAGTCACTGCAGAATAAGGGCAGATCGCTCTCCGGGGCTTCCCCGTGCACGGGCGGCTGTGATTCGGCTCACTGCCGTGTCCCTCTGGTCCCTTAGAAGACGCACTTGATGGACCGCGTCTTCCCCGTCCTGCCCTGGGGAGGGAGGTGTCTGTTGTAGAGGGAAAGAGGGTCCTCGGACGGAGGGCAGACATGTTGGTTCTGCACACGGGCCTTCAACAGACACCACGTTCCGGGCTCACTGGAAGACAAGCCCGCCCCTGTGACCGTCTGCAGCGAGTGGAGCCCTGACCTTCCACAGCCGATGATCGGTTATGGGAGACACACCCGAACCCGGGGCCTGTGGTCTCTACAGTCAAGGGTAATGTGACCTGTCTCCCACTCGGTCTGATGTGAGACTTAGTGTGATATGGGGAAGAAGGCATCAAAGTTCTTTTGCTCTTCAGCAAACTAAGATGTTTTGTAAGTCAGTGAACCATGAAAGAGTGATTTGTACTTTATTTTATCTATGCCGAGAAGCTAATTGACTCGGGGAAGGACATAGTTTAGTGGTAAACAGAATGCTTGCTTAGCATGCCGAATTCCGTGTGCTCATTCCCGGTACCTCCCTTTAAATACAGAAGAAAAGAAAAAATAAAAACAAGAGCAAACTTCAAATGTTAAAAATACATAGTGCGCAATCCCAAATTCCATATCCATTCTTTTTACGTGTTTTCCTCTTACTACTTGGTTTGAAATATATCCCAACCGTGACTTAAGCATTTTTTTCAGAAAATGCTCTAACTCTTTGAAAGTCTTTTCTGCCACTATTGTTTTGACACATCCACGAACGGAGATAGACGCACATGGTGGTTTTAATATACATTCGTGAATATTCTCATTAATGTACCTGTAACTACATTTTACAGATGGTGTGTCAGTGCGCCACTTTACAGAAGAGAGAGGAAGAGAATCTTCCTGGGATGAGGTACAGTCTCTTGTTGTTAATGTCCTTGTGTGACTATATAAGTACCAGGGGATTCTGAGACATAAACCGGGGGTTGGTGTGAGTGTGCATCTTCACGTTTGCATCTGCTGATGAGAATTTTTGACTTATGATTTTAACTTAAATGTTTAGGATGTGATTCTGTGCTTAATGCCGTAGGACTGGATAATGCACTTGTGTTCATTTTCCAGACTCACATAGTGAAGCAAGTGTCTGTATGGGCATTCTTGTTTTCAGGGTCTTTCCCTTAAAGTTCATTAGAGGATATTGGAAAGAAATTCATCCCTGGGAAAGTTAGGTGCATCTTGGTGTTGGTTCTGGTTTTAGCCGTCCTCACTTGAAATTAATTAAGTGATGTTTCATTTTCAAGGCAGCATGTTTTGTCTTCCCATTCCACCGCCAGTAACAGTGGTCTAGTTTCCTTAATGCCTTACGCTGTTTCCCACCTGCTCCTTTTACTCAGGCTGCCCTTCCCCAAAGCCCCTCCACATCCCCCCTCTGCGCTGGATCTCTCTTTTACGAAACAGTGCGGTCTTCCCAGCATTCCCTGTGCTATCCACGTGCAGCGGAAATTCCTGTGTTTGTGGCGTTACTGTACCAGTTCACCTCAGTTGTAGTGCTGTTGAAACATTTCTGTGCTGATTTGTTTTCATGGAACCTGTGCCTCTGGCAGAACAGAGAGGAGAATCTGCCTTTTATTTGTACTGACAGCTTCTCCCAGGATAGGGCTTATGTTCTGATAGCTTCGGTAAATAACTGTTGTCTACCTGACTGACTAAGCGTTGGCAAATGATCTGAAGTTCGGTTCCTGATTTATCTTGTTTTGTGTTCCTAGGAAGGGGCGACTAAGCCCGAAATTACAAAACCGGAGTACGCTACTGGGACTGTAGAAGTGGAGCTGACGGATGATAAAACACTGACCTCTGTTGGTGGAGCACACGGAGCTTATTACACACTGGGTAAGTTAGTGTACGTGGCTGGAATTTCTTGTTCTCTGTGCCTAGATACTAGTGTGCTCTGGGGGGAAGGGTATATGTAGCTCAGCAGTAGAGAGAATGCGGGCTTAGCATGCAGGAGTTCCTGGGGTCAGTATCCAGTTCCTCCAAGAAACGAGTGTGATACGGGGAAGGAAGGAAGGAAGGAAGGCGCAAAGGTTTTGTTTCGCTTAAGCAGTGTCTTCGCAGGAAAGCCTAATCCTCCATTCTTTTCTGTGGTTTTTAGCCGACGCGGGACCTGGCCCGGCTCCGGTGTGGCCCGGCAGCGCCCGCCCACCTGCGGCGGCACCAGAGGCCCAGGGAAATGGGGTGGTCATGCTCTGTTGGGCCTCGTCTTGGGAAAGGTGATTTTCCCGTTCTCCCAGCAACCGTTCCTGGCCTCATCTGCAGAATGTGTGTCCTGTGACGGGTCTGGCGTGGAGTGTCGCTGCCTTTTTCAGAGTCAAAACTCTTGCCCAGGAGCCAGTGGGCTGCTTCTCCCGGGAGACCGTCGCCATGACTGGTGACTGCAGGTGCCATGAGGGAGTGCTTAGGATCCGGGGCTCGCAGACTTTGACTGTGGGTTTCTCGAAACAGCGTGAGGAGGGTGAGCCCTCGCTCCACACTGACTTCTCCTGGCTCGGCTGACTCCTTCCTGACCTCCAGCACCTGGGGTTGTTCCTGGGTCACTTAGACGGGTTTCTGTGTCGTCGTTCTTTTTACTGGTTTCCCGGCTCAGGCCAAGTGATTCTCCTGTTTAGAATGTCCATTCAGATCCTGGTAACTGGAAAAGGGGCAAAGCCCTCCCTCCAGCTTTGTACGGTGTGCTTTGTGCAACTTGGAGTCTTCCTGGGTGTGGTAAACGTCACAGCCCGTCACTGTCTTTTCTCGGGAGGTAAGTGTGTCTTGGCCGCTGCCTCCAGTTGTACTCTGGCCAGAAAAGCCTGGCTCACGGAGATGGTGCGTTTGTAGTAGGGAATAGAGGCTGGAAGGGAAAGAGACCGCCGTGAAAATGCCTCCTTCCCTGCGGGAGAATTCCGATGCGCACCAGAGTGCGTACGTTGTGTTTGTCCCCCACCCTGCGCCGGGTCGGGCATGCCCTGGAAGCTGTCAGAGCTGCTCGTCGGTCTCATGGCACACCGTGGGGTTTTGCGCACGAGGTGGTACAGTCACTTTTCTGTCAGGTGTGGGGTTGAGACTCCCCAAGTCACTCTCCCGTAGCACGCAGTTAGGGTGCGTTCTGTAGCGAACGTAAAATCCAGACGTCCCTGAGGATAGGGATGATTGTAGCGGAGCCTGAGTCCATTCAGAGGACAGCCTTGTCCCCTCGGGAGCCCTTGGCCAGCTCCGCCGCAGGACTCTGTGATGCCCAGCTCCCCAGGGCTCTTTGCGCCCAGGGGCAGCCCCTGAGTGGAGGAGGAGGGCCCTTTGTGAGGAGGGGGCAGAGAGGGCCTGGTAGTGTCCTGCAGTCAGAGCCCTGCAGGCAGAGCCCTGCAGGCCGAGCGGCGACCCTGGTGCGGCTATGCTTGCTCGTGTGGAGAATGAGCTCTTCACGTCCGTCTCGTGTCCGTGTTCCTGGTCCGCGCCTGGCAAGCTAGCGTGGAGCTGGGGATGGTGGCGGGAATGCCGTCCTGCCCAGAGCGGCTGGCTGTTTGGAAGGCGCTAGTTTGCCCGTGGTCTGGAAGCTCTTTGTGCAGCCTCTCGGGCAGGAGGACCCTTGGCTTCCTCCACTTGGAGACAGCGGTGGCGGGGACGTGCGGCATCAGGGTCGTAACCCCGTGTCCCCCTGTGTGGCCCAGGCTGCAAGCAGACCCCAGAGGGCTGGGCGGAGCGTGTGGCACTGTGCTACTCTCTGGGAACCCAGTGGAGTTGAGGGTGCCCGGTGCCGACGGCTGCTGCGTTGGGTTTCGGCACTTGTCGGTGTTGGCGCTTTTGTCTGTCATCCAACCCAGCCCTCCCTTCTGTCCTGCAGGTCACCCCGTGGGCCGGAGTGCCCCAAACTTTCCGAGGACCAGACTGCGTGGCCTGCCCTGGGTGCGGACTGTCGTCGCCCAGCTGGGCACCTGCACCTGGTCCCCCTTGGTGCCCTGTGCAACCTCGCCCCCCACGACCAGCTGCTCCGCTCGGTTATAGGAAAGCATAGTCCTCTGTTTCTTCCTTGAGTCACTGCAGAAGAAGGGCAGATCGCTCTCCGGGGCTTCCCCGTGCACGGGCGGCTGTGACTGGGCTCACTGCCGTGTCCCTCTGGTTCCTTAGAAGACGCACTTGATGGACCGCATCTTCCCCGTCCTGCCCTGGGGAGGGAGGTGTCTGTTGTAGAGGGAAAGAGGGTCCTCGGATGGAGGGCAGACGTGTCGGTTCTGCACACGGGCCTTCAACAGACACCACGTTCCAGGCTCCCTGGAAGACAAGCCCGCCCCTGTCACTGTCTGCAGCGAATGGAGCCCTGACCTTCCACAGCCGATGATCGGTTATGGGAGACACACCCGAACCCGGGGCCTGTGGTCTCTACAGTCAAGGGTAACGTGACCTGTCTCCCACTCGGTCTGATGTGAGACTTAGTGTGATATGGGGAAGAAGGCATCAAAGTTCTTTTGCTCTTCAGCAAACTAAGATGTTTTGTAAGTCAGTGAACCATGAAAGAGTGTTTTGTACTTTATTTTATCTATGCCGAGAAGCTAATTGATTCGGGGAAGGACATAGTTTAGTGGTAAACAGAATGCTTGCTTAGCATGCCGAATTCCGTGTGCTCATTCCCGGTACCTCCCTTTAAATACAGAAGAAAAGAAAAAACAAAAACAAGAGCAAACTTCAAATGTTAGAAATACATAGTGCGCAAACCAAAATTCCATATCCATTCTTTTTACGTGTTTTCCTCTTACTACTTGGTTTGAAATATATCCCAACCTTGACTTAAGCACTTTTTTCAGAAAATGCTCTAACTCTTTGAAAGTCTTTTCTGCCACTTTTGTTTTGACACATCCACGAACGGAGATAGACGCACATGGTGGTTTTAATATACATTCGTGAATATTCTCATTAATGTACCTGTAACTACATTTTACAGATGGTGTGTCAGTGCGCCACTTTACAGAAGAGAGAGGAAGAGAATCTTCCTGGGATGAGGTACAGTCTCTTGTTGTTAATGTCCCTGTGTGACTATATAAGTACCAGGGGATTCTGAGACATAAACCGGGGGTTGGTGTGAGTGTGCATCTTCACTTTTTCATCTGCTGATGAGAATTTTTGGCTTACGCTTTTAACTTACAGTTTAGGATGTGATTCTGTGCTTAATGCCGTAGGACTGGATAATGCACTTGTGTTCATTTTCCAGACTCACCTAGTGAAGCCAGTGTCTGTATGGGCATTCTTGTTTTCAGGGTCTTTCCCTTACAGTTCATTAGAGGATATCGAAAAGAAATTCATCCCTGGGAAAGTTAGGTGAATCTTGGTGTTGTTTCTTGTTTTAGCCGTCCTCACTTGAAATTAATTAAGTGATGTTTCATTTTCAAGGCAGCATGTTTTGTCTTCCCATTCCACCGCCAGTAACAGTGGTCTAGTTTCCTTAGTGCCTTACGCTGTTTCCCACCTGTACTTTTACTCAGGCTGCCCTTCCCCAAAGCCCCTCCACATCCCCCCTCTGCGCTGGATCTCTCTTTTACGAAACAGTGCGGTCTTCCCAGCATTCCCTGAGCTATCCACGTTCAGCGGACTCTCCTGTGCTTTGTGGCGTTACTGTACCCGTTCACCTCAGTTGTAGTGCTGTTGAAAATTTTCTGTGCTGATTTGTTTTCATGGATCCTGTGCCTCTGGCAGAACAGAGAGGAGAGTCTGCCTTTTATTTGTATCGCCAGCTTCTCCCAGGATAGGGCTTATGTTCTGATAGCTTCGGTAAATTACTGTTGTCTACCTGACTGACTAAGCGTAGGCACATGATCTGAATTTCGGTTCCTGCTTTATCTTGTTTTGTGTTCCAAGAAGGGGCGACTAAGCCCGAAATTACAAAACCGGAGTACGCTACTGGGACTGTAGAAGTGGCTCCGCAGGAGCTGACGGATCATAAAACACTGACCTCTGTTGGTGGAGCACACGGATCTTATTATACACTGGGTAAGTTAGTGAACGTGGCTGGCATTTCTTGTTCTCTGTGCCTAGAAACTAGTGTGCTCTTGGGGGGAAGGGTATATGTAGCTCAGCAGTAGAGAGAATGCGGGCTTAGCATGCAGGAGTTCCTGGGGTCAGTATCCAGTTCCTCCAAGAAACGAGTGTGATACGGGGAAGGAAGGAAGGAAGGAAGGCGCAAAGGTTTTGTTTCGCTTCAGCAGGGTCTTCGCAGGAAAGCCTAATCCTCCATTCTTTTCTGTGGTTTTTAGCCGACGCGGGACCTGGCGCGGCTCCGGTGTGGCCCGGCAGCGCCCGCCCACCTGCGGCGGCCCCGGAGACCCAGGGAATTGGGGTGGTCATGCTCTGTTGGGCCTCGTCCTGGGAATGGTGATCGTCCTGTTCTCCCGGCAACCGTTCCTGGCCTCGTCTGCAGACTGTGTGTCCTGTGACGGGTCTGGCGTGGCGTGTCGCTGCCTTTTTCAGACTCAAAACTCTTGCCCAGGAGCCAGTAGGCTGCTTCTCCCGGGAGCCCGTCGCCTTGGATGGTGTCTGCAGGAGCCATGAGGGAGTGCTTAGGAGCCGGGGCCCGCAGACTTTGACTGTGGGTTTCTCGAAACACCGTGAGGAGGGTGAGCCCTCGCTCCACACTGACTTCTCCTTGCTCGGCTGACTCCTTCCTGACCTCCTGCACCTGGGGTTGCTCCTGGGTCAATTAGACGGGTTTCTGTGTCGTCGTTCTTTTGACTGGTTTCCCGGCTCAGGCCATGTGATTCTCTTGTTTAGAATGTCCATTCAGATCCTGGTAACTGGAAAAGGGGCAAAGCCCTCCCTCCAGCTTTGTACGGTGTGCTTTGTGCAACTTGGAGTCTTCCTGGGTGTTTTAAACGTCACAGCCCGTCACTGTGACGTCTTTTCTCGGGGTGTAAGTGTGTCTTGGCCGCTGCCTCCAGTTGTACTCTGGCCAGAAAAGCCTGGCTCTCGGAGATGTTGCGTTTGTAGTAGGGAATAGAGGCTGGAAGGGAAAGAGCCCGCTGTGAAAATGCCTCCTTCCCTGCAAGGGAATTCCGATGCGCACCAGAGTGCGTACGTTGTGTTTGTCCCCCACTCTGTGCCGGGTCGGGCCTGCCCTGGAAGCTGTCAGAGCTGCTCGTCGGTTTCATGGCACACCGTGGGGTTTTGCGCACGAGCTGTTACAGTCCCTTTGGTGTCAGGTGTGGGGTTGAGACTCCCCACGTCACTCTCCCATAGCACGCAGTTAGGGTGCGTTCTCTAGCGAACGTAATATCCAGACGTCCCTGAGGATAGGGATGATTGTAGCGGAGCCTGAGTCCCTTCTGAGGACAGCCTTGTCCCCTCAGGAGCCCTTGGCCAGCTCCGCCGCAGGTCTCCTGGATGCCCAACTCCCCAGGGCTCTTTGCGCCCAGGGGCAGCCCCAGCGTGGAGGAGGAGGGCCCTTTGTGTGGAGGGGGCAGAGAGGGCCTGGTAGGGTCCTGCAGGCAGGGCACTGCAGGCAGAGCCCTGCAGGCAGAGCCCTGCAGGCAGAGCGGTGACCCTGGTGCGGCTCTGCTTGCTCGTGTTGAGAATGAGCTCTTCACGTCCGTCCCGTGTCCGTGTTCCTGGTCCGCGCCGGGCAAGCTTGCGTGGAGCTGGGGAAGGTGGCAGGGAGGGCCGTCCCTCCCAGAGCTGCTGGCAGTTGGGAAGGCGCTAATTTGCCCGTGGGCTGGAAGCTCTGTGTGCAGCCTCTCGGGAAGGAGGACCCTTGGCTTCCTCCAATTGGAGAGAGCGGCGGCGGGGACGTGTGGCATCAGGGTCGTATCCCCGTGTCCCCCTGTGTGGCCCAGGCTGCAAGCAGACCCCAGAGGGCTGGGCGGAGCGTGTGGCACTGTGCTACTCTCTGGGAACCCAGTGGAGTTGAGGGTGACCGGTGCCGACGGCTGCTGCGTTGGGTTTCGGCACTTGTCGGTGTTGGCGCTTTTGTCTGTCATTCAACCCAGCCCTCCATTCTGTCCTGCAGGTCACCCCGTGGGCCGGAGGTCCACAAAATTTCCGAGGACCAGCCTGCGTGGCCTGCCCCGGGTGCGGACTGTCGTCGCCCAGCTTGGCACCTGCACCTGGTCCCCCTTGGTGCCCTGTGCAAACTCGCCCCCCACGGCCAGCTGTTCCGCTCGGTAATAGGAAAGCATAGTCCTCTGTTTCTTCCTTGAGTCACTGCAGAAGAAGGGCAGATCGCTCTCCGGGGCTTCCCCGTGCACGGGCGGCTGTGACTCGGCTCACTGCCGTGTCCCTCTGGTCCCTTAGAAGACGCACTTGATGGACCGCATCTTCCCCGTCCTGCCTTGGGGAGGGAGGTGTCTGTTGTAGAGGGAAAGAGGGTCCTCTGACGGAGGGCAGACGTGTCGGTTCTGCACACGGGCCTTCAAAAGACACCACGTTCCGGGCTCACTGGCAGACAAGCCCGCCCCTGTCACTGTCTGCAGCGAGTGGAGCCCTGACCTTCCACAGCCGATGATCGGTTATGGGAGACACACCCGAACCGAGGGCCTGTGGTCTCTACAGTCAAGGGTAATGTGACCTGTCTCCCACTCGGTCTGATGTGAGACTTAGTGTGATATGGGGAAGAAGGCATCAAAGTTCTTTTGCTCTTCAGCAAACTAAGATGTTTTGTAAGTCAGTGAACCATGAAAGAGTGATTTGTACTTTATTTTATCTATGCCGAGAAGCTAATTGACTCGGGGAAGGACATAGTTTAGTGGTAAACAGAATGCTTGCTTAGCATGCCGAATTCCGTGTGCTCATTCCCGGTACCTCCCTTTAAATACAGAAGAAAAGAAAAAACAAAAACAAGAGCAAACTTCAAATGTTAGAAATACATAGTGCGCAAACCAAAATTCCATATCCATTCTTTTTACGTGTTTTCCTCTTACTAGTTGGTTTGAAATATATCCCAACCTTGACTTAAGCACTTTTTTCAGAAAATGCTCTAACTCTTTGAAAGTCTTTTCTGCCACTTTTGTTTTGACACATCCACGAACGGAGATAGACGTACATGGTGGTTTTAATATACATTCGTGAATATTCTCATTAATGTACCTGTAACTACATTTTACAGATGGTGTGTCAGTGTGCCACTTTACAGAAGAGAGAGGAAGAGAATCTTCCTGGGATGAGGTACAGTCTCTTGTTGTTAATGTCCTTGTGTGACTATATAAGTACCAGGGGATTCTGAGACATAAACCGAGGGTTGGTGTGAGTGTGCATCTTCACTTTTTCATCTGCTGATGAGAATTTTTGGCTTATGCTTTTAACTTACAGTTTAGGATGTGATTCTGTGCTTAATGCCGTAGGACTGGATAATGCACTTGTGTTCATTTTCCAGACTCACCTAGTGAAGCCAGTGTCTGTATGGGCATTCTTGTTTTCAGGGTCTTTCCCTTACAGTTCATTAGAGGATATCGAAAAGAAATTCATCCCTGGGAAAGTTAGGTGAATCTTGGTGTTGGTTCTTGTTTTAGCCGTCCTCACTTGAAATTAATTAAGTGATGTTTCATTTTCAAGGCAGCATGTTTTGTCTTCCCATTCCACCGCCAGTAACAGTGGTCTAGTTTCCTTAGTGCCTTACGCTGTTTCCCACCTGCTCTTTTACTCAGGCTGCCCTTCCCCAAAGCCCCTCCACATCCCCCCTCTGCGCTGGATCTCTCTTTTATGAAACAGTGCGTTCTTCCCAGCATTCCCTGAACTATCCACGTTCAGCCGACTCTCCTGTGCTTTGTGGCATTACTGTACCCGTTCACCTCAGTTGTAGTGCTGTTGAAAATTTTCTGTGCTGATTTGTTTTCATGGATCCTGTGCCTCTGGCAGAACAGAGAGGAGAATCTGCCTTTTATTTGTATCGCCAGCTTCTCCCAGGATAGGGCTTATGTTCTGATAGCTTCGGTAAATTACTGTTGTCTACCTGACTGACTAAGCGTAGGCACATGATCTGAATTTCGGTTCCTGCTTTATCTTGTTTTGTGTTCCAAGAAGGGGCGACTAAGCCCGAAATTACAAAACCGGAGTACGCTACTGGGACTGTAGAAGTGGCTCCGCAGGAGCTGACGGATCATAAAACACTGACCTCTGTTTGTGGAGCACACGGATCTTATTATACACTGGGTAAGTTAGTGAACGTGGCTGGCATTTCTTGTCCTCTGTGCCTAGAAACTAGTGTGCTCTTGGGGTTAAGGGTATATGTAGCTCAGCAGTAGAGAGAATGCGGGCTTAGCATGCAGGAGTTCCTGGGGTCAGTATCCAGTTCCTGCAAGAAACGAGTGTGATACGGGGAAGGAAGGAAGGAAGGAAGGCGCAAAGGTTTTGTTTCTCTTCAGTAGGGTCTTCGCAGGAAAGCCTAATCCTCCATTCTTTTCTGTGGTTTTTAGCCGACGCGGGACCTGGCGCGGCTCCGGTGTGGCCCGGCAGCGCCCGCCCACCTGCGGCGACCCCGGAGACCCAGGGAAGTGGGGTGGTCTTGCTCTGTTGGGCCTCGTCCTGGGAATGGTGATCGTCCTGTTCTCCCGGCAACCGTTCCTGGCCACGTCTGCAGACTGTGTGTCCTGTGACGGGTCTGGCGTGGCATGTCGCTGCCTTTTTCAGACTCAAAACTCTTGCCCAGGAGCCAGTGGGCTGCTTCTCCCGGGAGCCCGTCGCCTTGGCTGGTGCCTGCAGGAGCCATGAGGGAGTGCTTAGGAGCCGGGGCCCGCAGACTTTGGCTGTTGGTTTCTCGAAACACCGTGAGGAGAGTGAGCCCTCGCTCCACACTGACTTCTCCTTGCTCGGCTGACTCCTTCCTGACCTCCTGCACCTGGGGTTGCTCCTGGGTCACTTAGACGGGTTTCTGTGTCGTCGTTCTTTTGACTGGTTTCCCGGCTTAAGCCATGTGATTCTCTTGTTTAGAATGTCCATTCAGATCCTGGTAACTGGAAAAGGGGCAAAGCCCTCCCTCCAGCTTTGTACGGTGTGCTTTGTGCAACTTGGAGTCTTCCTGGGTGTTTTAAACGTCACAGCCCGTCACTGTGACGTCTTTTCTCGGGGTGTAAGTGTGTCATGGCCGATGCCTCCAGTTGTACTCTGGGCAGAAAAGCCTGGCTCTCGGAGATGTTGCGTTTGTAGTAGGGAATAGAGGCTGGAAGGGAAAGAGCCCGCCGTGAAAATGCCTCCTTCCTTGCGAGGGAATTCCGATGCGCACCAGAGTGCGTACGTTTTGTTTGTCCCCCACTCTGTGCCGGGTCGGGCCTGCCCTGGAAGCTGTCAGAGCTGCTCGTCGGTTTCATGGCACACCGTGGTGTTTTGCGCACGAGCTGTTACAGTCGCTTTGGTGTCAGGTGTGGGGTTGAGACTCCCCACGTCACTCTCCCATAGCACGCAGTTAGGGTGCGTTCTCTAGCGAACGTAAAATCCAGACGTCCCTGAGGATAGGGATGATTGTAGCGGAGCCTGAGTCCCTTCTGAGGACAGCCTTGTCCCCTCAGGAGCCCTTGGCCAGCTCCGCCACAGGTCTCCTGGATGCCCAGCTCCCCAGGGCTCTTTGCACCCAGGGGCAGCCCCCGCGTGGAGGAGGAGGGCCCTTTGTGTGGAGGGGGCAGAGAGGGCCTGGTAGGGTCCTGCAGGCAGGGCACTGCAGGCAGAGCCCTGCAGGCAGAGCCCTGCAGGCAGAGCGGTGACCCTGGTGCGGCTCTGCTTGCTCGTGTTGAGAATGAGCTCTTCACGTCCGTCCCGTGTCCGTGTTCCTGGTCCTCGCCGGGCAAGCTTGCGTGGAGCTGGGGAAGGTGGCAGGGAGGGCCGTCCCGCCCAGAGCGGCTGGTTGTTGGGAAGGCGCTAATTTGCCCGTGGCCTGGAAGCTCTGTGTGCAGCCTCTCGGGAAGGAGGACCCTTGGCTTCCTCCAATTGGAGAGAGCGGCGGCGGGGACGTGTGGCATCAGGGTCGTATCCCCGTGTCCCCCTGTGTGGCCCAGGCTGCAAGGAGACCCCAGAGGGCTGGGCGGAGCGTGTGGCACTGTGCTACTCTCTGGGAACCCAGTGGAGTTGAGAGTGCCCAGTGCCGACGGCTGCTGCGTTGGGTTTCGGCACTTGTCGGTGTTGGCGCTTTTGTCTGTCATCCAACCCAGCCCTCCCTTCTGTCCTGCAGGTCACCCCGTGGGCCGGAGGTCCACAAAATTTCCGAGGACCAGCCTGCGTGGCCTGCCCCAGGTGCGGACTGTCGTCGCCCAGCTGGGCACCTGCACCTGGTCCCCCTTGGTGCCCTGTGCAACCTCGCCCCCCACGACCAGCTGTTCCGCTCGGTAAAAGGAAAGCATAGTCCTCTGTTTCTTCCTTGAGTCACTGCAGAAAAAGGGCAGATCGCTCTCCGGGGCTTCCCCGTGCACGGGCGGCTGTGATTCGGCTCACTGCCGTGTCCCTCTGGTCCCTTAGAAGACGCACTTGATGGACCGCGTCTTCCCCGTCCTGCCCTGGGGAGGGAGGTGTCTGTTGTAGAGGGAAAGAGGGTCCTCGGACGGAGGGCAGACATGTTGGTTCTGCACACGGGCCTTCAACAGACACCACGTTCCGGGCTCACTGGAAGACAAGCCCGCCCCTGTGACCGTCTGCAGCGAGTGGAGCCCTGATCTTCCACAGCCGATGATCGGTTATGGGAGACACACCCGAACCCGGGGCCTGTGGTCTCTACAGTCAAGGGTAATGTGACCTGTCTCCCACTCGGTCTGATGTGAGACTTAGTGTGATATGGGGAAGAAGGCATCAAAGTTCTTTTGCTCTTCAGCAAACTAAGATGTTTTGTAAGTCAGTGAACCATGAAAGAGTGATTTGTACTTTATTTTATCTATGCCGAGAAGCTAATTGACTCGGGGAAGGACATAGTTTAGTGGTAAACAGAATGCTTGCTTAGCATGCCGAATTCCGTGTGCTCATTCCCGGTACCTCCCTTTAAATACAGAAGAAAAGAAAAAATAAAAACAAGAGCAAACTTCAAATGTTAAAAATACATAGTGCTCAAACCCAAATTCCATATCCATTCTTTTTACGTGTTTTCCTCTTACTACTTGGTTTGAAATATATCCCAACCGTGACTTAAGCATTTTTTTCAGAAAATGCTCTAACTCTTTGAAAGTCTTTTCTGCCACTATTGTTTTGACACATCCACGAACGGAGATAGACGCACATGGTGGTTTTAATATACATTCGTGAATATTCTCATTAATGTACCTGTAACTACATTTTACAGATGGTGTGTCAGTGCGCCACTTTACAGAAGAGAGAGGAAGAGAATCTTCCTGGGATGAGGTACAGTCTCTTGTTGTTAATGTCCTTGTGTGACTATATAAGTACCAGGGGATTCTGAGACATAAACCGGGGGTTGGTGTGAGTGTGCATCTTCACGTTTGCATCTGCTGATGAGAATTTTTGACTTATGATTTTAACTTAAATGTTTAGGATGTGATTCTGTGCTTAATGCCGTAGGACTGGATAATGCACTTGTGTTCATTTTCCAGACTCACCCAGTGAAGCCAGTGTCTGTATGGGCATTCTTGTTTTCAGGGTCTTTCCCTTAAAGTTCATTAGAGGATATTGGAAAGAAATTCATCCCTGGGAAAGTTAGGTGCATCTTGGTGTTGGTTCTGGTTTTAGCCGTCCTCACTTGAAATTAATTAAGTGATGTTTCATTTCCAAGGCAGCATGTTTTGTCTTCCCATTCCACCGCCAGTAACAGTGGTCTAGTTTCCTTAATGCCTTACGCTGTTTCCCACCTGCTCCTTTTACTCAGGCTGCCCTTCCCCAAAGCCCCTCCACATCCCCCCTCTGCGCTGGATCTCTCTTTTACGAAACAGTGCGGTCTTCCCAGCATTCCCTGAGCTATCCACGTGCAGCGGAAATTCCTGTGTTTGTGGCGTTACTGTACCAGTTCACCTCAGTTGTAGTGCTGTTGAAACATTTCTGTGCTGATTTGTTTTCATGGAACCTGTGCCTCTGGCAGAACAGAGAGGAGAATCTGCCTTTTATTTGTACTGACAGCTTCTCCCAGGATAGGGCTTATGTTCTGATAGCTTCGGTAAATAACTGTTGTCTACCTGACTGACTAAGCGTTGGCAAATGATCTGAAGTTCGGTTCCTGATTTATCTTGTTTTGTGTTCCTAGGAAGGGGCGACTAAGCCCGAAATTACAAAACTGGAGTACGCTACTGGGACTGTAGAAGTGGAGCTGACGGATGATAAAACACTGACCTCTGTTGGTGGAGCACACGGAGCTTATTACACACTGGGTAAGTTAGTGTACGTGGCTGGAATTTCTTGTTCTCTGTGCCTAGATACTAGTGTGCTCTGGGGGGAAGGGTATATGTAGCTCAGCAGTAGAGAGAATGCGGGCTTAGCATGCAGGAGTTCCTGGGGTCAGTATCCAGTTCCTCCAAGAAACGAGTGTGATACGGGGAAGGAAGGAAGGAAGGAAGGCGCAAAGGTTTTGTTTCGCTTAAGCAGTGTCTTCGCAGGAAAGCCTAATCCTCCATTCTTTTCTGTGGTTTTTAGCCGACGCGGGACCTGGCCCGGCTCCGGTGTGGCCCGGCAGCGCCCGCCCACCTGCGGCGGCACCAGAGGCCCAGGGAAATGGGGTGGTCATGCTCTGTTGGGCCTCGTCTTGGGAAAGGTGATTTTCCCGTTCTCCCGGCAACCGTTCCTGGCCTCATCTGCAGATTGTGTGTCCTGTGACGGGTCTGGCGTGGCGTGTCGCTGCCTTTTTCAGACTCAAAACTCTAGCCCAGGAGCCAGTGGGCTGCTTCTCCCGGGAGACCGTCGCCATGACTGGTGACTGCAGGTGCCATGAGGGAGTGCTTAGGATCCGGGGCTCGCAGACTTTGACTGTGGGTTTCTCGAAACAGCGTGAGGAGGGTGAGCCCTCGCTCCACACTGACTTCTCCTGGCTCGGCTGACTCCTTCCTGACCTCCAGCACCTGGGGTTGTTCCTGGGTCACTTAGACGGGTTTCTGTGTCGTCGTTCTTTTTACTGGTTTCCCGGCTCAGGCCAAGTGATTCTCCTGTTTAGAATGTCCATTCAGATCCTGGTAACTGGAAAAGGGGCAAAGCCCTCCCTCCAGCTTTGTACGGTGTGCTTTGTGCAACTTGGAGTCTTCCTGGGTGTGGTAAACTTCACAGCCCGTCACTGTCTTTTCTCGGGAGGTAAGTGTGTCTTGGCCGCTGCCTCCAGTTGTACTCTGGGCAGAAAAGCCTGGCTCACGGAGATGGTGCGTTTGTAGTAGGGAATAGAGGCTGGAAGGGAAAGAGACCGCCGTGAAAATGCCTCCTTCCCTGCGGGAGAATTCCGATGCGCACCAGAGTGCGTACGTTGTGTTTGTCCCCCACCCTGCGCCGGGTCGGGCATGCCCTGGAAGCTGTCAGAGCTGCTCGTCGGTCTCATGGCACACCGTGGGGTTTTGCGCACGAGGTGGTACAGTCACTTTTCTGTCAGGTGTGGGGTTGAGACTCCCCAAGTCACTCTCCCGTAGCACGCAGTTAGGGTGCGTTCTGTAGCGAACGTAAAATCCAGACGTCCCTGAGGATAGGGATGATTGTAGCGGAGCCTGAGTCCATTCAGAGGACAGCCTTGTCCCCTCGGGAGCCCTTGGCCAGCTCCGCCGCAGGACTCTGTGATGCCCAGCTCCCCAGGGCTCTTTGCGCCCAGGGGCAGCCCCTGAGTGGAGGAGGAGGGCCCTTTGTGAGGAGGGGGCAGAGAGGGCCTGGTAGTGTCCTGCAGTCAGAGCCCTGCAGGCAGAGACCTGCAGGCAGAGCCCTGCAGGCCGAGCGGCGACCCTGGTGCGGCTATGCTTGCTCGTGTGGAGAATGAGCTCTTCACGTCCGTCTCGTGTCCGTGTTCCTGGTCCGCGCCTGGCAAGCTAGCGTGGAGCTGGGGATGGTGGCGGGAATGCCGTCCTGCCCAGAGCGGCTGGCTGTTTGGAAGGCGCTAGTTTGCCCGTGGTCTGGAAGCTCTTTGTGCAGCCTCTCGGGCAGGAGGACCCTTGGCTTCCTCCACTTGGAGACAGCGGTGGCGGGGACGTGTGGCATCAGGGTCGTAACCCCGTGTCCCCCTGTGTGGCCCAGGCTGCAAGCAGACCCCAGAGGGCTGGGCGGAGCGTGTGGCACTGTGCTACTCTCTGGGAACCCAGTGGAGTTGAGGGTGCCCGGTGCCGACGGCTGCTGCGTTGGGTTTCGGCACTTGTCGGTGTTGGCGCTTTTGTCTGTCATCCAACCCAGCCCTCCCTTCTGTCCTGCAGGTCACCCCGTGGGCCGGAGTGCCCCAAACTTTCCGAGGACCAGACTGCGTGGCCTGCCCCGGGTGCGGACTGTCGTCGCCCAGCTGGGCACCTGCACCTGGTCCCCCTTGGTGCCCTGTGCAACCTCGCCCCCCACGACCAGCTGCTCCGCTCGGTTATAGGAAAGCATAGTCCTCTGTTTCTTCCTTGAGTCACTGCAGAAGAAGGGCAGATCGCTCTCCGGGGCTTCCCCGTGCACGGGCGGCTGTGACTGGGCTCACTGCCGTGTCCCTCTGGTTCCTTAGAAGACGCACTTGATGGACCGCATCTTCCCCGTCCTGCCCTGGGGAGGGAGGTGTCTGTTGTAGAGGGAAAGAGGGTCCTCGGATGGAGGGCAGATGTGTCGGTTCTGCACACGGGCCTTCAACAGACACCACGTTCCAGGCTCCCTGGAAGACAAGCCCGCCCCTGTCACTGTCTGCAGCGAATGGAGCCCTGACCTTCCACAGCCGATGATCGGTTATGGGAGACACACCCGAACCCGGGGCCTGTGGTCTCTACAGTCAAGGGTAACGTGACCTGTCTCCCACTCGGTCTGATGTGAGACTTAGTGTGATATGGGGAAGAAGGCATCAAAGTTCTTTTGCTCTTCAGCAAACTAAGATGTTTTGTAAGTCAGTGAACCATGAAAGAGTGTTTTGTACATTATTTTATCTATGCCGAGAAGCTAATTGATTCGGGGAAGGACATAGTTTAGTGGTAAACAGAATGCTTGCTTAGCATGCCGAATTCCGTGTGCTCATTCCCGGTACCTCCCTTTAAATACAGAAGAAAAGGAAAAACAAAAACAAGAGCAAACTTCAAATGTTAGAAATACATAGTGCGCAAACCAAAATTCCATATCCATTCTTTTTACGTGTTTTCCTCTTACTACTTGGTTTGAAATATATCCCAACCTTGACTTAAGCACTTTTTTCAGAAAATGCTCTAACTCTTTGAAAGTCTTTTCTGCCACTTTTGTTTTGACACATCCACGAACGGAGATAGACGCACATGGTGGTTTTAATATACATTCGTGAATATTCTCATTAATGTACCTGTAACTACATTTTACAGATGGTGTGTCAGTGCGCCACTTTACAGAAGAGAGAGGAAGAGAATCTTCCTGGGATGAGGTACAGTCTCTTGTTGTTAATGTCCTTGTGTGACTATATAAGTACCAGGGGATTCTGAGACATAAACCGGGGGTTGGTGTGAGTGTGCATCTTCACTTTTTCATCTGCTGATGAGAATTTTTGGCTTATGCTTTTAACTTACAGTTTAGGATGTGATTCTGTGCTTAATGCCGTAGGACTGGATAATGCACTTGTGTTCATTTTCCAGACTCACCTAGTGAAGCCAGTGTCTGTATGGGCATTCTTGTTTTCAGGGTCTTTCCCTTACAGTTCATTAGAGGATATCGAAAAGAAATTCATCCCTGGGAAAGTTAGGTGAATCTTGGTGTTGGTTCTTGTTTTAGCCGTCCTCACTTGAAATTAATTAAGTGATGTTTCATTTTCAAGGCAGCATGTTTTGTCTTCCCATTCCACCGCCAGTAACAGTGGTCTAGTTTCCTTAGTGCCTTACGCTGTTTCCCACCTGCTCTTTTACTCAGGCTGCCCTTCCCCAAAGCCCCTCCACATCCCCCCTCTGCGCTGGATCTCTCTTTTATGAAACAGTGCGTTCTTCCCAGCATTCCCTGAACTATCCACGTTCAGCGGACTCTCCTGTGCTTTGTGGCATTACTGTACCCGTTCACCTCAGTTGTAGTGCTGTTGAAAATTTTCTGTGCTGATTTGTTTTCATGGATCCTGTGCCTCTGGCAGAACAGAGAGGAGAATCTGCCTTTTATTTGTATCGCCAGCTTCTCCCAGGATAGGGCTTATGTTCTGATAGCTTCGGTAAATTACTGTTGTCTACCTGACTGACTAAGCGTAGGCACATGATCTGAATTTCGGTTCCTGCTTTATCTTGTTTTGTGTTCCAAGAAGGGGCGACTAAGCCCGAAATTACAAAACCGGAGTACGCTACTGGGACTGTAGAAGTGGCTCCGCAGGAGCTGACGGATCATAAAACACTGACCTCTGTTGGTGGAGCACACGGATCTTATTATACACTGGGTAAGTTAGTGAACGTGGCTGGCATTTCTTGTCCTCTGTGCCTAGAAACTAGTGTGCTCTTGGGGTTAAGGGTATATGTAGCTCAGCAGTAGAGAGAATGCGGGCTTAGCATGCAGGAGTTCCTGGGGTCAGTATCCAGTTCCTGCAAGAAACGAGTGTGATACGGGGAAGGAAGGAAGGAAGGAAGGCGCAAAGGTTTTGTTTCTCTTCAGTAGGGTCTTCGCAGGAAAGCCTAATCCTCCATTCTTTTCTGTGGTTTTTAGCCGACGCGGGACCTGGCGCGGCTCCGGTGTGGCCCGGCAGCGCCCGCCCACCTGCGGCGACCCCGGAGACCCAGGGAAGTGGGGTGGTCTTGCTCTGTTGGGCCTCGTCCTGGGAATGGTGATCGTCCTGTTCTCCCGGCAACCGTTCCTGGCCACGTCTGCAGACTGTGTGTCCTGTGACGGGTCTGGCGTGGCATGTCGCTGCCTTTTTCAGACTCAAAACTCTTGCCCAGGAGCCAGTGGGCTGCTTCTCCCGGGAGCCCGTCGCCTTGGCTGGTGCCTGCAGGAGCCATGAGGGAGTGCTTAGGAGCCGGGGCCCGCAGACTTTGGCTGTTGGTTTCTCGAAACACCGTGAGGAGAGTGAGCCCTCGCTCCACACTGACTTCTCCTTGCTCGGCTGACTCCTTCCTGACCTCCTGCACCTGGGGTTGCTCCTGGGTCACTTAGACGGGTTTCTGTGTCGTCGTTCTTTTGACTGGTTTCCCGGCTTAAGCCATGTGATTCTCTTGTTTAGAATGTCCATTCAGATCCTGGTAACTGGAAAAGGGGCAAAGCCCTCCCTCCAGCTTTGTACGGTGTGCTTTGTGCAACTTGGAGTCTTCCTGGGTGTTTTAAACGTCACAGCCCGTCACTGTGACGTCTTTTCTCGGGGTGTAAGTGTGTCATGGCCGATGCCTCCAGTTGTACTCTGGGCAGAAAAGCCTGGCTCTCGGAGATGTTGCGTTTGTAGTAGGGAATAGAGGCTGGAAGGGAAAGAGCCCGCCGTGAAAATGCCTCCTTCCTTGCGAGGGAATTCCGATGCGCACCAGAGTGCGTACGTTTTGTTTGTCCCCCACTCTGTGCCGGGTCGGGCCTGCCCTGGAAGCTGTCAGAGCTGCTCGTCGGTTTCATGGCACACCGTGGTGTTTTGCGCACGAGCTGTTACAGTCGCTTTGGTGTCAGGTGTGGGGTTGAGACTCCCCACGTCACTCTCCCATAGCACGCAGTTAGGGTGCGTTCCCTAGCGAACGTAAAATCCAGACGTCCCTGAGGATAGGGATGATTGTAGCGGAGCCTGAGTCCCTTCTGAGGACAGCCTTGTCCCCTCAGGAGCCCTTGGCCAGCTCCGCCACAGGTCTCCTGGATGCCCAGCTCCCCAGGGCTCTTTGCACCCAGGGGCAGCCCCCGCGTGGAGGAGGAGGGCCCTTTGTGTGGAGGGGGCAGAGAGGGCCTGGTAGGGTCCTGCAGGCAGGGCACTGCAGGCAGAGCCCTGCAGGCAGAGCCCTGCAGGCAGAGCGGTGACCCTGGTGCGGCTCTGCTTGCTCGTGTTGAGAATGAGCTCTTCACGTCCGTCCCGTGTCCGTGTTCCTGGTCCTCGCCGGGCAAGCTTGCGTGGAGCTGGGGAAGGTGGCAGGGAGGGCCGTCCCGCCCAGAGCGGCTGGTTGTTGGGAAGGCGCTAATTTGCCCGTGGCCTGGAAGCTCTGTGTGCAGCCTCTCGGGAAGGAGGACCCTTGGCTTCCTCCAATTGGAGAGAGCGGCGGCGGGGACGTGTGGCATCAGGGTCGTATCCCCGTGTCCCCCTGTGTGGCCCAGGCTGCAAGGAGACCCCAGAGGGCTGGGCGGAGCGTGTGGCACTGTGCTACTCTCTGGGAACCCAGTGGAGTTGAGAGTGCCCAGTGCCGACGGCTGCTGCGTTGGGTTTCGGCACTTGTCGGTGTTGGCGCTTTTGTCTGTCATCCAACCCAGCCCTCCCTTCTGTCCTGCAGGTCACCCCGTGGGCCGGAGGTCCACAAAATTTCCGAGGACCAGCCTGCGTGGCCTGCCCCAGGTGCGGACTGTCGTCGCCCAGCTGGGCACCTGCACCTGGTCCCCCTTGGTGCCCTGTGCAACCTCGCCCCCCACGACCAGCTGTTCCGCTCGGTAAAAGGAAAGCATAGTCCTCTGTTTCTTCCTTGAGTCACTGCAGAAAAAGGGCAGATCGCTCTCCGGGGCTTCCCCGTGCACGGGCGGCTGTGATTCGGCTCACTGCCGTGTCCCTCTGGTCCCTTAGAAGACGCACTTGATGGACCGCGTCTTCCCCGTCCTGCCCTGGGGAGGGAGGTGTCTGTTGTAGAGGGAAAGAGGGTCCTCGGACGGAGGGCAGACATGTTGGTTCTGCACACGGGCCTTCAACAGACACCACGTTCCGGGCTCACTGGAAGACAAGCCCGCCCCTGTGACCGTCTGCAGCGAGTGGAGCCCTGATCTTCCACAGCCGATGATCGGTTATGGGAGACACACCCGAACCCGGGGCCTGTGGTCTCTACAGTCAAGGGTAATGTGACCTGTCTCCCACTCGGTCTGATGTGAGACTTAGTGTGATATGGGGAAGAAGGCATCAAAGTTCTTTTGCTCTTCAGCAAACTAAGATGTTTTGTAAGTCAGTGAACCATGAAAGAGTGATTTGTACTTTATTTTATCTATGCCGAGAAGCTAATTGACTCGGGGAAGGACATAGTTTAGTGGTAAACAGAATGCTTGCTTAGCATGCCGAATTCCGTGTGCTCATTCCCGGTACCTCCCTTTAAATACAGAAGAAAAGAAAAAATAAAAACAAGAGCAAACTTCAAATGTTAAAAATACATAGTGCTCAAACCCAAATTCCATATCCATTCTTTTTACGTGTTTTCCTCTTACTACTTGGTTTGAAATATATCCCAACCGTGACTTAAGCATTTTTTTCAGAAAATGCTCTAACTCTTTGAAAGTCTTTTCTGCCACTATTGTTTTGACACATCCACGAACGGAGATAGACGCACATGGTGGTTTTAATATACATTCGTGAATATTCTCATTAATGTACCTGTAACTACATTTTACAGATGGTGTGTCAGTGCGCCACTTTACAGAAGAGAGAGGAAGAGAATCTTCCTGGGATGAGGTACAGTCTCTTGTTGTTAATGTCCTTGTGTGACTATATAAGTACCAGGGGATTCTGAGACATAAACCGGGGGTTGGTGTGAGTGTGCATCTTCACGTTTGCATCTGCTGATGAGAATTTTTGACTTATGATTTTAACTTAAATGTTTAGGATGTGATTCTGTGCTTAATGCCGTAGGACTGGATAATGCACTTGTGTTCATTTTCCAGACTCACCCAGTGAAGCCAGTGTCTGTATGGGCATTCTTGTTTTCAGGGTCTTTCCCTTAAAGTTCATTAGAGGATATTGGAAAGAAATTCATCCCTGGGAAAGTTAGGTGCATCTTGGTGTTGGTTCTGGTTTTAGCCGTCCTCACTTGAAATTAATTAAGTGATGTTTCATTTCCAAGGCAGCATGTTTTGTCTTCCCATTCCACCGCCAGTAACAGTGGTCTAGTTTCCTTAATGCCTTACGCTGTTTCCCACCTGCTCCTTTTACTCAGGCTGCCCTTCCCCAAAGCCCCTCCACATCCCCCCTCTGCGCTGGATCTCTCTTTTACGAAACAGTGCGGTCTTCCCAGCATTCCCTGAGCTATCCACGTGCAGCGGAAATTCCTGTGTTTGTGGCGTTACTGTACCAGTTCACCTCAGTTGTAGTGCTGTTGAAACATTTCTGTGCTGATTTGTTTTCATGGAACCTGTGCCTCTGGCAGAACAGAGAGGAGAATCTGCCTTTTATTTGTACTGACAGCTTCTCCCAGGATAGGGCTTATGTTCTGATAGCTTCGGTAAATAACTGTTGTCTACCTGACTGACTAAGCGTTGGCAAATGATCTGAAGTTCGGTTCCTGATTTATCTTGTTTTGTGTTCCTAGGAAGGGGCGACTAAGCCCGAAATTACAAAACTGGAGTACGCTACTGGGACTGTAGAAGTGGAGCTGACGGATGATAAAACACTGACCTCTGTTGGTGGAGCACACGGAGCTTATTACACACTGGGTAAGTTAGTGTACGTGGCTGGAATTTCTTGTTCTCTGTGCCTAGATACTAGTGTGCTCTGGGGGGAAGGGTATATGTAGCTCAGCAGTAGAGAGAATGCGGGCTTAGCATGCAGGAGTTCCTGGGGTCAGTATCCAGTTCCTCCAAGAAACGAGTGTGATACGGGGAAGGAAGGAAGGAAGGAAGGCGCAAAGGTTTTGTTTCGCTTAAGCAGTGTCTTCGCAGGAAAGCCTAATCCTCCATTCTTTTCTGTGGTTTTTAGCCGACGCGGGACCTGGCCCGGCTCCGGTGTGGCCCGGCAGCGCCCGCCCACCTGCGGCGGCACCAGAGGCCCAGGGAAATGGGGTGGTCATGCTCTGTTGGGCCTCGTCTTGGGAAAGGTGATTTTCCCGTTCTCCCGGCAACCGTTCCTGGCCTCATCTGCAGATTGTGTGTCCTGTGACGGGTCTGGCGTGGCGTGTCGCTGCCTTTTTCAGACTCAAAACTCTAGCCCAGGAGCCAGTGGGCTGCTTCTCCCGGGAGACCGTCGCCATGACTGGTGACTGCAGGTGCCATGAGGGAGTGCTTAGGATCCGGGGCTCGCAGACTTTGACTGTGGGTTTCTCGAAACAGCGTGAGGAGGGTGAGCCCTCGCTCCACACTGACTTCTCCTGGCTCGGCTGACTCCTTCCTGACCTCCAGCACCTGGGGTTGTTCCTGGGTCACTTAGACGGGTTTCTGTGTCGTCGTTCTTTTTACTGGTTTCCCGGCTCAGGCCAAGTGATTCTCCTGTTTAGAATGTCCATTCAGATCCTGGTAACTGGAAAAGGGGCAAAGCCCTCCCTCCAGCTTTGTACGGTGTGCTTTGTGCAACTTGGAGTCTTCCTGGGTGTGGTAAACTTCACAGCCCGTCACTGTCTTTTCTCGGGAGGTAAGTGTGTCTTGGCCGCTGCCTCCAGTTGTACTCTGGGCAGAAAAGCCTGGCTCACGGAGATGGTGCGTTTGTAGTAGGGAATAGAGGCTGGAAGGGAAAGAGACCGCCGTGAAAATGCCTCCTTCCCTGCGGGAGAATTCCGATGCGCACCAGAGTGCGTACGTTGTGTTTGTCCCCCACCCTGCGCCGGGTCGGGCATGCCCTGGAAGCTGTCAGAGCTGCTCGTCGGTCTCATGGCACACCGTGGGGTTTTGCGCACGAGGTGGTACAGTCACTTTTCTGTCAGGTGTGGGGTTGAGACTCCCCAAGTCACTCTCCCGTAGCACGCAGTTAGGGTGCGTTCTGTAGCGAACGTAAAATCCAGACGTCCCTGAGGATAGGGATGATTGTAGCGGAGCCTGAGTCCATTCAGAGGACAGCCTTGTCCCCTCGGGAGCCCTTGGCCAGCTCCGCCGCAGGACTCTGTGATGCCCAGCTCCCCAGGGCTCTTTGCGCCCAGGGGCAGCCCCTGAGTGGAGGAGGAGGGCCCTTTGTGAGGAGGGGGCAGAGAGGGCCTGGTAGTGTCCTGCAGTCAGAGCCCTGCAGGCAGAGACCTGCAGGCAGAGCCCTGCAGGCCGAGCGGCGACCCTGGTGCGGCTATGCTTGCTCGTGTGGAGAATGAGCTCTTCACGTCCGTCTCGTGTCCGTGTTCCTGGTCCGCGCCTGGCAAGCTAGCGTGGAGCTGGGGATGGTGGCGGGAATGCCGTCCTGCCCAGAGCGGCTGGCTGTTTGGAAGGCGCTAGTTTGCCCGTGGTCTGGAAGCTCTTTGTGCAGCCTCTCGGGCAGGAGGACCCTTGGCTTCCTCCACTTGGAGACAGCGGTGGCGGGGACGTGTGGCATCAGGGTCGTAACCCCGTGTCCCCCTGTGTGGCCCAGGCTGCAAGCAGACCCCAGAGGGCTGGGCGGAGCGTGTGGCACTGTGCTACTCTCTGGGAACCCAGTGGAGTTGAGGGTGCCCGGTGCCGACGGCTGCTGCGTTGGGTTTCGGCACTTGTCGGTGTTGGCGCTTTTGTCTGTCATCCAACCCAGCCCTCCCTTCTGTCCTGCAGGTCACCCCGTGGGCCGGAGTGCCCCAAACTTTCCGAGGACCAGACTGCGTGGCCTGCCCCGGGTGCGGACTGTCGTCGCCCAGCTGGGCACCTGCACCTGGTCCCCCTTGGTGCCCTGTGCAACCTCGCCCCCCACGACCAGCTGCTCCGCTCGGTTATAGGAAAGCATAGTCCTCTGTTTCTTCCTTGAGTCACTGCAGAAGAAGGGCAGATCGCTCTCCGGGGCTTCCCCGTGCACGGGCGGCTGTGACTGGGCTCACTGCCGTGTCCCTCTGGTTCCTTAGAAGACGCACTTGATGGACCGCATCTTCCCCGTCCTGCCCTGGGGAGGGAGGTGTCTGTTGTAGAGGGAAAGAGGGTCCTCGGATGGAGGGCAGACGTGTCGGTTCTGCACACGGGCCTTCAACAGACACCACGTTCCAGGCTCCCTGGAAGACAAGCCCGCCCCTGTCACTGTCTGCAGCGAATGGAGCCCTGACCTTCCACAGCCGATGATCGGTTATGGGAGACACACCCGAACCCGGGGCCTGTGGTCTCTACAGTCAAGGGTAACGTGACCTGTCTCCCACTCGGTCTGATGTGAGACTTAGTGTGATATGGGGAAGAAGGCATCAAAGTTCTTTTGCTCTTCAGCAAACTAAGATGTTTTGTAAGTCAGTGAACCATGAAAGAGTGTTTTGTACATTATTTTATCTATGCCGAGAAGCTAATTGATTCGGGGAAGGACATAGTTTAGTGGTAAACAGAATGCTTGCTTAGCATGCCGAATTCCGTGTGCTCATTCCCGGTACCTCCCTTTAAATACAGAAGAAAAGAAAAAACAAAAACAAGAGCAAACTTCAAATGTTAGAAATACATAGTGCGCAAACCAAAATTCCATATCCATTCTTTTTACGTGTTTTCCTCTTACTACTTGGTTTGAAATATATCCCAACCTTGACTTAAGCACTTTTTTCAGAAAATGCTCTAACTCTTTGAAAGTCTTTTCTGCCACTTTTGTTTTGACACATCCACGAACGGAGATAGACGCACATGGTGGTTTTAATATACATTCGTGAATATTCTCATTAATGTACCTGTAACTACATTTTACAGATGGTGTGTCAGTGCGCCACTTTACAGAAGAGAGAGGAAGAGAATCTTCCTGGGATGAGGTACAGTCTCTTGTTGTTAATGTCCTTGTGTGACTATATAAGTACCAGGGGATTCTGAGACATAAACCGGGGGTTGGTGTGAGTGTGCATCTTCACTTTTTCATCTGCTGATGAGAATTTTTGGCTTATGCTTTTAACTTACAGTTTAGGATGTGATTCTGTGCTTAATGCCGTAGGACTGGATAATGCACTTGTGTTCATTTTCCAGACTCACCTAGTGAAGCCAGTGTCTGTATGGGCATTCTTGTTTTCAGGGTCTTTCCCTTACAGTTCATTAGAGGATATCGAAAAGAAATTCATCCCTGGGAAAGTTAGGTGAATCTTGGTGTTGTTTCTTGTTTTAGCCGTCCTCACTTGAAATTAATTAAGTGATGTTTCATTTTCAAGGCAGCATGTTTTGTCTTCCCATTCCACCGCCAGTAACAGTGGTCTAGTTTCCTTAGTGCCTTACGCTGTTTCCCACCTGTACTTTTACTCAGGCTGCCCTTCCCCAAAGCCCCTCCACATCCCCCCTCTGCGCTGGATCTCTCTTTTACGAAACAGTGCGGTCTTCCCAGCATTCCCTGAGCTATCCACGTTCAGCGGACTCTCCTGTGCTTTGTGGCGTTACTGTACCCGTTCACCTCAGTTGTAGTGCTGTTGAAAATTTTCTGTGCTGATTTGTTTTCATGGATCCTGTGCCTCTGGCAGAACAGAGAGGAGAATCTGCCTTTTATTTGTATCGCCAGCTTCTCCCAGGATAGGGCTTATGTTCTGATAGCTTCGGTAAATTACTGTTGTCTACCTGACTGACTAAGCGTAGGCACATGATCTGAATTTCGGTTCCTGCTTTATCTTGTTTTGTGTTCCAAGAAGGGGCGACTAAGCCCGAAATTACAAAACCGGAGTACGCTACTGGGACTGTAGAAGTGGCTCCGCAGGAGCTGACGGATCATAAAACACTGACCTCTGTTGGTGGAGCACACGGATCTTATTATACACTGGGTAAGTTAGTGAACGTGGCTGGCATTTCTTGTTCTCTGTGCCTAGAAACTAGTGTGCTCTTGGCGGGAAGGGTATATGTAGCTCAGCAGTAGAGAGAATGCGGGCTTAGCATGCAGGAGTTCCTGGGGTCAGTATCCAGTTCCTCCAAGAAACGAGTGTGATACGGGGAAGGAAGGAAGGAAGGAAGGCGCAAAGGTTTTGTTTCGCTTCAGCAGGGTCTTCGCAGGAAAGCCTAATCCTCCATTCTTTTCTGTGGTTTTTAGCCGACGCGGGACCTGGCGCGGCTCCGGTGTGGCCCGGCAGCGCCCGCCCACCTGCGGCGGCCCCGGAGACCCAGGGAAGTGGGGTGGTCATGCTCTGTTGGGCCTCGTCCTGGGAATGGTGATCGTCCTGTTCTCCCGGCAACCGTTCCTGGCCTCGTCTGCAGACTGTGTGTCCTGTGACGGGTCTGGCGTGGCGTGTCGCTGCCTTTTTCAGACTCAAAACTCTTGCCCAGGAGCCAGTAGGCTGCTTCTCCCGGGAGCCCGTCGCCTTGGATGGTGTCTGCAGGAGCCATGAGGGAGTGCTTAGGAGCCGGGGCCCGCAGACTTTGACTGTGGGTTTCTCAAAACACCGTGAGGAGGGTGAGCCCTCGCTCCACACTGACTTCTCCTTGCTCGGCTGACTCCTTCCTGACCTCCTGCACCTGGGATTGCTCCTGGGTCAATTAGACGGGTTTCTGTGTCGTCGTTCTTTTGACTGGTTTCCCGGCACAGGCCATGTGATTCTCTTGTTTAGAATGTCCATTCAGATCCTGGTAACTGGAAAAGGGGCAAAGCCCTCCCTCCAGCTTTGTACGGTGTGCTTTGTGCAACTTGGAGTCTTCCTGGGTGTTTTAAACGTCACAGCCCGTCACTGTGACGTCTTTTCTCGGGGTGTAAGTGTGTCATGGCCGCTGCCTCCAGTTGTACTCTGGCCAGAAAAGCCTGGCTCTCGGAGATGTTGGGTTTGTAGTAGGGAATAGAGGCTGGAAAGGATAGAGCCCGCTGTGAAAATGCCTCCTTCCCTGCAAGGGAATTCCGATGCGCACCAGAGTGCGTACGTTGTGATTGTCCCCCACTCTGTGCCGGGTCGGGCCTGCCCTGGAAGCTGTCAGAGCTGCTCGTCGGTCTCATGGCACACCGTGGGGTTTTGCGCACGAGCTGTTACAGTCGCTTTGGTGTCAGGTGTGGGGTTGAGACTCCCCACGTCACTCTCCCATAGCACGCAGTTAGGGTGCGTTCTCTAGCGAACGTAAAATCCAGACGTCCCTGAGGATAGGGATGATTGTAGCGGAGCCTGAGTCCCTTCTGAGGACAGCCTTGTCACCTCAGGAGCCCTTGGCCAGCTCCGCCGCAGGTCTCCTGGATGCCCAACTCCCCAGGGCTCTTTGCGCCCAGGGGCAGCCCCAGCGTGGAGGTGGAGGGCCCTTTGTGTGGAGGGGGCAGAGAGGGCCTGGTAGGGTCCTGCAGGCAGGGCACTGCAGGCAGAGCCCTGCAGGCAGAGCCCTGCAGGCAGAGCGGTGACCCTGGTGCGGCTCTGCTTGCTCGTGTTGAGAATGAGCTCTTCACGTCCGTCCCGTGTCCGTGTTCCTGGTCCGCGCCGGGCAAGCTTGCGTGGAGCTGGGGAAGGTGGCAGGGAGGGCCGTCCCTCCCAGAGCTGCTGGCTGTTGGGAAGGCGCTAATTTGCCCGTGGGCTGGAAGCTCTGTGTGCAGCCTCTCGGGAAGGAGGACCCTTGGCTTCCTCCAATTGGAGAGAGCGGCGGCGGGGACGTGTGGCATCAGGGTCGTATCCCCGTGTCCCCCTGTGTGGCCCAGGCTGCAAGCAGACCCCAGAGGGCTGGGCGGAGCGTGTGGCACTGTGCTACTCTCTGGGAACCCAGTGGAGTTGAGGGTGACCGGTGCCGACGGCTGCTGCGTTGGGTTTCGGCACTTGTCGGTGTTGGCGCTTTTGTCTGTCATTCAAACCAGCCCTCCATTCTGTCCTGCAGGTCACCCCGTGGGCCGGAGGTCCACAAAATTTCCGAGGACCAGCTTGCGTGGCCTGCCCCGGGTGCGGACTGTCGTCGCCCAGCTTGGCACCTGCACCTGGTCCCCCTTGGTGCCCTGTGCAAACTCGCCCCCCACGACCAGCTGTTCCGCTCGGTAATAGGAAAGCATAGTCCTCTGTTTCTTCCTTGAGTCACTGCAGAAGAAGGGCAGATCGCTCTCCGGGGCTTCCCCGTGCACGGGCGGCTGTGACTCGGCTCACTGCCGTGTCCCTCTGGTCCCTTAGAAGACGCACTTGATGGACCGCATCTTCCCCGTCCTGCCCTGGGGAGGGAGGTGTCTGTTGTAGAGGGAAAGAGGGTCCTCTGACGGAGGGCAGACGTGTCGGTTCTGCACACGGGCCTTCAAAAGACACCACGTTCCGGGCTCACTGGCAGACAAGTCCGCCCCTGTCATTGTCTGCAGCGAGTGGAGCCCTGACCTTCCACAGCCGATGATCGGTTATGGGAGACACACCCGAACCCAGGGCCTGTGTTCTCTACAGTCAAGGGTAATGTGACCTGTCTCCCACTCGGTCTGATGTGAGACTTAGTGTGATATGGGGAAGAAGGCATCAAAGTTCTTTTGCTCTTCAGCAAACTAAGATGTTTTGTAAGTCAGTGAACCATGAAAGAGTGATTTGTACTTTATTTTATCTATGCCGAGAAGCTAATTGACTCGGGGAAGGACATAGTTTAGTGGTAAACAGAATGCTTGCTTAGCATGCCGAATTCCGTGTGCTCATTCCCGGTACCTCCCTTTAAATAGAGAAGAAAAGAAAAAACAAAAACAAGAGCAAACTTCAAATGTTAGAAATACATAGTGCGCAAACCCAAATTCCATATCCATTCTTTTTACGTGTTTTCCTCTTACTAGTTGGTTTGAAATATATCCCAACCTTGACTTAAGCACTTTTTTCAGAAAATGCTCTAACTCTTTGAAAGTCTTTTCTGCCACTTTTGTTTTGACACATCCACGAACGGAGATAGACGCACATGGTGGTTTTAATATACATTCGTGAATATTCTCATTAATGTACCTGTAACTACATTTTACAGATGGTGTGTCAGTGTGCCACTTTACAGAAGAGAGAGGAAGAGAATCTTCCTGGGATGAGGTACAGTCTCTTGTTGTTAATGTCCTTGTGTGACTATATAAGTACCAGGGGATTCTGAGACATAAACCGAGGGTTGGTGTGAGTGTGCATCTTCACTTTTTCATCTGCTGATGAGAATTTTTGGCTTATGCTTTTAACTTACAGTTTAGGATGTGATTCTGTGCTTAATGCCGTAGGACTGGATAATGCACTTGTGTTCATTTTCCAGACTCACCTAGTGAAGCCAGTGTCTGTATGGGCATTCTTGTTTTCAGGGTCTTTCCCTTACAGTTCATTAGAGGATATCGAAAAGAAATTCATCCCTGGGAAAGTTAGGTGAATCTTGGTGTTGGTTCTTGTTTTAGCCGTCCTCACTTGAAATTAATTAAGTGATGTTTCATTTTCAAGGCAGCATGTTTTGTCTTCCCATTCCACCGCCAGTAACAGTGGTCTAGTTTCCTTAGTGCCTTACGCTGTTTCCCACCTGCACTTTTACTCAGGCTGCCCTTCCCCAAAGCCCCTCCACATCCCCCCTCTGCGCTGGATCTCTCTTTTACGAAACAGTGCGTTCTTCCCAGCATTCCCTGAGCTATCCACGTTCAGCGGACTCTCCTGTGCTTTGTGGCATTACTGTACCCGTTCACCTCAGTTGTAGTGCTGTTGAAAATTTTCTGTGCTGATTTGTTTTCATGGATCCTGTGCCTCTGGCAGAACAGAGAGGAGAATCTGCCTTTTATTTGCATCGCCAGCTTATCCCAGGATAGGGCTTATGTTCTGATAGCTTCGGTAAATAACTGTTGTCTACCTGACTGACTAAGCGTAGGCACATGATCTGAATTTCGGTTCCTGCTTTATCTTGTTTTGTGTTCCAAGAAGGGGCGACTAAGCCCGAAATTACAAAACCGGAGTACGCTACTGGGACTGTAGAAGTGGCTCCGCAGGAGCTGACGGATCATAAAACACTGACCTCTGTTTGTGGAGCACACGGATCTTATTATACACTGGGTAAGTTAGTGAACGTGGCTGGCATTTCTTGTCCTCTGTGCCTAGAAACTAGTGTGCTCTTGGGGTTAAGGGTATATGTAGCTCAGCAGTAGAGAGAATGCGGGCTTAGCATGCAGGAGTTCCTGGGGTCAGTATCCAGTTCCTGCAAGAAACGAGTGTGATACGGGGAAGGAAGGAAGGAAGGAAGGCGCAAAGGTTTTGTTTCTCTTCAGTAGGGTCTTCGCAGGAAAGCCTAATCCTCCATTCTTTTCTGTGGTTTTTAGCCGACGCGGGACCTGGCGCGGCTCCGGTGTGGCCCGGCAGCGCCCGCCCACCTGCGGCGGCCCCGGAGACCCAGGGAAGTTGGGTGGTCATGCTCTGTTGGGCCTCGTCCTGGGAATGGTGATCGTCCTGTTCTCCCGGCAACCGTTCCTGGCCTCGTCTGCAGACTGTGTGTCCTGTGACGGGTCTGGCGTGGCATGTCGCTGCCTTTTTCAGACTCAAAATTCTTGCCCAGGAGCCAGTGGGCTGCTTCTCCCGGGAGCCCGTCGCATTGGCTGGTGCCTGCAGGAGCCATGAGGGAGTGCTTAGGAGCCGTGGCCCGCAGACTTTGGCTGTTGGTTTCTCGAAACACCGTGAGGAGAGTGAGCCCTCGCTCCACACTGACTTCTCCTTGCTCGGCTGACTCCTTCCTGACCTCCTGCACCTGGGGTTGCTCCTGGGTCACTTAGACGGGTTTCTGTGTCGTCGTTCTTTTGACTGGTTTCCCGGCTCAGGCCATGTGATTCTCTTGTTTAGAATGTCCATTCAGATCCTGGTAAATGGAAAAGGGGCAAAGCCCTCCCTCCAGCTTTGTACGGTGTGCTTTGTGCAACTTGGAGTCTTCCTGGGTGTGGTAAACGTCACAGCCCGTCACTGTGACGTCTTTTATCGGGGGGTAAGTGTGTCTTGGCCGCTGCCACCAGTTGTACTCTGGGCAGAAAAGCCTGGCTCTCGGAGATGTTGCGTTTGTAGTAGGGAATAGAGGCTGGAAGGGAAAGAGCCCGCCGTGAAAATGCCTCCTTCACTGCGAGGGAATTCCGATGCGCACCAGAGTGCGTACGTTGTGTTTGTCCCCCACACTGCGCCGGGTCGGGCCTGCCCTGGAAGCTGTCAGAGCTGCTCGTCGGTCTCATGGCACACCGTGGTGTTTTGCGCACGAGCTGTTACAGTCCCTTTGGTGTCAGGTGTGGGGTTGAGACTCCCCACGTCACTCTCCCATAGCACGCAGTTAGGGTGCGTTCTGTAGCGAACGTAAAATCCAGAAGTCCCTGAGGATAGGGATGATTGTAGCGGAGCCTGAGTCCTATCTGAGGACAGCCTTGTCCCCTCAGGAGCCCTTGGCCAGCTCCGCCGCAGGTCTCCTGGATGCCCAGCTCCCCAGGGCTCTTTGCGCCCAGGGGCAGCCCCTGCGTGGAGGAGGAGGGCCCTTTGTGTGGAGGGGGCAGAGAGGGCCTGGTAGGGTCCTGCAGGCAGGGCACTGCAGGTAGAGCCCTGCAGGCAGAGCCCTGCAGGCAGAGCGGTGACCCTGGTGCGGCTCTGCTTGCTCGTGTTGAGAATGAGCTCTTCACGTCCGTCCCGTGTCCGTGTTCCTGGTCCGCGCCGGGCAAGCTTGCGTGGAGCTGGGGAAGGTGGCAGGGAGGGCCGTCCCACCCAGAGCGGCTGGCTGTTGGGAAGGCGCTAGTTTGCCCGTGGGCCGGAAGCTCTGTGTGCAGCCTCTCAGGAAGGAGGACCCTTGGCTTCCTCCATTTGGAGACAGCGGCGGCGGGGATGTGTGGCATCAGGGTCGTATCCCCGTGTCCCCCTGTGTGGCCCAGGCTGCAGGCAGGCCCCAGAGGGCTGGGCGGAGCTTGTGGCAAAATGCTGCTCTCTGGGCACCCGGGGGAGGGGAGGGTGCCCGGTGCCGACGGCTGCTGCATTGGGTTTCGGCTCTTGTCGGTGTTGGCACTTTTGTCTGTCATCCAACCCAGCCCTCCCTTCTGTCCTGCAGGTCACCCCGTGGGCCGGAGGTCCCCAAACTTTCCGAGGACCAGGCTGCGTGGCCTGCCCCGGGTGCGGCCTGTCGTCGCCCAGCTGGGCACCTGCACCTGGTCCCCCTTGGTGCCCTGTGCAACCTCGCCCCCCACGGCCAGCTGCTCCGCTCGGTAAGAGGAAAGCATAGTCCTCTGTTTCTTCCTTGAGTCACTGCAGAAGAAGGGCAGATCGCTCTCCGGGGCTTCCCCGTGCACGGACGGCTGTGAATGGGCTCACTGCCGTGTCCCTCTGGTCCCTTAGAAGACGCACTTGATGGACCGTGTCTTCCCCGTCCTGCCCTGGGGAGGGAGGTGTCTGTTGTAGAGGGAAAGAGGGTCCTCGGACGGAGGGCAGACGTGTCGGTTCTGCACACGGGCCTTCAACAGACACCACGTTCCGGGCTCCCTGGTAGACAAGCCCGCCCCTGTCACTGTCTGCTGCGAGTGGAGCCCTGACCTTCCACAGCCGATGATCGGTTATGGGAGACACACCAGAACCCGGGGCCTGTGGTCTCTACAGTCAAGGGTAATGTGACCTGTCTCCCACTCGGTCTGATGTGAGACTTAGTGTGATATGGGGAAGAAGGCATCAAAGTTCTTTTGCTCTTCAGCAAACTAAGATGTTTTGTAAGTCAGTGAACCATGAAAGAGTGTTTTGTACTTTATTTTATCTATGCCGAGAAGCTAATTGATTCGGGGAAGGACATAGTTTAGTGGTAAACAGAATGCTTGCTTAGCATGCCGAATTCCGTGTGCTCATTCCCGGTACCTCCCTTTAAATACAGAAGAAAAGAAAAAACAAAAACAAGAGCAAACTTCAATTGTTAGAAATACATAGTGCGCAATCCCAAATTCCATATCCATTCTTTTTACGTGTTTTCCTCTTACTACTTGGTTTGAAATATATCCCAACCTTGACTTAAGCACTTTTTTCAGAAAATGCTCTAACTCTTTGAAAGTCTTTTCTGCCACTTTTGTTTTGACACATCCACGAACGGAGATAGACGCACATGGTGGTTTTAATATACATTCGTGAATATTCTCATTAATGTACCTGTAACTACATTTTACAGATGGTGTGTCAGTGCGCCACTTTACAGAAGAGAGAGGAAGAGAATCTTCCTGGGATGAGGTACAGTCTCTTGTTGTTAATGTCCTTGTGTGACTATATAATTACCAGGGGATTCTGAGACATAAACCGGTGGTTGGTGTGAGTGTGCATCTTCACGTTTTCATCTGCTGATGAGAATTTTTGGCTTATGCTTTTAACTTACAGTTTAGGATGTGATTCTGTGCTTAATGCCGTAGGACTGGATAATGCACTTGTGTTCATTTTCCAGACTCACCCAGTGAAGCCAGTGTCTGTATGGGCATTCTTGTTTTCAGGGTCTTTCCCTTACAGTTCATTAGAAGATATCGAAAAGAAATTCATCCCTGGGAAAGTTAGGTGCATCTTGGTGTTGGTTCTGGTTTTAGCCGTCCTCACTTGAAATTAATTAAGTGATGTTTCATTTCCAAGGCAGCATGTTTTGTCTTCCCATTCCACCGCCAGTAACAGTGGTCTAGTTTCCTTAGAGCCTTACGCTATTTCCCACCTGCATTTTACTCAGGCTGCCCTTCCCCAAAGCCCCTCCACATCCCCCCTCTGCGCTGGATCTCTCTTTTACGAAACAGTGCGGTCTTCCCAGCATTCCCTGAGCTATCCAAATTCAGCGGAATCTCCTGTGCTTTGTGGCGTTTCTGTACCCGTTCACCTCAGTTGTAGTGCTTTTGAAAGTTTTCTGTGCTGATTTGTTTTCATGGATCCTGTGCCTCTGGCAGAACAGAGAGGAGAATCTGCCTTTTATTTGTACCGCCAGCTTCTCCCAGGATAGGGCTTATGTTCTGATAGCTTCGGTAAATAACTGTTGTCTACCTGACTGACTAAGCGTAGGCACATGATCTGAAGTTCGGTTCCTGATTTATCTTGTTTTGTTTTCCAAGAAGGGGCGACTAAGCCCGAAATTACAAAACCGGAGTACGCTACTGGGACTGTAGAAGTGGCTCCGAAGGAGCTGACGGATCATAAAACACTGACCTCTGTTGGTGGAGCACACGGAGCTTATTATACACTGGGTAAGTTAGTGAACGTGGCTGGCATTTCTTGTTCTCTGTGCCTAGAAACTAGTGTGCTCTGGGGGGAAGGGTATATGTAGCTCAACAGTAGAGAGAATGCGGGCTTAGCATGCAGGAGTTCCTGGGGTCAGTATCCATTTCCTCCAAGAAACGACTGTGATACGGGGAAGGAAGGAAGGAAGGAAGGCGCAAAGGTTTTGTTTCGCTTCAGCAGGGTCTTCGCAGGAAAGCCTAATCCTCCATTCTTTTCTGTGGTTTTTAGCCGACGCGGGACCTGGCGCGGCTCCGGTGTGGCCCAGCGGCGCCCGCCCACCTGCTGCGGCCCCGGAGACCCAGGTAAGTGGGGTGGTCATGATCTGTTGGGCCTCGTCCCGGGAATGGTGATCGTCCCGTTCTCCTGGCAACCGTTCCTGGCCTCGTCTGCAGACTGTGTGTCCTGTGACAGGTCTGGCGTGGCGTGTCGCTGCCTTTTTCAGACTCAAAACTCTTGCCCAGGAGCCAGTGGGCTGCTTCTCCCGGGAGCGCGTCGCCTTGGCTGGTGCCTGCAGGAGATATGAGGGAGTGCTTAGGAGCCGGGGCCCGCAGACTTTGAATGTGGGTTTCTCGAAACAGCGTGAGGAGAGTGAGCCCTCGCTCCACACTGACTTCTCCTTGCTCGGCTGACTCCTTCCTGACCTCCTGCACCTGGGGTTGCTCCTGGGTCTCTTGGACGGTTTTCTGTGTCATCGTTCTTTTGACTGGTTTCCCGGCTCAGGCCATGTGATTCTCTTGTTTAGAATGTCCATTCATATCCTGGTAAATGGAAAAGGGGCAAAGCCCTCCCTCCGGCTTTGTACGGTGTGCTTTGTGCAACTTGGAGTCTTCCTGGGTGTGGTAAACTTCACAGCCCGTCACTGTGATGTCTTTTCTCGGGGGGTAAGTGTGTCTTGGCCGCTGCCACCAGTTGTACTCTGGGCAGAAAAGCCTGGCTCTCGGAGATGTTGCTTTTGTAGTAGGGAATAGAGGCTGGAAGGGAAAGAGCCCGCCGTGAAAATGCCTCCTTCCCTGCGAGGGAATTCCGATGCGCACCAGAGTGCGTACGTTGTGTTTGTCCCCCACCCTGCGCCGGGTCGGGCCTGCCCTGGAAGCAGTCAGAGCTGCTCGTCGGTCTCATGGCACACCGTGGTGTTTTGCGCACGAGCTGTTACAGTCCCTTTGGTGTCAGGTGTGGGGTTGAGACTCCCCACGTCACTCTCCCATAGCACGCAGTTAGGGTGCGTTCTGTAGCGAACGTAAAATCCAGAAGTCCCTGAGGATAGGGATGATTGTAGCGGAGCCTGAATCCCTTCTGAGGACAGCCTTGTCCCATCAGGAGCCCTTGGCCAGCTCCGCCGCAGGTCTCCTGGATGCCCAGCTCCCCAGGGCTCTTTGCGCCCAGGGGCAGCCCCTGCGAGGAGGAGGAGGGCCCTTTGTGTGGTGGGGGCAGAGAGGGCCTGGTAGGGTCCTGCAGGCAGGGCACTGCAGGTAGAGCCCTGCAGGCAGAGCCCTGCAGGCAGAGCGGTGACCCTGGTGCGGCTCTGCTTGCTCGTGTTGAGAATGAGCTCTTCACGTCCGTCCCGTGTCCGTGTTCCTGGTCCGCGCCGGGCAAGCTTGCGTGGAGCTGGGGAAGGTGGCAGGGAAGGCCGTCCCGCCCAGAGCGGCTGGCTGTTGGGAAGGCGCTAGTTTGCCCGTGGGCCGGAAGCTCTGTGTGCAGCCTCTCAGGAAGGAGGACCCTTGGCTTCCTCCATTTGGAGACAGCGGCGGCGGGGACGTGTGGCATCAGGGTCGTATCCCCGTGTCCCCCTGTGTGGCCCAGGCTGCAGGCAGGCCCCAGAGGGCTGGGCGGAGCGTGTGGCAAAATGCTGCTCTCTGGGCACCCGGGGGAGGGTAGGGTGCCCGGTGCCGACGGCTGCTGCATTGGGTTTCGGCTCTTGTCGGTGTTGGCACTTTTGTCTGTCATCCAACCCAGCCCTCCCTTCTGTCCTGCAGGTCACCCCGTGGGCCGGAGGTCCCCAAACTTTCCGAGGACCAGGCTGCGTGGCCTGCCCCGGGTGCGGCCTGTCGTCGCCCAGCTGGGCACCTGCACCTGGTCCCCCTTGGTGCCCTGTGCAACCTCGCCCCCCACGGCCAGCTGCTCCGCTCGGTAAGAGGAAAGCATAGTCCTCTGTTTCTTCCTTGAGTCACTGCAGAAGAAGGCAGATCGCTCTCCGGGGCTTCCCCGTGCACGGACGGCTGTGAATGGGCTCACTGCCGTGTCCCTCTGGTCCCTTAGAAGACGCACTTGATGGACCGTGTCTTCCCCGTCCTGCCCTGGGGAGGGAGGTGTCTGTTGTAGAGGGAAAGAGGGTCCTCGGACGGAGGGCAGACTTGTCGGTTCTGCACACGGGCCTTCAACAGACACCACGTTCCGGGCTCCCTGGTAGACAAGCCCGCCCCTGTCACTGTCTGCTGCGAGTGGAGCCCTGACCTTCCACAGCCGATGATCGGTTATGGGAGACACACCAGAACCCGGGGCCTGTGGTCTCTACAGTCAAGGGTAATGTGACCTGTCTCCCACTCGGTCTGATGTGAGACTTAGTGTGATATGGGGAAGAAGGCATCAAAGTTCTTTTGCTCTTCAGCAAACTAAGATGTTTTGTAAGTCAGTGAACCATGAAAGAGTGTTTTGTACTTTATTTTATCTATGCCGAGAAGCTAATTGATTCGGGGAAGGACATAGTTTAGTGGTAAACAGAATGCTTGCTTAGCATGCCGAATTCCGTGTGCTCATTCCCGGTACCTCCCTTTAAATACAGAAGAAAAGAAAAAACAAAAACGAGCAAACTTCAAATGTTAGAAATACATAGTGCGCAAACCCAAATTTCATATCCATTCTTTTTACGTGTTTTCCTCTTACTACTTGGTTTGAAATATATCCCAAGCTTGACTTAAGCACTTTTTTCAGAAAATGCTCTAACTCTTTGAAAGTCTTTTCTGCCACTTTTGGTTTGACACATCCACGAACGGAGATAGACGCACATGGTGGTTTTAATATACATTCGTGAATATTCTCATTAATGTACCTGTAACTACATTTTACAGATGGTGTGTCAGTGCGCCACTTTACAGAAGAGAGAGGAAGAGAATCTTCCTGGGATGAGGTACAGTCTCTTGTTGTTAATGTCCTTGTGTGACTATATAAGTACCAGGGGATTCTGAGACATAAACCGGGGGTTGGTGTGAGTGTGCATCTTCACGTTTTCATCTGCTGATGAGAATTTTTGGCTTATGCTTTTAACTTACAGTTTAGGATGTGATTCTGTGCTTAATGCCGTAGGACTGGATAATGCACTTGTGTTCATTTTCCAGACTCACCTAGTGAAGCCAGTGTCTGTATGGGCATTCTTGTTATCAGGGTCTTTCCCTTACAGTTCATTAGAGGATATCGAAAAGAAATTCATCCCTGGGAAAGTTAGGTGCATCTTGGTGTTGGTTCTGGTTTTAGCCGTCCTCACTTGAAATTAATTAAGTGATGTTTCATTTCCAAGGCAGCATGTTTTGTCTTCCCATTCCACCGCCAGTAACAGTGGTCTAGTTTCCTTAGAGCCTTACGCTGTTTCCCACCTGCATTTTACTCAGGCTGCCCTTCCCCAAATCCCCTCCACATCCCCCCTCTGCGCTGGATCTCTCTTTTACGAAACAGTGCGGTCTTCCCAGCATTCCCTGAGCTATCCAAATTCAGCGGAATCTCCTGTGCTTTGTGGCGTTTCTGTACCCGTTCACCTCAGTTGTAGAGCTGTTGCAACTTTTCTGTGCTGGTTTGTTTTCATGGATCCTGTGCCTCTGGCAGAACAGAGAGGAGAATCTGCCTTTTATTTGTACCACCAGCTTCTCCCAGGATAGGGCTTATGTTCTGATAGCTTCGGTAAATAACTGTTGTCTACCTGACTGACTAAGCGTAGGCACATGATCTGAAGTTCGGTTCCTGCTTTATCTTGTTTTATGTTCCTAGGAAGGGGCGACTTAGCCCGAAATTACAAAACCGGAGTTCGCTACTGGGACTGTAGAAGTAGCTCCGCAGGGGCTGACGGATCATAAAGCACTGACCTCTGTTGGTGGAGCACACGGAGCTTATTATACACTGGGTATGTTAATGAACGTGGCTGGCATTTCTTGTTCTCTGTGCCTAGAAACTAGTGTGCTCTGGGGGGAAGGGTATATGTAGCTCAGCAGTAGAGAGAATGCGGGCTTAGCTTGCAGGAGTTCCTGGGGTCAGTATCCAGTTCCTCCAAGAAACGAGTGTGATACCCGTAAGGAAGGAAGGAAGGAAGGCGCAAAAGTTTTGTTTCGCTTCAGCAGTGTCTTCGCAGGAAAGCATAATCTTCCATCTTTTTCTGTGGTTTTTGGCCGACGCGGGAACTGGCACGGGTCCTGTGTGGCCCGGCAGCGCCCGCCCACCTTTGGCGGCCCCGTAGGCCCAGGGAAGTGGGGTGGTCATGCTCTGTTGGGCCTCGTCCTGGGAAAGGTGATCTTCCCGTTCTCCCGGCAGCCGTTACTGGCCTCGTCTGCAGACTGTGTGTCCTGTGACGGGTCTGGTGTGGCGTGTCGCTGCCTTTTTCAGACTCAAAACTCTTGCCCAGGAGCCAGTGGGCTGCTTCTCCCGGGAGCCCGTCGCCTTGGCTGGTGCCTGCATGAGCCCTGAGGGAGTGCTTAGGAGCCGGGGCCCGCAGACTTTGAATGTGGGTTTCTCGAAACAGCGTGAGGAGGGTGAGCCCTCGCTCCACACTGACTTCTCCTGGCTCGGCTGAATCCTTCCTGACCTCCTGCACCTGTGGTTGCTCCTGGGTCACTTAGACTGGTTTCTGTGTCGTCGTTCTTTTGACTGGTTTCCCGGCTCAGGCCAGGTGATTCTCCTGTTTAGAATGTCCATTCAGATCCTGGTAACTGGAAAAGGGCAAAGCCCTCCCATCAGCTTTGTACGGTGTGCTTTGTGCAACTTGGAGTCTTCCTGGGTGTGGTAAACGTCACAGCCCGTCACTGTCTTTTCTCGGGGTGTAAGTGTGTCTTGGCCGCTGCCTCCAGTTGTACTCTGGGCAGAAGAGCCTGGCTCTCGGAGATGGTGCGTTTGTAGTAGGGAATAGAGGCTGGAAGGGAAAGAGCCCGCCGTGAAAATGCCTCCTTCCCTGCGGGGGAATTCCGATGCGCACCAGAGTGCGTACGTTGTGTTTGTCCCCCACCCTGCGCCGGGTCGGGCCTGCCCTGGAAGCTGTCAGAGCTGCTCGTCGGTCTCATGGCACACCGTGGGGTTTTGCGCACGAGGTGGTACAGTCCCTTTGGTGTCAGGTGTGGGGTTGAGACTCCCCACGTCACTCTCCCGTAGCACGCAAGTAGGGTGCGTTCCGTAGCGAACGTAAAATCCAGACGTCCCTGAGGATAGGGATGATTGTAGCGGAGCTTGAGTCCCTTCTGAGGACAGCCTTATCCCCTCGGGAGCCCTTGGCAAGCTCCGCCGCAGGACTCCGGGATGCCCAGCTCCCCAGGGCTCTTTGCGCCCAGGGGCAGCCCCTGCGTGGAGGAGGAAGGCCCTTTTTGAGGTGGGGGAAGTGAGGGCCTGGCACGGTCCTGCAGGCAGAGCCCTGCAGGCTGAGCCCTGCAGGCAGAGCGGTGACCCTGGTGAGGCTCTGCTTGCTCTTGTGGAGAATGAGCTCTTCACGTCCGTCCCATGTCCGTGTTCCTGGTCCGCGCCGGGCAAGCTTGCGTGGAGCTGGGGAAGGTGGCGGGGAGTGCCGTCCCTCCCAGAGCGGCTGGCTGTTGGGATGGCGCAAGTTTGCCAGTGTTCTCTAAGCTCTGTGTGCAGCCTCTCGGACAGGAGGCCCCTTGGCTTCCTCCACATGGAGAGAGCATCGTCGGCGACTTACGGCTTCAGGGTCGTATCCCCGTGTCCCCCTGTGCGGCCCAGGCTGCAGGCAGGCCCCAGAGGGCTGGGCAGAGCGTGTAGCACCGTGCAGCTCTCTGGGCACCCGGTGGAGTGGAGGGTGCCTGGTGCCGATGGCTGCTGCGTTGGGTTTCGTCTCTTGTCGGTGATGGCGCTTTTGTCTGTCATCCAACCCAGCCATCCCTTCTGTCCTGCAGGTCACCCCGTAGGCCCGAGGGCCCCAACTTTTCCGAGGACCAGCCTGCGTGGCCTGCCCCGTGTGCGGCCCGTCGTCGCCCAGCTGGGCACCTGCACCTGGTCCCACTTGGTGCCCTGTGCAACCTCGCCCCCCACGGCCAGCTGCTCCGCTCGGTAGGTGGAAAGCATAGTCCTCTGTTTCTTCCTTGAGTCACTGCAGAAGAAGGGCAGATCGCTCTCCGGGGCTTCCCCGTGCACGGGCGGCTGTGACTGGGCTCACTGCTGTGTCCCTCTGGTCACTTAGAAGACGCACTTGATGGACCGCGTATTCCCCGTCCTGCCCTGGGGAGGGAGGTGTCTGTTGTAGAGGGAAAGTGGGTCCTCGGACGCAGGGCAGATGTGTCGGTTCTGCACACGGGACTTCAACAGACACCACGTTCCGGGCTCCCTGGAAGAACAGCCCAACCCTGTCACTGTCTGCAGGGAGTGGAGCCCTGAACTTCCACAGCCGATGTTCGGTTATGGGATACACACCCGAACCCGGGGCCTGTGGAATCTTCAGTCAAGGGTCCTGTGACCTGTCTCCCACTTGGTCTGATGTGAGACTTAGTGTGATACGGGGAAGAAGGCCTCAAAGTTCTTTTGTGCTTCAGCAAACTAACATGTTTTGTAAGGCAGTGAACCGTGAAAGAGTGTTTTGTACATTATTTTATCTATGCCGAGAAGCTAGTTGTCTCGGGGAAGGACATAGGTTAGTTTTAAATAGAATGCTTGATTAGCATGCCGAAATCCGTTTGCTCATTCCCGGTACCTCCATTTAAATACAGAATAAAACAAAAAACAAAAACAAGAGCAAACTTCAAATGTTAGAAATACATAGTGCGCAAACCCAAATTCCATATCCATTATTTTTACGTGTTTTCCTCTTACTACTTGGTTTGAAATATATCCCAACCGTGACTTAAGCATTTTTTTCAGAAAATGCTCTAACTCTTTGAAAGTCTTTTCTGCCACTTTTGTTTTGACACATCCACGAACGGAGATAGTTGCACATGGTTGTTTTAATATACATTCGTGGATATTCTCATTAATGTACCTGTAAATACATTTTACATATGGTGTGTCAGTGCGCCACTTTACAGAAGAGAGAGGAAGAGAATCTTCCTGGGATGAGGTACAGTCTCTTGTTAATGTCCTTGTGTGACTATATAAGTACCAGGGGATTCTGAGACATATACCTGGGGTTGGTGTGAGTGTGCATTTTCACGTTTGCATCTGCTGATGTGAATTTTTGACTTATGCTTTTAACTTACAGTTTAGGATGTGATTCTGTGCTTAATGCCGTAGGACTGGATAATGCACTTGTGTTCAGTTTCCAGACTCACCAAGAGAAGCCAGTGTCTGTATGGGCATTCTTGTTTTCAGGGACCTTCCCTTAGAGTTCATTAGAGGATTTTGAAAAGAAATTCATCCCTGGGAAAGTTAGGTGCATCTTGGTGTTGGTTCTTGTTTTAGCCGTCCTCACTTGAAATTAATTAAGTGATGTTTCATTTTCAAGGCAGCATGTTTTGTCTTCCCATTCCACCGCCAGTAACAGTGGTCTAGTTTCCTTAATGCCTTACGCTGTTTCCCACCTGCTCATTTTACTCAGGCTGCCCTTCCCCAAAGCCCCTCCACATCCCCCCTCTGCGCTGGATCTCTCTTTTACAAAACAGTGCGGTCTTCCCAGCATTCCCTGAGCTATCCACGTGCAGCGGACTCTCCTGTGCTTTGTGGCGTTACTGTACCCGTTCACCTCATTTGTAGAGCTTTTGAAACTTTTCTGTGCTGATTTGTTTTCATGGATCCTGTGCCTCTGGCAGAACAGAGAGGAGAATCTGCCTTTTATTTGTACCGCCAGCTTCTCCCAGGATAGGGCTTATGTTCTGATAGCTTCGGTAAATAACTGTTGTCTACCTGACTGACTAAGCGTAGGCACATGGTCTGAATTTCGGTTCCTGATTTATCTTGTTTTGTGTTCCTAGAAAGGGGCGACAAAGCCCGAAATTACAAAACCGGAGTACGCTACTGGGACTGTAGAAGTGGCTCCGCAGGTGCTGACGGATCATAAAACACTGACCTCTGTTGGTGGAGCACACGGAGCTTATTATACACTAGGTAAGTTAGTGAACGTGGCTGGCATTTCTTGTTCTCTGTGCCTAGAAACTAGTGTGCTCTGGGGGGAAGGGTATATGTAGCTCAGCAGTAGAGAGAATGCTGGCTTAGCATGCAGGAGTTCCTGGGGTCAGTATCCAGTTCCTCCTAGAAACGAGTGTGAAACCCGGAAGGAAGGAAGGAAGGAAGGCGCAAAGATTTTGTTCGATTCAGCAGTTTCTTTGCAGGAAAGCCTAATCCTCCATCTTTTTCTGTGGTTTTTAGTCGATGAGGGACCTGGGGCGGCTCCGGTGTGGCCCGGCAGCGCCCGCCCACCTGCGGCGTCCCCGGAGGCCCAGGGAAGTGGGGTGGTCATGCTCTGTTGGGCCTCGTCCTGGGAAAGGTGTTATTCAAGTTCTCCCGGCAGCCATTCCTGGCCTCGTCTGCAGACTGTGTGTCATGTGACGGGTCTGGCGTGGCGTGTCGCTGCCTTATTCAGACTCAAAATTCTTGCCCAGGAGCCAGTGGGTTGCTTCTCCCGGGAGCCCGATGCCTTGGCTGGTGCCTGCAGGAGCCATGAGGGAGTGCTTAGGAGCCGGGGCCCGCAGACTTTGACTGTGGGTTTCTCGAAACACCGTGAGGAGGGTGAGCCCTCGCTCCACACTGACTTCTCCTGGCTCGGCTGAATCCTTCCTGACCTCCTGCACCTGGTGTTGCTCCTGGGTCACTGAAATGCATTTCTGTGTTGTCATTCCTTTGACTGGTTTCCAGGGTCAGGCCAGGAATTTCTCCTGTTTATAATGTCCATTCAGTTCCTGGTAACTGGAAAAGGGGCAAAGCCCTCCCTCCAGCTTTTTACAGTGTGCTTTTTGAAACTTTGAGTCTTCTTGGGTGTGGTAAACTTCACAGCCCTTCACTGTCATTTCTCGGGAGGTAAGTGTGTCTTGGCCGCTGCCTCCAGTTGTACTCTGGGCAGAAAAGCCTGGCTCTCGGAAATGGTGCGTTTGTAGTAGGGAATAGAGGCTGAAATTGATAGAGCCCGCCGTGAAAATGCCTCTTTTCCTGCGGGGGGATTCCGATGCGCACCAGACTGCGTACGTTGTGTTTGTCCCCCACTCTGTGCCGGGTCGGGACTGCCCTGGAAGCTGTCAGAGATGCTCGTCTGTCTCATGGCACACCGTGGGGTTTTGCGCACGAGCTGGTACAGTCCCTTTGGTGTCAGGTGTGTGGTTGAGACTCCCCACGTCACTCTACCGTAGAACGCAGGTAGGGTGCGTTCCATATCGAACGTAAAATCCAGACGTCCCTGAGAATAGGGATGATTGTAGCGGAGCCTGACTCCATTCTGAGGACAGCCTTGTCCCCTCAGGAGACCTTGGCCAGCTCCGCAGCTGGACTCCGGGATGCCCAGCTCCCCAGGGCCCTTTGCGCCCAGGAGCAGCCCCTGCGTGGTGGAGGAGGGCCCTTTGTGAGGAGGGGGCAGAGAGGGCCTGTCAGGGTCCTGCAGGCAGAGCCCTGTAGGCAGATCCCTTCAGACAGAGGGGTGAGACTGGTGCGGCTCTGCTTGCTCGTGTGTAGAATGAGTTTTTCAATTCCGTCCATTCTCCGTGTTCCTGGTCCGTGCCGGGCAAGCTTGCGTGGAGCTGGGGAAGTTGACGGGGAGTGCCGTCCCGCCCAGAGCGGCTGGCTGTTGGGAATGCGCTTGTTTGCCCGTGTGCTGGAATCTCTGCGTGCAGCATCTCGGGCAGGAGGACCCTTGGCTTCCTCCACTTGGAGACAGCGGCGGCGGCAACGTGCGGTGTCAGGGTCGTATCCCCGTGTCACCCTGTATAGCCCACGCTGCAGGAAGGCCCCAGAGGACTGGGCGAAATGTGTGGCACCGTGCTGTTCTCTGGGCACCCGGTGGAGTGGAGGGTGCCCGTTGCCGACAGCTGCTGCGTTGGGTTTCGGCTCTTTTCAGTGTTGGCGATTTCGTCTGTCATCCAACCCAGCCCTCCCTTCTGTCCTGCAGGTCACCCCGTGGGCCGGAGGGCCCAAAACTTTCCGAGGACCAGCCTGCGTGGCCTGAACTGGGTGCGGCCCGTCGTCGCCCTGCTGGGCACCTGCACCTGGTACAAACTTGTGCCCTATGCAAACTCGGAAACCAACACCAGCTACTCCGCTCGGTAAGGGGAAAGCATAATCTTCTGTTTCTTCCTTGAGTCACTGCAGAAGAAGTGCAGATCACTCTCCGGTGCTTCCCCGTGCACGGGCGGCCGTGACTGGCCTCACGGCTGTGTCCCTCTTGTCCCTTAGCAGACACACATGATGTACCGCGCCTTCCCCGTCCTGCCCTGGGGAGGGAGGAGTCTGTTGTAGAGGGAAAGAGGGTCCTCGGACGGAGGGCAGACTTGTCGGTTCTGCACACGGGCCTTCAACAGACACCACGTTCCGGGCTCCCTGGAGGACAAGCCAGCCCCTGTCACTGTCTGCAGTGAGTGGAGCCCTGAACTTCCACAGCCGATGATCGATTATGGAAGAAACACCAGAACCCGGGGCCTGTGGTCTCTTCTGTCAAATGTCCTGAGACCTGTCTCCCACTCGGTCTGATGTGAGACTTAGTGTGATACGGGGAATAAGGCCTCAAAGATCTTTTGCGCTTCAGCAAACTAACATGTTTTGTAAGGCAGTGAACCGTGAAAGAGTGCTTTGTGTTTTATTTTATCTATGCCGAAAAGCTAGTTGACTCGGGGAAGGACATAGGTTAGTGGTAAATAGAATGCTTGCTTAGCATACCGAATTCCGTGTGCTCATTCCCGGTTCCTCCAATTAAAAACAGAAGAAAAAAAAAACTAAAACAAGAGCAAACTTCAAATGTTAGAAATACATAGTGCGCAAACCCAACTTCCATATCCATCCTTATTACGTGTTTTACTTTTACTACTTGTTTTGAAATATATCCCAACCGTGACTTAAGCTTTTTTTTCAGAAAATGCTCTAACTCTTTGAAAGTCTTTTCTGCCACTTTTGTTTTGATACATCCACGAACGGAGATAGACGCACATGGTGGTTTAAATATACATTCGTGTATATTCTCATTAATGTACCTGTAACTACATTTTACAAATGGTGTGTCATTGCGCCACTTTACGGAAGGGAGAGGAAGAGAATCTTCCTGGGATGAGGTAAAGTCTCTTGTTGTTAATGTCCTTGTGTGACTATATAAGGACAAGGGGATTCTGAGACATAAACCGGGGGTTGGTATGACTTTGCATTTTCAGGGATGCATCTGCTGATGAGAATTTTTGACTTACTTTTTTAACTTACAATTTAGGATGTGATTCTGTGCTTAATGCCGTAGGACTGTATAATGCACTGCTGTTCATTTTCCAGACTCACCTAATGAAGCCAGTGTCTGTAAGGGCATTCTATTTTTCAGGGTCTTTCCCTTACAGTTCATTAGAAGATAGTGAAAAGAAATTCATCCCTGGGACAGTTAGGTGTATCTTGGCGTTGGTTCTTGTTTTAGCCGTCCTCACTTGAAATTAATTAAGTGATGTTTCATTTTCAAGTCAGCATGTTTTTCTTCCCATTCCACCGCCAGTAACATTGGTCTAGTTTCCTTAATGCCTTACGCTGTTTCCCACCTGCTCCTTTTACTCAGGCTGCCCTTCCCCAAAGCCCCTTCACATCCTCCCTCTGCGCTGGATCTCCCTTTTACGAAACTGTGCGGTCTTCCCAGCATTCCCTGAGCTATCCACGTGCAGCAGACTCTCCTGTCCTTTGTGGCGTTACTGTACCCGTTCACCTCAGTTGTAGAGCTGTTGAAAATTTTCTGTGCTGATTTGATTTCATGGATCCTGTGCCTCTGGCAGAACAGAGAGGAGAATCTGCCTTTTATTTGTACCACCAGCTTCTCCCAGGATAGGGCTTATGTTCTGATAACTTCGGTAAATAACTGTTGCCTACCTGACTGACTAAGCGTATGCACATGATCTGAAGTTCGGTTCCTGATTTATCTTGTTTTGTGTTCCTAGGAAGGGGCGACTAAGCCCGAAAATACAAAACCGGAATACGCTAGTGGGACTGTAGAAGTGGCTCCGCAGGAGCTGACGGATCATAAAACACTGACCTCTGTTGGTGGAGCACACGGAGCTTATTATACACTGGGTAAGTTAGTGAACGTGGCTGGCATTTCTTGTCCTCTTTGCCTAGAAACTAGTGTGCTCTGGGGAGAAGGGTATATATAGCTCAGCAGTAGAGAGAATGCGGGCTTAGCATGCAGGAGTTCCTGGGGTCAGTATCCAGTTCCTCCAAGAAACGACTGTGATACGTGTAAGGAAGGAAGGAAGAAGGAAGGCGCAAAGGTTTTGTTTCGCTTCAGCAGTTTCTTCGCACGAAAGCCTAATCCTCCATACTTTTCTGTGGTTTTTAGCCGACACGGGACTTGGCGCGGCTCCGGTGTGGCCCGGCAGCGCCCGCCCACCTTCGGCGTCCCCGGAGGCCCAGGTAAGTGTGGTGGTCATGCTCTGTTTGACCTCGTCCTGGGAATGGTGATCTTCACGTTCTCCCGGCAGCCGTTCCTGGCCTCGTCTGCAGACTGTGTGTCCTGTGACGGGTCTGGCGTGGTGTGTCGCTGCCTTTTTCAGACTCAAAACTCTTGCCCAGGAGCCAGTGGGCTGCTTCTCCCGGGAGCCCGTCGCCTTGGCTGGTGCCTGCAGGAGCCTTGAGGGAGTGCTTAGGAGCCGGGGCCCACATACTTTGACTGTGGGTTTCTCAAAACAGCGTTAGGAGAGTGAGCCTTTTCTCCACACTGAATTCTCCTGGCTCGGCTGACTGCTTCCTGACCTCCTGCAGCTAGGTTTGCTCCTGGGTCACTGAGACGGATTTCAGTATCGTCGTTCTTTTGACTGGTTTCCCGGCTCAGGCCAGGTGATTCTCCTGTTTAGAATGTCCATTCAGATCCTGGTAACTTGAAAAGGGGCAAAGCCCTCCCTCCAGCTTTGTATGGTGTGCTTTGTGCAACTTTGAGTCTTCCTAGGTGTGGTAAACTTCACAACCCGTCACTGTCTTTTCTCAGGAGGTAAATGTGTCTTGGCCGCTGCCTCCAGTTGTATTCTGGGCAGAAAAGCCTGGCTCTCGGAGATTGTGCGTTTGTAGTAGGAAATAGAGACTGGAAGGGAAACAGCCCGCTGTGAAAATGCCTCTTTCCCTGTGGGGAATTCCGATGCGCACCAGTGTGCGTACGTTTTGTTTGTCCCCCAACCTGCGCCGGGTTGGGCCTGCCCTGGAAGCTGTCAGAGCTGCTCATCGGTCTCATGGCACACCGTGGGGTTTTGCGCACGAGCTCTTACAGTCCATTTTGTGTCAGGTGTGGGATTGAGACTCCCCACGTCACTCTCCCGTAGCACGCAGTTAGGGTGCGTTCCGTAGCGAACCTAAAATCCAGACGTCCCTGAGGATAGGGATGATTGTAGCGGAGCCTGACTCCCTTCTGAGGACAGCCTTGCCCCTCAGGAGCCCTTGGCCTTCTCCGCCACAGGAATCCGTGATGCCCAGATCCCCAGGGCCCTTTGCGCCCAGGGGCAGCCCCTGCGTGGTGGAGGAGGGCCCTTTGTGAGGAGGGGCAGAGAGGGCCTGGCAAGGTCCTGCAGGCAGAGCCCTGCAGGCAAATCCCTGCAGGCAGAGCGGTGACCCTGGTGCGGCTCTGCTTGCTCGTGTGGAGAATGAGCTCTTCACGTGCTTCCCGTCTCCGTGTTCCTGGTCCGCGCCGGGCAATCTTTCGTGGAGCTGGGGAACGTGGCGGGGAGGGCCGCCCCGCCCAGAGCGGCTGGCTGTTGGGAAGGCGCTAGTTTACCTGTGTGCTGGAATCTCTGTGTGCAGCTTCTCGGGCAGGAAGACCCTTGGCTTCCTCCACTTGGAGACAGCGGCGGCGGCAACGAGCGGCGTCAGGGTTGTATCCCCGTGTCCCCCTGTGTGGCCCAGGTTGCAGGCAGGACCCAGAGGACTGGGCGGAGCATGTGGCACCGTGCTGCTCTCTGGGAACCCGGTGGAGGTGAGGGTGCCCTGTGCCCACAGCTGCTGCGTTGGGTTTCGGCTCTTGTCGGTGATGGCGCTTTTGTCTGTCATCCAACCCAGCCCTCCCTTCTGTCCTGCAGGTCACCCCGTGGGCCGGAGGGCCCCAAAGTTTCCGAGGACCTGCCTGCGTGGCCCGCCCCGGGTGCAGCCCGTCGTCGCCCAGCTGGGCACCTGCACCTGGTCCCCCTTGCTGCCCTGTGCAACCTCGCACCCCGCCGCCAGCTGCTCCGCTCGGTAAGAGGAAAGCATAGTCCTGTGTTTCTTCCTTGAGTCACTGCAGAAGAAGGGCAGATCGCTCTCTTGGGCTTCCCCGTGCACGGGCGGCCATGACTGGGCTCACGGCCTTGTCCCTCTGGTCCCTTAGCAGACGCACTTGATGGACCGCGTCTTCCCCGTCCTGCCCTGCGGAGGGATGTGTCTGTTGTAGAGGGAAAGATGGTCCTCTGACGGAGGCAGACGTGTCGGTTCTGCACACTGACATTCAACAGTCACCTCGTTCCTGGCTCCCTGGAGGACAAGCCCGCCCCTATGACTGTCTGCAGCGAGTGGGACCCTGACCTTCCATAGCCGATGTTCGGTTATGGAAGACACACCCGAACCCGGGGCCTGTGGTCTCTTCAGTCAAGGGTCCTTTGACCTGTCTCCCACTCGGTGTGATATGAGAGCGATTGTCATATGGGAAAGAAGTCTCAAATTTTTGTTTTCCTTGAGTATATTCTGCTCTGATAAGCCTAATCCTCCATCCTTTCTGTGTTTTTTTTTCGATTCAGAACCTCGTGTGTCTCCTGTGTTCCCCGGTAGCTCCCACCCTCCTGAGGCGACCACATAGGCCTAGATAAATTGGGTGGTCATTTTCGGTTGATGTCTTTCTGGGATATTTATCCTTTTGTTTTTGCAGCAGCCTCTTGTGGCTCGTCTGCAGACTGTGTGTTCTGTTATGGGACTGTCATGTCTTTTTGTTTTCAAATTCAAACTCTTGCCCAGTTTCCATTGGCTTTTCCTCTCCCCCTGTCACCTTGAGTGTTACTTGCAGAAGCCATCAGCGAGGGAGTGCATGAGGGCTGAAGACCTCAAGTTTTGACTCTGTTTTTCTTAAAATAGCATAAGAATGGTGAGCCCTTACTCCATACTGAATTCTCCTGGCTCGGCTAACTCCTTTTTTCCTCCTTCTCTTGGGATTGCTCCTGTTTCACTGAGACCGGTTCCTGTTGTCATTCTTTGAATGGTTTCCTTGCTCAGGCTGTGGATTTCTCCTTTGTAGAATGCCCATTCAATTCCTTGTAACTGAAAACTGAGCTAAGCCACACCTCCAGCCTTACACCGTGGTGTTTGTGCAACTTTGAGTCTTCCTGGTTATGGTAAATATCACAGACCATCACTGTCTCTTCTGGGGAGGTAAAGGTGCCTTCCCCGCTGCCTCCAGTTGTACTCTTGGGCAGAAAAGCCTGACTCTCAGAGATGGTGCATTTGTAGTAGGGAATTTAGGCTAGAAGGGCAAGTGCCCGCCATGAAAATGCCTACTTCCCTGCAGGACCAATTTGCACCAAAGTCCTGGCATCATGTTCTCCATCCCGCGGTGTGTCGGTTCTGCCCTGGAAGCTGTTAGAGCTTCTTCTCTGTCTCATCACACACCTTGGGATTTTCCACATGAGCTAAAATCCCGTTGGTGTTATTTGCAGGATTGAGACTTCCCCCTTCCCTTTCCCATATGACAAACGTAGTGTGCTTTTCCTAGCGAACTTAAAATCCAGACATCACTGCGAATAAGGATGATTGTAGCGGAGACTGACTCCCTTCTGAGGACAGCCTTGTCCCCTCAGAAGCACTTTGCCAGCTCCCCCACAGGACTGCGGGATGCCCAGCTCCTCAGAGCTCATTGCACCCAGGGGAAGCTCCTGCTGGCATAGGAGGGCCCTTTGTGATCATGGAGTAGAGAGAGTCTGGCAGGGTCCTGCAGACAGAGCAAGTACCCAGGTGCGGCTCTGATTCTATGTGGAAAACCAGGCCTTCACTGCCTTTCTTTCTCTGTGTTTCTGGTTCATGCAGACCATGCTTCTGTGGAGCTGGGGAAGGTGTCAGGGTGGGTTGTCCTGCACAGAGAGGCTTCCTGTTTGGGAGGTCCTAATTTATCAATTTGCTGGAACCTCTGTACATTGTCTCAGGCAGGACTCTCGCCTTTCTCCACTTACAGACACCGGCGGTGTCGTGTGGCAACTGTGTTTTATCCCCAAGGTTGAGTATGTGGCACTGTGCTGCTGTCTGGGCACCCGGTGGAGGGGAGGGTGCCCGGTGCTGACAGCTGCTGCATTGGGTTTCAGGTTCTGTAGGTGTTGTTCCTTTTGTCTGTCATCCAACACAGCTCTCTCTTCTGTTCTGCAGGTCACTGTGGATTCCCGATGTCCCAGTAGTTGTGCAGGACCACTTGGTGTGCCTCACCCGATGGGACACCCAGCGTCACTTCTCAGAGGCTATTCATCACCGCCACCCCCACCTCTGTTGTGGCCTATGTGTTCTCACACACCACCACCCCCACCACCACCAGTTACAGCACTCGGTAAGATGAGAGCATGTGCTTCTGCTCCCTTGTCGAGTCTTTGCAGAAGGGGAGATGGCACTCCAGGGCCTTGCGATGCCTGAGGAAATCTGACTTGGGACATTGTGACGTCTGTCTAGCTTCCCAGCACACACATCTGATGGACTGTGTCATTTCCCCATCCTGACCTGGGAAGCAGATGTCTCTTGTATAGAACAGAAGAGACTTTTGACAGAATATCAAATGAATTTGAAGTCCCAGTTTGGCAGATGTGCCTCTTGCATGGACCATGTGATGTGCTCTGTGAGGGGTGAAGCACACCCCTAACTTCAGGGGCTCATGGGGTTGCCTCGAGGGGTAAGGGAGCGAGTGAGGGAGAGAGACATTCACAGCAGACAGCTTGTCACCATAGCAGATGTGCCCGTGCAGGGCCTCAGAGTGCAGAAGAGGGACACGTGAGCCACACAGGAGTGAATAAGAGGGTGTGGAGGGGAAGAAAAAAATTGAAGGGCTGCCCAGTGGGCGTTTGTTGGGTTCACTCAGATGGAGCTGGAATGTCACTCCTGGCAGGGTGGGCAGCTCAGGCGGGCCGTGTGAATGCAGCGTGAGGTCCACTCAGAGCCACATGTGTGTGCAGGGGACTCAGTGCAGCCATGCACGTATCCCCTTCAGAACCCAGTGCCTCCAGAAAGCCCTCAGTTCACAACCTCATATAAAGATGATTGTTCTCTTGGGTTTCTGAAAGTTCTGGGTCTGGATGAAATCTCTGGATATCAGAGAAACTGAAATTTAGCTTGTTTTTTTCAGGGTAATTTGTGTGGCTGAAGTTTTCTTTTGCCCCAGTGATTTGAAAAGAGCAGGCAGGATTTAGATCAGCTGAGCAGGTGCCTTGCCCTTCAGCATGAGGCAGGTTCTTTGGGGGAAGTCAGGTGTGATCAGGAGACACCCTGTAGGACCCCTGTCCCTACACCCCTGCTCCCTCCTGTCACCATGCCCACTGTCAGCTTGGCATCTCCACATTTATGTCACAAGATCCAATTTCTGATTCTTTGAGTTCTTGCAGTTCATCCCCTAACACCAAGACTCAGTGGGGCCCCCACAGGGTCTCAGCATTGTTCTCTGTGAGCCAGGGGTAACGCTGGTCCCTGACGTCATTGTGAGGAGGGTTGGGTCAAGCACACACATTGTTTTGCAAAATGACTGGGACATATTTCTCACTCAGCATTCTCATAGTTTAAAAGAAAGTGTCTGCACACAGAATCATCAAAAGAGACCTTAGGAAGTACATTAAATTAAACTGAAGTTATAAGAGCTCAGGCCCAGAGCTTACCATTCTCTGCTTTAAAGATAAGGCAAAAGGTCCCTTTCTTCTATTAAATCTTAGGTCTTACTAGTTAAAGAAGGAAATATAATAATGAGAATGTGCACATTTTGAGATCTGTGTCTGAGATGTGAAAATAATTATTTTCATTCTATATAGACACGGAGATGCACACACAGACTACAGTGTCTGTCAGAGGCCATACATACATTAGAGAAGACAAAATCAGGAAAAAATAAGATCCTATTAAAATAAATAACTCTTTTTGCCTTACAGCACAGTCCATTTGCCAACTGAAGGGGCCCCTCAGCTGTGGCAATGATGTGTTTAGAGAAGATGTCAGAGGTGCATTACGGCCCGAATGTTTCCCTGCTCCAACCTGCCCCCTCTGCTGTTCTCTCCTATTGTCACCCCTAATGAAATTGTCACAGTTCTCTCTGTGTCAGTGTCTGCTTCCTGGAGGACTAGTGGTCACACCCTCTTGAGGGCACGCAGTGATTCACGGGCACACAACTCACAAACCAGCAGGAACTAAGATGACAGGGCAGATGCAAGGTTACCCCTTAAGGGCAGCAGTGACCACAGGGGCCCCGGGGCTCCTCCTGGGTGGTGGGTACAGCCTGTGTCTAGATCTAGTGATGGCTGTGCTGCCTCAGTCAGTAAACACTCACTGGGCATATGGGGCCTGTCAGTCACACGGGTGTCCGGTCATGAGCTAGAGGACCAGAATGAAGTGGCTGTGTCTCATGGTGAGGAACGGATGAGGTGCAGGGAGGCCATGGGCGTCCAGTGAGAGGCCCTTCACTGACCAGGCCTGTGCCCCCAACCCGCGTCTGCTGCCCGGCAGCCCCGGCTCCAGGCAGACCCTGAGGGGGGCTGAGGGTGGCAGTGCTCTCAGTGGGCCCCATGAGAGCCCTTCATCCTCCCACAGCCTCCTGACTCTGAGGTGGGCGGGGCAGGGTCAGTGGTTGGGGTGCCACCACTGCCAGGGAGAAGGTGTTGGGCATAAAAAAAGTCCACTCCACTCTGCACCAGCTGTCCCTGGAGCCCACGGGGCCCTCCCTCCTTCCAGGTGGGGGAGGCAGCCAGCCCTGCAGCAGCTCTGGGGTCAAGGCTGGGCCACAAACAGGTCAAGGTGAGACTGCTGCGCTGCCCAGGAAGTGGGGGGGATCAGCGATGCAGCAGCAAATGCCAGCAGGAGCAGCTCTGTAACCGGGCTCCTCCACTGTGAGCAGAGCTGGGGCTGGAACATCGCTGTGAGGGTGGGAGTGCTGGGATACATATGGCCCTGTGGCTCTGTGGCCCTGGACAGGGCTAGACCTGAGCTCAGGGTCTGAGGGCCTGGGGGAGAGTCAGAGAAAGACACACGCAGGGAGAGACAGTGTGTGAGTGAGAGAGAGAAAGGTGGGGGTCAAGTCCTAGAGAGGGACAGGAGGTGACAAGAGAGGGACACCTGGTGGGGGGAAGCAGAGACAAGAGGAGGCAGGAAGGAAAGAGGGAGCCAGCCCAGGGTGCGTGGTGGGGGACGATGGGCCAGGGTGCCTGGGAAGGGGAGTTGGTCCATCCTTCACCAAGCCGTGTAGCTGCCACTGTCAGGGCCACAGGGACCAGCAGCCCGCCCAACTAGACAGGCACCATCGGCCCTCAGGAAGGGCCCTCCGGCCACTTCCAAGGTAAGGAGGACCAGGAGGGATCTTCCCAGCACCACAGCAGCACCATCTCTAGCTTCACAGAGACCCTGTGAGCAGGCGCCTTCCCGTACCCTTTTCCACAGAGGGGAAACTGATGCTCGGCCAGCCAGCCAACTTGGCCCTGTCTGCAGGGTTATTCACTTACCAGATGCTTCTTTCCCAGGCAGGCCTGTGCCCCTTTCCTAAGAAGGGGGCCTGTGACAAGCCCGAAGTCCTGGGTCCCACCCGACTGCCCTCCTGTGCTGGGTGACCTGGGCAGGTCTCTTCCCCTCCTTGGGCCTCGACTGTATGACCAGAGGCTCTTCTCCCTATCTTCCTGAGTAGTGGGACCCCAGCAGGGCCATCACTCCAGGCCTCCCAGGCACCTGGGTGGGTGTGGGGTGAGCTCTGGCTCTCGGGGGAATTCCTTTCTGGGCGAGGCGATGGCTCACGTGCGCTCACCACTTTTTATGGGGTCACATCCTGCTATTTCCGTCTGGAATGGGACTTATCTACCATGGAGCCTGAAACTTGGTTTTCCACATTTTTCTAAATTGGCCCTTGTGCAGAAGAGCGACTCCCTTGGCCGGGGTGACAAACTCAGTCCTGGTGAGGAGGCCCTTCTTACTCCCCTCACCTCACTGCTGATGGTCACCCCCAAACTCCAGAGCCATGCTCACCCCATTGGATTCCCTGCTCCCCCCTCCTCATGCCAAGCCCAGCCACCTCCTCCTGCCCCAGAGACCCCTCCTCCTGAGGGAAGTTGTGGGGCCCTTAGGGTCAGGACTCCAAGCCCTGTGTCACAACAGGGGACACCCCAGCTGATTGGTGACAGGCCTGGAAGCAAGGGTGGGGCCCTGGGCCCCAAGATGGTTTGTGAGGCCTTGGTCAGGTCACAGCCTCTCAGCCCAGCATCACAGCCTCGCACACCCCTCCAGGCCCACGTGCCTGAGATGTCAGTCACACACACAGGCTCCAGCCCCACTCCCCACCCCCATGCAGGCACATGGAGGGCACACATGTACACACAGGGACATGTACACACATACAGGAACATACACACATGCACAGGGACACACACACAGTCTCATCCCCCAGCCACCAGGATGCCACTTTTTCATTCTTACATGTTGCTGCTGCAATAAAATAATTAAAGCATGAATATTCAAATGGTAAATGCTAGAGAGGGTGTGGAAAACAGTGAACCCTTGTACACTGTCGGTGGGAATGTAGTTTGGTACAGCAGTTATGGAAAATGGTATGGAGAGTCCTCAAAAAACTAAAAATACACTTACTATATGATACAATAATCCCACTCCTGGGCATATATCCAAAGGAAGCATTAATACAGAAAGACACCAGCACCCCAATGTTCACAGCACTATTTACAATAGCCAAGACATGGAGACAGCTTAAATGTCCAACAACAGATGACTGGATACAGAAGCCGTGTCATGTATACAATGGAATACTACTCAGCCATAAAAAATAATATCATGCCATTTGGAGCAACATGGATGGCCCTGGAAAACATCATTCTAAGTGAAGTAAGCCAGAAAGAAAGAAAAACACCATATGACAACACTCATGTGGAATCTAAAATTAAACAGACTTAGAAAACAAACTCATGGTAATCAGAGGGGAACAGGGTGGGAAAGGATAGACTGGGAGTTCGAGATTTGCAGACAGTGAGTGGTAAATATAAAATAAAGCAACAAGTTTATACCACACAGCACAGGGAACCATAGTCAAAATCTTGTAGTAGCTCATGTTGAGAAAGGACATGAAAATGAATATACGAATGTTATTGTACGACTGAAGCATTGAGCTGTACACCAGAAATTGACACAAAATTGTAAACTGACTATAATTCAATAAAATAAAAATTTAAAAATCTGAATATTTAAAACGACCCTTTAGAGAAATGGCCCCATCTCACCAAAGGCAGGAAAACGCTGAGACACTATGGGGAGGAGGAGGGGAGATGGCACTGAAAGGCCGGGAGAGCAGGAGGGCAGATAAAGAGGGGCACCAGGCAGGGGGCAAATGCGGAGAAGAGGGGATAGATGCTCTACCACAAGGAACGCTTGCCAGCAAGATGTGTGACAGGGCCATGTGGCATTTGGACAGGCCAGGGTGGAGCAGGGCTGAAAATGGGCCAAGGGCTGACCTGGGCATCTTTCAGGCTTCCAGCTGGGCTGGGGATGGAGGGAAAAGTGTGACCCAGCCTCCCCTAGCCTCAGAGCAGGAGTCTTCAGACAAAAGCTCGGACAATGGCTGTATAGAAAATGGAGCTAAACAAACATCCAATTTCTGTGAATTATACGTGGAAAGTGTTGATTTATTGATGCCCAGTAGGCAGAGAACCAGTGCAAACTGCTCTCACTCGCTCCCATACACACAGCATTGTAAACATCCACTCACCCAGGCCTTGGCACAGGACACTTGCCGAAGAGTGGTCTGTTATTCCAAAGACAGGATGAGGCCTCAGAAAACCTGGGAGAAGGAGAAGGCAAAGTAGAGAATGGAAACCAGTGCAGGATCTGACCTCTGGTAATGGAGCATCAAAGATGAAACACTGTTTACCTTGGAAGCACACTTTCAAGAAGGCAGCAAGCATGGGATTGAAGGTGATGCGCTGAGAGTTAGAAGAGTGCACCGCAGATGCTTCGCTGACAGAACTCAAAAAATTAGCACAAAATATCCCCACAATTGAATCTGAGACCAAGATACGAGCTGCCAAATCTGAGCTAGCAGAGGCAGCGGAAAAAGAGGGATAGGGCTGCGGATGATGGCTCACGCAGAACTCAGGGATCTAGAGTGTGTTGTGGGTATTGGTGGGTACTTTCAAGAGAGCAAAGAGAACTGTGACCTCAGTGAGACAGCAACCGCACTGGAGCGTGAGGTTGAGTTTATCGATATGTCCTATGGCCACATCCAATGCATCTGCAGGACAAGGGACCAATTTGATAATTTGCGAATACAGCACATGTGGGGATCAATCAGAAATATCAAGCATCTGGTCTGAGGGTTCCAGGGGGCGTTGGGTTTGAAATCAATATTAAAAGTTTTAGGATCTGCTATATTCGTAACCTAGACTTGGATAAAGGTCTGCTTTGAGGCAGAGGATGCGGAACAGCTCTGTGTTTGCTTTCATGAAACCATGACTCAAGGATGAGAGAACAAGGAAGAGTGGTCAAAGTCCACAGCATGAGAAGATGAAGCATTTCTTACAGCATTATCTCCCAAATGCAGATGCTACATTTTGGACGGCACTGACATTGTACTGCACCGAGGACACATAGGTCGGTCTGCGGGATCATCCCAGCAGGCCCTGAAGTATGACATCCATACATATGCTTCCACTGGTGTTTCTGTAGACAGAGAAGTTCTGGGAAGAACTGGTAACATTGGGAAATTCCCATGGCAGTAGAAAGTACAAGCGCACTCTCTGTAGGCTCTTTTGGAGACACTATAAAATGACATACAGAGGAATGCAGACCAGAAAACTTATAGAAGCTTCATTTCCAGTAGAGGAAGTGAATTGTGCGCTTTCAGAACTGTGAGATTAGTGTAATAAAAATGAGGTTCTACTAACTGATATAATATGGTGTGTTCATCACAACAAAGGGAACACCAGCAATTAGAGATATAACAGACAACACACACAGGAACAGGGCATGGCATCAAGGTCTAGGGAAAATTGTCCTCTCAGAAATGCATGGAATTGCTTACACCAAATACTCTAAAGTTTTCATAAATCCAAGCCATATAATTCTACACTACATACCTGAGAGTACTTGAAGAGTAGAGAAAAAGAAGTATAGTAAAAAAAACAGGAAGTGCCATTTTCTGTTCCAAAGTGATTGAAGGCCCAAAAAATAAGCTTTCAAACAACTAGACAGCAAAACGCTACCAGAGAAAGCACTGAAAATGGAAGTGAGGAAAACACTGATAAACAGCAGGGTCTCTGAATAACAAAAGGCAGAATACCAGAAAAGGGGAAGAGAAAGCCTAAAGAAGAACCCAATAATGACAGAAAACTCAATGGGTGAGATAATAACTGGGCTAAAGTCAGTCCTATGCAGACTACATAATGCAGAGGGACTCGTGAATGACTGTGATGACATGGGAACAGAAATCAATCGATCAGTAGAAGACACAGAAAAGCAAGTGTAAACCAACGTAAACATCGCTGTTGCATCATGGGTTAAGACAAAGCCGGAAAGAATAGGACTTATAGGTTTCCCAAATGGAAAAGCAAGAGAAAAAATAAAAAATTCTGAAAAGGAATTTGTACAAAAATCAGAATGAAACTTGCTGAAAGCCAAGAAAGGATCATCTATAAGAATTCAGTAAGTACACAGCATCCAAATGAGGTGTAATCCCAATAGAACTACAAGGAGTTGTAAAATTCAAGTAAACAAATTTCATGATCATCCCAGTGATGTAAAATGCACCTTGAGGAAATCAACTTAGTCACAACAGAACATCCAGTGGGGTTTCAGCTGATATCTCAGCAGAAATTTTGCTGCACGGGGAGGAGTGCCAGGACATAGACCATATCCTGAAAGAGAAAAAGCTGCAATCTAGGGTAGCCTATGCCAAATGACCGCCGTTTATAACAACGGCAGAGCTAGGGAATTTCACTGACCGGCAAACCTTAAAAGAATTCAGCACTTTGAGACTGATCCTAAAACAAAAATTGAGAATCCTACACTGAGTAGAAAAGTAGCATGATGAAATGGATATAACAAAACCATTATTGCAAATGCAAGAAGAGTCTGAGTTGCAAAGAAGTAAGAAGAAGAAGGCAAGGAGGACATCAAAATCCTAAAGATGGGAGAGGGTAGCAGGAAATCATAGGTGATTTAAGCACTATCTTAAGTGAATCAGCTTATATGACTGTCTGTCTGAAGCAAAAGGAGAGATGCATGGCCTAATGTGTTTGCAAAACAAACAAACAATCAGACAAACAAATACCAAAAGGTTACAGTTGGCTGACATATACTAAACAACCATGATTATTCAAAACAAAATACTCAAAGTGATGTCAAGGATCATTCATTACGCAATGACCCTGTATCGCGGCTAGCATGTACTCAAAACACTTGTATTCAGAACACAGACGCATGCATTAATATTCATAGATACTGATCCAGAAGTGCATATCTTGACCCAAACAAATGACGGTTTTCAACAAGAGTGGGTCATAGTAAGGAATATAGACTTACAAGAATTCCAACAGGATGAATGAATGCCATATTCTAACCTAGGTAGAGAAGTAATGGCATAAGCCTATAACAAAGACAAGTAGCTCTGCAAAACTGTACTAAGAGCAAAATAGACATACAGGAAAGTGCACGTTGGGATTGGTTTCATTTCTAGGAATTTCAGCCCCATGAAAAAAACGGATCCATGTTCTGAGAGTGTGGGTGTTTCAGCAGAAAGCAACAGACGGATATGTATTCTGGGTGAATGGATATTACACAAACATGAGTTTCCTGGAGTGGGTCTCTGTGTACTGTGAACTGTTAGAAAGTTTAAAGAGCTGTCAATCGATAAACTGAACATGGGCACACTTCCCTCCGTTTTTACTGTGTATACAGATCTGAAAAAAAGGAAAGAAGAAAGAAAAAAGACCATGTTACCCTTGTTGATATAATCACATTTCTCTTAGGTACCTCTAGTCTAAAGCAGCCTCTCCCCCAACACTGACTTAATGCATCAACCACTGTGAATGTCATTTACCGGTTGGATTCCAGGTGGAATGTTGGTGTGTACCACGAGGCTTGTTGGGGCTGGTGGATCCAAGGTAACTGGGCAGAATTCTGTTGGTGGATCAGTGTGATGGTGTGGCTGCCACCCTATTTGGAGATTGGCTTAAGTCTTTGTTTCAGGAAGCTGTGTAACTTGGAGATACTGCTGCTGCCCAAAGACCTGAGTTCACGGGTCAGTTTCCAGAATCTGTAAGGGCATACAGTAGAAGAACTACCTGTCATCAGCTTAAAGCTGAGGCTCCAATGTACGTTCAGAATTGCACATTCTTGTTGACGTCGACTTAATGGGAGACACGAAGAGAAGTTGGCAGAAAATCTGGCTACACGGACTGAGGAGACGTGCGAACACATTGATGAGAGTTTTTCTGCTACAGTGAAGAATATCGTCATGGAGACATCTCTAGAGCATACCAGGCTCGGAAGACATTCATGAGAGCTACTGAACCTCGCTGATACTGGCAGAAACATACTGAGTGTGAACTTGTACTTGGGAAATTTACTCGATTCTCTGCTCCAAGAATGGGTCCATGATTACTAATGTCTAAAGAGAAGAGTTGGTAGAGATGATAAAAGCGCTCATGTTATTGGAAGAGTTCAAGAGAATACACACATACCAAGGGCAGTTATGAATCATTCAGACCAAAATGCACCAAGCCCAAGTAAGCCGAATCCCAGGTTTGTGCCTAGCTATCAATCACATGGTCTTCCCTCCACTCCACTCAGTCATCCATTTCAAAGGATCAGAACCTGAGCTGCAATGAATCCGTTAGGAGGAAAGCAAGCCCCTACTAGAATCAGAGTTCCTATTCCTTCACACACGGTGAACAACAGTGAACACCTTAAAGGTCAAATACTCTCGAGTAAAATAGATAGGAATTGAATACTTAGCTCACACAAAGAAATGATGACCTTCTCCTAGATTCAGCAAATGCTGGGTTTATGTATACTTTGGGCTGAAAGGAGTGTGGGAAGTGTGGGGAATCTTTGACTGAACGTGACTTCGTATTAGGCCTCAGTTATTCAAGACAGTAAAGGAAAATATTAGATGTCAGATAGTGAACTGAAATGTAAAATTAGCCAAAAACATTAAAGACACAGGTTTTGTGGACCGTCGTTCCCTTCCGTCAAGCCCCGGGTTCACTATATCTTGGAGGTGCAGACTTGGTTGTGTTAAATTGCTTTACCCAACATGATCGGATGATTAAGTCTTCTCAGCACTGATAGAAGAACACCTGTTTCTCAATAGCCTAGCAAAGCTGCAGCAGGTTTCTCATAGTTAAATGCCTCTAGGTGCTTTTGGAATCAAGCCTAAATTTATATATTCTGTTTAGATTTTCTTGTATATTCCTAGAGAATAATGTTACCCCTTGAAATGCCAACATTGCCTAGTATGTGTCATTGGGAGTAAAGGCCACCACCTGCATAAGGGAAACGAAGGTTGGGCGTTATTTCATGGTTCCAATAGGTATTTCATTGTTCCTTTTGTTGTTGGAGGCTTCATGAGAAAAGACTTGACATGACCACTTCAAGCTTTTGGAGTGCTATTTTACATTGAGTCTGTCTGTTTTTTCCTTAGAGCTGACAAAATGTTACAAAAATTGTCAAGTCTGGCTTTTGTTGATTTGGTAATTTTCAAAAACTAACTTCAATTTCATATAAATCCTAAAACATGTAAATCGATACTATTAACCTTCTTAAAGACTGCAAATGCCATATCAACCTAATGTCAAAGATGGGGTCTTCGGACAAACCCTCCGACCATGGCTGTAAACAAAACGGAGCTAATCTAATATCCAATTTCTGTGAATTATTTGTGGAAAGTGTTGATTTATCGATGCCCAGTAGGCAGAGAACCAGTGCAAACTGCTCTCACTCGCTCCCATACACAAAACTTTGTAAACATTCAATCAAACAGCCCTTGGCACAGGACAATTGCCGAAGAGTGGTCTGTTACTTCCAAATACAGGATGAGGCCTCAGAAAACCTGGAAGCAGGAAAAGGCAAAGTAGAGGATGGAAACTAGTGCAGGGTCTGACCTGTGGTAATGCAGCATCAAAGGTGAAACTCTGTTTTACTTGGAAGAACACTCTCAAGCGGGCAGCAGGCATGGGATTGAAGGTGATGCGCTGAGTATTAGCAGAGTGAACAGCAGATGCTTGGCTGACAGAACTCAAAGAAATCAGCTCAAAATATCCCCACAATTGAATCTGAGACCAAGATCCGAGCTGCCAAATCTGAGCTAGCAGAGGCAGCGGAAAAAGAGAAGTAGGGCGACAGATGATGGCTCTCGCACAACTCAGGGATCTAGAGTGCGTTGTGGGTTTTGGTGGGTACGTTCAAGAGAGCAAAGAGAACTGTGAACTCAGTGAGACAGCAACCGCACTGGCTCGTGAGTTTGACATTATCAATACGTCCTTAGGCCACATCAACTGCATCTGCAGGACCAGGGCCCAATTGGACATTTTGCCAATAGAGCACGTGTGGGTCTCAATCAGAGGTATCATGCATCTGGACTGAGGGTTCCTGGGTGCGTTGGGATTGAAATAAGTATTAAAAGATTTAGGAACTGCTACATTCATAACCTGGATTGGGATTACAGACTGGTTTGAGGCAGAGGATGGGGAACAGCTCTGTGGTTGCCTTCGTGATTCCATAACTCAAGAATGAGAGAACTAGGAAGAGTGGTCAAAGCCCATACCATGAGAAGATGAAGCATTTCTTACAGCATTACCACCCAAATGCAGATGCTATATTTTGGACTTCACTGACAGGGTACTGCAACGAGGACACATAGGTCGGTCTGCGGGATCATCCCAGCAGGCCCTGAAGTATGATATCCATACATATGCTTCCACTGGTGTTTCTGTAGACAGAGAAGCTCTGGGAAGAACTGGTAACATTGGGACATTCCCATGGCAGTAGAAAGTACAAGCGCACTCTCTGTTGGCTGTTTTGGAGACACTTCAAAATGACATACAGAAGAATGCAGAGCTGAAAACCTATAGAAGCTTCATTTCCACTAGAGGAAGTGCCCTGCGCCCTTTCAGAATTGTGAGATAAATGTAATAAAAAAGAGGATCAACTAACTGAAACAGTATGGTGTGTTCATCACAACAAAGACAACGCCAGGATTTAGAGATATACCAGACAACACACACAGGAACAGGGCATGGCATCAAGGTCTAGGGAAAATTGTCCTCACAGAAATACCTTGGAAATGCGTACACCAAAAAGTCTAAAGTTTGCACTTATCCAAGCCCAATTTGTCTATATTAGATACATGATATTACCTGAACTATAGGGTAAAAGAAGTATAGTAAAAGAAACAGGAAGTACCATTTTCAGTTCCAAAGAGATTGAAGGCCCAAAAAATAAGCTTTCAAACAACTAGACGGCAAAACGTTACCAGAGCAAGCTCTGAAAATAGATGTGAGGAAAACACTGATGAACAACAGTGCCTCAGAATCACAAAAGCAAAATACCAGAAAAGGGGAAGAGAAAGTCTAAAGAATAACCAATAAAATCAGAAAAGTCAATGGATGCGATAAAAACTGGGCTAAGGTCAATCCTAAGCAGACTACATAATGCAGAGGGACTCGTGAATGACTGCGAGGACAGGGGAACAGAAATCCCTTGATCAGAAAATGGCACAGAAAAGCAAGTGCAATCCAATGCTAACATCACTGTTGAATCATGGATTAAGTGTAAGCAGGTAAGAATAGGACTCATAGGATTCCCAAATGGAAAAGCAAGTGATAAAATAAAAAATTCTGAAGAGGAATTTGTAGAAAAATCAGAAAGAAATTTGCTGAAAGCCAAGAAAGTATCATCTATACGAATTCAGGAAGTACACAGCGTCCAAAATAGGTGGAATCCCAATAGACCAACAAGCAGCTGTAGAATTCAAATAAACAAAGTTCATGATCATCCCAGTGATGTAAAATGCACCTCGAGGAAAGCAACTTAGTCACAACAGAACCTCCAGAGGGGTTTCAGCTGATATCACGGCAGAAAATTTGCAGCACTGGGAGGAGTGCAAGGAAATAGGCCATACCCTGAATGAGAAAAAGCTGCAATCTAGGGTAGCCTATGCCAAATGACCGCCATTTATAACAACGGCAGAGCTAGGGAATTTCACTGATCTTGAAACCTTAAAAGAATTCAGCAGTTTGAGACTGATACTAAAACAAAAATTGAGATTCCTACCCTGAGTAGAAAAGAAGCAAGAAGAAATTGATATAACAAAACCATTATTGTAAATGCAAGGAGAGTCTCATTTGCAAAGAAGTAACAAGAATAAGGCAAGGAGGACATCAAAATCTTAAAGATGGGAGAGGATAGCATGAAATCACAGGTGATTATAAGCACTATCGTCAGTGAATCAGCTTACATGACTGTCTGAAGCAAAAGGAGAGATGCATGGCATAATGTGTTTGCAATACAATCAGACAAACAAACAAACACCAAAAGGTTACAGTTGGCTGACATATACAATACAAACATGATTATTCAAAACCAAATGATCAAATTGATGACAAGGATCATTCAACACGCATCGACCCAGTATTGCGGCTAGCATGTACTCAAGAAACTTGTATTAAGAAAACAGATGCGTGCATTAATATTCATAGATACTGATCCACAAGTGCATATTGTGAGCCTACCCAAATCACGGTTTTGAATAAGAGTGAGTCATAGAACGGGATATAGTCTTACAAGTCTTCCAAAAGGAAGAATGAATGCCATATTCTATGCTTCGTAGGGAAGAAATGGCATAATCCTATAACAAAGAAAAGTAGCTTTGCAAAATTGTACTAAGTGCAAAAGAGACAGACAGGAATGTGCACGTTGGGATTCGTTACATTTCTAGGAATTTCAGCAACCATGAATCAAATGGATCCATGTTCTGAGAGTGTGGGTATTTCAGCAGAAAGCAAAAGACGGATATGTAATCTGGGTGAATGGATATTACACAAACATGAGTTTCCTTGAGTGTGTCTCTGTGTACTGTGAACTGTTAGAAAGTTTAAAGAGGTGTGAATCCATAAACTGAACATGGATACACTTCCCTCCATTTGTACAGTGTATACAGATTTGAACAAAAAGGAAAGAGAGAAGAGAAAAAGACCACGGGACCCTTCTGGATAGAATCACATTTCCCTTAGGAAAATCTCGTCAAATGCAGCATCACCCCCAACACTGACTTGATGCATCAACCACTGGGGATGGCAGTTACCGGTTGGATTCCAGGTGGAATGTTGTTGTGTACCACGAGGCTTGTTGCGGCTGGTGGATCCAAGGTAACTGGGCAGAATTCTATAGGTGGATCAGTTTGATTGTGGTTCTGCTGCCCTATGTGGAGATTGGCTTACGTCTTTTGTTCGGGAAGCTGAGTAAGTTTGAGATACTGCTGCTGCCCAAAGACCTCAGTTCACGGGTCAGTTTCCAGAATCTGAAAGGGCAGACAGTGGAAGATCTGCCTGTCATCAGCTTACTGGTGAGGCTCCGAGGTAATTTCAGACTTGCCCATTCCTGTTGACGTCGACTTTATGGGAGACACGAAGAGAAGCTGGCAGAAAAACTGGCTGCATTGTTTGAGGAGATGTGCGAACACATTGAAGAAAGTTGTTCTGCTACAGTGGAGAATATCGGCATGGAGACATCTCTAGAGCATACCAGGCTCGGAAGACATTCATGAGACCTACTGAAACTCGCTGATACTGGCAGAAACATACAGAGTGTCAACGTGCCCTTGAGAAAGTTACTCGATTCACTGCTCCAAGAACGGGTCCAAGATTCCTGACATCTAAAAGAGAAGAGATGGCAGAGATGATAAAAGCGCTCATGTCCTTGGAAGAGGTCGTGGGAATCCACACATCCCAAGGGGCATTTACAAATCATTCACACCGAAATGCACCAAGCCCAGGTAAGCCTATTAACAGGTTTGTTGTTAGCTATCAATCACATGGTCTTCCCTCCACTCCACTCAGTCATCCATTTCAAAGGATCAGAACCTGAGCTGCAATGAATCCGTTAGGAGGAAAGCAAGCCCCTACTAGAATCAGAGTTCCTATTCCTTCACACACGGTGAACAACAGTGAACACCTTAAAGGTCAAATACTCTCGAGTAAAATAGATAGGAATTGAATACTTAGCTCACACAAAGAAATGATGACCTTCTCCTAGATTCAGCAAATGCTGGGTTTATGTATACTTTGGGCTGAAAGGAGTGTGGGAAGTGTGGGGAATCTTTGACTGAACGTGACTTCGTATTAGGCCTCAGTTATTCAAGACAGTAAAGGAAAATATTAGATGTCAGATAGTGAACTGAAATGTAAAATTAGCCAAAAACATTAAAGACACAGGTTTTGTGGACCGTCGTTCCCTTCCGTCAAGCCCCGGGTTCACTATATCTTGGAGGTGCAGACTTGGTTGTGTTAAATTGCTTTACCCAACATGATCGGATGATTAAGTCTTCTCAGCACTGATAGAAGAACACCTGTTTCTCAATAGCCTAGCAAAGCTGCAGCAGGTTTCTCATAGTTAAATGCCTCTAGGTGCTTTTGGAATCAAGCCTAAATTTATATATTCTGTTTAGATTTTCTTGTATATTCCTAGAGAATAATGTTACCCCTTGAAATGCCAACATTGCCTAGTATGTGTCATTGGGAGTAAAGGCCACCACCTGCATAAGGGAAACGAAGGTTGGGCGTTATTTCATGGTTCCAATAGGTATTTCATTGTTCCTTTTGTTGTTGGAGGCTTCATGAGAAAAGACTTGACATGACCACTTCAAGCTTTTGGAGTGCTATTTTACATTGAGTCTGTCTGTTTTTTCCTTAGAGCTGACAAAATGTTACAAAAATTGTCAAGTCTGGCTTTTGTTGATTTGGTAATTTTCAAAAACTAACTTCAATTTCATATAAATCCTAAAACATGTAAATCGATACTATTAACCTTCTTAAAGACTGCAAATGCCATATCAACCTAATGTCAAAGATGGGGTCTTCGGACAAACCCTCCGACCATGGCTGTAAACAAAACGGAGCTAATCTAATATCCAATTTCTGTGAATTATTTGTGGAAAGTGTTGATTTATCGATGCCCAGTAGGCAGAGAACCAGTGCAAACTGCTCTCACTCGCTCCCATACACAAAACTTTGTAAACATTCAATCAAACAGCCCTTGGCACAGGACAATTGCCGAAGAGTGGTCTGTTACTTCCAAATACAGGATGAGGCCTCAGAAAACCTGGAAGCAGGAAAAGGCAAAGTAGAGGATGGAAACTAGTGCAGGGTCTGACCTGTGGTAATGCAGCATCAAAGGTGAAACTCTGTTTTACTTGGAAGAACACTCTCAAGCGGGCAGCAGGCATGGGATTGAAGGTGATGCGCTGAGTATTAGCAGAGTGAACAGCAGATGCTTGGCTGACAGAACTCAAAGAAATCAGCTCAAAATATCCCCACAATTGAATCTGAGACCAAGATCCGAGCTGCCAAATCTGAGCTAGCAGAGGCAGCGGAAAAAGAGAAGTAGGGCGACAGATGATGGCTCTCGCACAACTCAGGGATCTAGAGTGCGTTGTGGGTTTTGGTGGGTACGTTCAAGAGAGCAAAGAGAACTGTGAACTCAGTGAGACAGCAACCGCACTGGCTCGTGAGTTTGACATTATCAATACGTCCTTAGGCCACATCAACTGCATCTGCAGGACCAGGGCCCAATTGGACATTTTGCCAATAGAGCACGTGTGGGTCTCAATCAGAGGTATCATGCATCTGGACTGAGGGTTCCTGGGTGCGTTGGGATTGAAATAAGTATTAAAAGATTTAGGAACTGCTACATTCATAACCTGGATTGGGATTACAGACTGGTTTGAGGCAGAGGATGGGGAACAGCTCTGTGGTTGCCTTCGTGATTCCATAACTCAAGAATGAGGGAACTAGGAAGAGTGGTCAAAGCCCATACCATGAGAAGATGAAGCATTTCTTACAGCATTACCACCCAAATGCAGATGCTATATTTTGGACTTCACTGACAGGGTACTGCAACGAGGACACATAGGTCGGTCTGCGGGATCATCCCAGCAGGCCCTGAAGTATGATATCCATACATATGCTTCCACTGGTGTTTCTGTAGACAGAGAAGCTCTGGGAAGAACTGGTAACATTGGGACATTCCCATGGCAGTAGAAAGTACAAGCGCACTCTCTGTTGGCTGTTTTGGAGACACTTCAAAATGACATACAGAAGAATGCAGAGCTGAAAACCTATAGAAGCTTCATTTCCACTAGAGGAAGTGCCCTGCGCCCTTTCAGAATTGTGAGATAAATGTAATAAAAAAGAGGATCAACTAACTGAAACAGTATGGTGTGTTCATCACAACAAAGACAACGCCAGGATTTAGAGATATACCAGACAACACACACAGGAACAGGGCATGGCATCAAGGTCTAGGGAAAATTGTCCTCACAGAAATACCTTGGAAATGCGTACACCAAAAAGTCTAAAGTTTGCACTTATCCAAGCCCAATTTGTCTATATTAGATACATGATATTACCTGAACTATAGGGTAAAAGAAGTATAGTAAAAGAAACAGGAAGTACCATTTTCAGTTCCAAAGAGATTGAAGGCCCAAAAAATAAGCTTTCAAACAACTAGACGGCAAAACGTTACCAGAGCAAGCTCTGAAAATAGATGTGAGGAAAACACTGATGAACAACAGTGCCTCAGAATCACAAAAGCAAAATACCAGAAAAGGGGAAGAGAAAGTCTAAAGAATAACCAATAAAATCAGAAAAGTCAATGGATGCGATAAAAACTGGGCTAAGGTCAATCCTAAGCAGACTACATAATGCAGAGGGACTCGTGAATGACTGCGAGGACAGGGGAACAGAAATCCCTTGATCAGAAAATGGCACAGAAAAGCAAGTGCAATCCAATGCTAACATCACTGTTGAATCATGGATTAAGTGTAAGCAGGTAAGAATAGGACTCATAGGATTCCCAAATGGAAAAGCAAGTGATAAAATAAAAAATTCTGAAGAGGAATTTGTAGAAAAATCAGAAAGAAATTTGCTGAAAGCCAAGAAAGTATCATCTATACGAATTCAGGAAGTACACAGCGTCCAAAATAGGTGGAATCCCAATAGACCAACAAGCAGCTGTAGAATTCAAATAAACAAAGTTCATGATCATCCCAGTGATGTAAAATGCACCTCGAGGAAAGCAACTTAGTCACAACAGAACCTCCAGAGGGGTTTCAGCTGATATCACGGCAGAAAATTTGCAGCACTGGGAGGAGTGCAAGGAAATAGGCCATACCCTGAATGAGAAAAAGCTGCAATCTAGGGTAGCCTATGCCAAATGACCGCCATTTATAACAACGGCAGAGCTAGGGAATTTCACTGATCTTGAAACCTTAAAAGAATTCAGCAGTTTGAGACTGATACTAAAACAAAAATTGAGATTCCTACCCTGAGTAGAAAAGAAGCAAGAAGAAATTGATATAACAAAACCATTATTGTAAATGCAAGGAGAGTCTCATTTGCAAAGAAGTAACAAGAATAAGGCAAGGAGGACATCAAAATCTTAAAGATGGGAGAGGATAGCATGAAATCACAGGTGATTATAAGCACTATCGTCAGTGAATCAGCTTACATGACTGTCTGAAGCAAAAGGAGAGATGCATGGCATAATGTGTTTGCAATACAATCAGACAAACAAACAAACACCAAAAGGTTACAGTTGGCTGACATATACAATACAAACATGATTATTCAAAACCAAATGATCAAATTGATGACAAGGATCATTCAACACGCATCGACCCAGTATTGCGGCTAGCATGTACTCAAGAAACTTGTATTAAGAAAACAGATGCGTGCATTAATATTCATAGATACTGATCCACAAGTGCATATTGTGAGCCTACCCAAATCACGGTTTTGAATAAGAGTGAGTCATAGAACGGGATATAGTCTTACAAGTCTTCCAAAAGGAAGAATGAATGCCATATTCTATGCTTCGTAGGGAAGAAATGGCATAATCCTATAACAAAGAAAAGTAGCTTTGCAAAATTGTACTAAGTGCAAAAGAGACAGACAGGAATGTGCAC